>NC_073389.1:23782776-24101197 GCF_028641065.1 Leucoraja erinaceus | reverse complement strand
ACATTAAGAAAGACAGAAAATGGATGCTGCCTGACCTACTGAGTTAGAAACAGAGAAAGCATAGAAAATAGGTGCAGGAGTAGGCCATTCGGCCCTTCGAGCCTGCACCACCATTCAATATGATCATGGCTGATCATCCAACTCAGTATCCTGTACCTGCCTTCTCTCTGATACCCCCTGATTCTGGACTTCCCCAACATCGGGAACAATCTTCCTGCATCTAGCCTTAAGAATTTTGTAAGTTTCTATAAGATCCCCCCTCAATCTTTTAAATTCTAGCGAGTACAAGCCGAGTACAAGTTTACTTCAGTAAACTTTCATAAACCAACATCTGCAGTTCTTTGTGTCTACATAAATTATACACATTGCAGCCTAATTGGATGCTTCAAAAGATATGAAGCAGCTGAGTGAGAGGTGAGAACATGGCAGTGGAATATAACGTGGATAAAGGTGAGCCCATCCACTTTGGTGTGTATGATTTTAAAAAGTGTTTGCTACATGGAGCAAGATTGTGCAGTGTTATGTTCAAAGAGATCTAAATTTGCTTGAATGCAAGTTCCTGAAGGCCAACATGTAATTTCAATAAAATTTCCTTACTAGCCTATTCAAATCCTTTCATTGGATTTCAATGGTCTGATGATATTTTATTGTCACTTATACATAGGTATAGTGAAGTTCTTTTTTTTCATACAGTTCGGTAACAATCTTACTATATATAGGCACAATCATTTAAGTACAAGAATGTAATATTTCATCATCCAGAACAGAAAATAATAGATTTCTGGGTATATAAAGGAATCAATGGATTGTGGCCAGTGCTGGAAACTGATACTGAGGTAGATGATCAGTCAAAGGCTTAATGAATTGCACCACATCTTGAATGGTCATATGGCCTCTTCCTGCTCCTATTTCTTTATGTTATACTATTGCAATACTTCCTCTACGTTACCAGATTTCCATATGCGCATAAAATATGACACGAAGGCAATCAGCAGCAAGAACTATAACTAAATTTCACAACCTAAAGAGGAAGGTTAAGGAATTTTATAATTTCATCACCACCCTGTGAGAAACTCTGTTCCCAGGCACAACACTGGTCCTCACTGTGGGAACAATGCGAAACTGAACGAGACAGTACATAACCTTGGTGGTACTTTTGACCTTAAACAGGTTTCACATCTCGTATCTATCATCTCAAATACTGCCTAGTTCCCACCAAGGTCGTAGCAGCTGAGAAATAAGGAACCGCAGATGCTGGTTTACAAAAAAAACGACACAAAGCGCTGGGGTTCAGCAGTTCAGGCAGTGACTCTGGAGAACACTGATAGGTGACCTTTCTTCTGAAGGCGGGCCATGACCCGAAATGTCACCTATCCATGTTCTCCAGAAATGCTGCCTAACTCGCTGAGTTACTGCAGCACTTTGTGTCTTTTTTTTTAAAGCCTTAGCTGATTCTTGTTTCAGCTTGTATTGCTAAAACCCTCTGAACTTTAAATTTGACTGGCTGGCTTTTATTGGTCTATGCTCCATATATTTATGCCATTCAAAACTTTGTTGCACATGTGAAAATGAAGCAGGTTCTTGACCCAAACGATCAACCACTCCTCAACCTCCACAGATGCTGCTTTATCCACTGAGCTCTTCCAACAGCTTGTTATTTTTGCACAAGCATACCAAATCTGCATTCATGTTGCTGAGAAATGAGGATTGATGTTTTCCATCCCTTCCATCAAGTCTCTTAGCTGACAGCATCAAAATAACACAGATATTGATCAAACCTACAATTTAATTGATTTGCCCGACTCATTACAGCAGCAGTGTTGACTCCTCAAGAAAAGACAGATCATATTTGGCTCATTTTTTTTCAGCACAGCACATGGGCCCTCATCACAAGGTCATCCCTACTCGATATCTTAACAAAAGGTATCAACATTTTAGGGATGATAACATATAAGAGAACAGATAAGTAGGAGTATACCAATTATTTTATATTCCTTGTATGATTCAAATGATTGTACAGGAATACATTAAGACATTAACATGCAGTCACTAAAATGAACTTTTAATTGGCCAAGTAGAATAACTAATTTTGCAATTACACCCCAAAGCAAGAAATAAAATTCATGACCAAACACCTCCATCTCGACCTACTCATGTCTGCATTTAATCGCTAGATGATGATCAGATAACGAGTAACGGTAATGCCTAGAATGGTGTTGATCTGCGAATATTAAATAAATATGAATTTTAATTCTTACACTTCACAGCTCATACTGCAAAATAGTTTATACCAGTGACAACACTGATTCTTTATAAAGCCTCAATGCTGAAGGAATGCTTGAAGTGAGCTGTGCAATAATTTAATGCGTGCTATTTTTAACTGTTTAGCCCGGGCCTGCTGCTCAGGCTGCGGGAAGCAGTCAGATTAACATGCTCTCCGCAGCCTGACAACAACACGGGGTCAGGTTATACTCACGCATTTGTAATCCTCCGAGTCGGAATTGAACATAGTGCAGCGGAAATTGGGCACGTCGGTGAAGTTGCTGGCGGTTTGCAGAAGCTCATTTTCCATGGTAACTGGGCTCGCAGAAGCTGCCGCCGCCGCGCAGCCACCACAGGCACAATGTTACGGCATCCGCCCTGGGACCAACCAGTCGGCTTGGGCCCGGGCTCCAGCTCTTACACTCCTCGCGTAAACATGCTCCAACACACGAGAAATAAAGCCGTTCCTACATCTGCAACTGAGTGGCACCGTTTTTGTAATCTTTTCCAACACATCAGTATTATTTCAAGTAATACTGCTTCAGGAAGAAACAGCAAGGCTTAGTGTAGAAACAAACACAAACTGCAAAAGTTGTTCAAACTAGCCTTCTGTCAGAAAACTGAAAACATTTTGGAAAAAAACTTCAATGAGGAAAATTATTTGATTTCAAAAATTCGCTAAGTAGATTAATCACAAAATTCATATATTCTTCAAAATAGTTTTTCACTGGGAATAGATAGATTTCACTGGGAAACATTTGTGTTCATACTTTTGGACATTTTGCAAGAGCATTTTATGCATGATATCTAGAATTTTCTAATTAAAATTCTTCTCACAACTATCAAATTGAACAAATATATTTGAAATAGATAAAGTCTTTACTAACCTATAATTTGTGTGACCTTGGCCTTTTGAAAAACTGGAATTTACAGTACCTGTCAGTTTAGAAATTGGCAAAAATGCCTCCCATCATTAGGTATCAATTAGCCTTCAGTGACCTTAAAGAGACGCCAGCCTAAACAGGGTTCCCTTTTAGTAGAAAAACACTGCAATCAGGCTGCAGATTCCATCAAGCTGTATGGACGGTTTCAGTCAAGTAATATAAACACAACCGAGCTGCGACATAGATCAAAATATTTGACGATACAATAAAGGGAGGAAAATGAAAACTAAAAGCAGAAAGATAAAAAACTGCATAAACATTATCAGAAATGTCAAAAGATTCACACAGACATACAGAAGAACTACACTGAAGTTATACAGAGGATTTCATGTACATTCATCAGTTGCATATAATGTCCCAAATCTAAAATGGCTGTGTTTGCTTTAGAGTTGTCATAACTATTTGAAGTATTTTCAGTCTTGGGGAAAGGAAGCTTCACAGGAAAAGCAGGATGTACATATTACATTTGGCGATAGTGAATCAGAAACCATTACAGAGATAGCTGCTGATACTCTCCACAAGAGTCTTTTGGTGAAATACTCAACAGGCCAGGTAGCATCTATGAAAAGTATTAATGTTGTAGATTGCTGATCCTTCTTGGAACTTCTGGCAACAGGTTTGTGTAGAATAGTTCACAGTTTAAGGAAGTCCAGCTCCAACTTTTCTTATCATTCACCCGGAACATCATGCAGGACCTTTTGCTGCATGATGAGTGATATAGTGGCTTGGTAAAGGTTCATAAGAAAAAAAAATGACTCTAAGCTTAGAGAACCTCAGTACTCAAAGAAACTTAAAGATATCTAAGCTTTTGTTTTAGAGTGAGATGGAGATTATACTTATCCTATAGAGCAGGAAGCAGTATGCACAGGTTCTGTATCTCTCATCAAAAGGCATGTTCTTGACCTGTCTGTCTGTCTGTCAAACTCTCATCTTGTTTGTATATCTGTTTCCATGTTTGTCGGTTTGTAGGTTGTACCTATATTTGCGCAAAAACACTACACGCTACAATTTTTGGCCCACCTTACGCACCATTGTCCTGTGATGTAAATGAAACAAGTTTCATTCACATTGATGGCATATTTTACAAGCTATTGACATTTTAAACCTTACAAAAAGCACTTTACAAAACCACTTTTATAGACAATAGACAATGAACAATAGGTGCAGGAGTAGGCCATTCGGCCCTTTGAGCCAGCACCGCCATTCAATGTGATCATGGCTGATCATCCCCAATCAGTTCCCCGTTCCTGTCTTCTCCCCATATCCCCTGACTCCACTATCTTTAAGAGCCCTATCTAGCTCTCTCTTGAAAGTATCCAGAGAACCGGTCTCCACCGCCCTCTGAGACAGAGAATTCCACAGACTCACAACTCTCTGTGAGAAAAAGTGTTTCCTCGTCTCCGTTCTAAATGGCTTACCCCTTATTCTTAAACTGTGGCCCCTGGTTCTGGACTCCCCCAACATCGGGAACATGTTTCCTGCCTCTAGCGTGTCCAAACCCTTAACAATCTTATATCCCCTCTTATCCTTCTAAACTTCAGAGTACACAAGCCCAGCCGCTCCATTCTATCAGCATATGACAGTCCTGCCATCCCGGGAATTAACCTACGCTGCACTCCCTCAATAGCAAGAATGTCCTTCCTCAAATTAGGGGACCAAAACTGCACACAATAGTCCTGGTGTTGTCTCACTAGGGCCCTGTACAACTGCAGAAGGATCTCTTTGCTCCTATACTCCTATTGTTATAAAGGCCAACATGCCATTCGCTTTCTTCACTGCCTGCTGTACCTGCATGTTTACATTCATAGACTGAAGAACAAGGACCCCCAGATCCCGTTGTACTTCCCCTTTTCCCAACTTGACACCATTTAGGTAGTAATCTGCCTTCCTGTTTTTGATACCAAAGTGGATAACCTCACATTTATCCATATTAAACTTCATCTGCCATGCATCTGCCCACTCCCCCAACCTGTCCAAGTCACCCTGCATTCTCATAGCATCCTACTCACAGTTCACACAGCCACCCAGCTTGATGTCATCTGCAAATTTGCTACTGTTACTTTGAATCCCTTCATCCATATCATTGATGTATATTGTAAATAACTGTAGTCCCAGCACCGAGCCTTGCGGTACCCCACTAGTCACTGCCTGCCATTCTGAAAGGAACCTGTTAATCTCTACTCTTTGTTTCCTGCCTGCCAACCAATTTTCTATCCATGTCAGCAATCTATCCCCAATACCATGTGCCCTAATTTTGCCCACTAATCTCCTACATGGGACCTTATCAAATGCTTTCTGAAAGTCCAGGTACATTACATCTACTGGCTCTCCCATGTCCATTTTCCCAGTTACATCCTCAAAAAATTCCAGAATTCCATCAGCTGCGCTCGACGTCACAATGGGATCCCCAATTTCATTTCATTTACATTTTTAAAAATCACGATTTATTTAATTCTTAAAATAAACTCTGTTTTAATCAAATTCCTCAGTTTTCATTAACAGCTAACATTGTGTTTAGGTTATTTTAAAGAAAAAAACGAAATTATCATTGAGAAATTCATTTTTTTTTTAAAGATTGTGATTTTCATTTTGTGGGGGTGGGACAGAGGGCAAATTTATGGAGGGGAAAGTGGGGGAGATGAGGTGGGAGAGGGGGGGAGGAGGGGGATAGAGCGAGAGATGGGGGGAGTGGGGGAGGCAGGGATTGGGGGATAGAGGGGGAGGAGGGCAGTGGGGGAGGTGAGGAGGGAGAGTGGGGCATGGGATAGGAGGAAGTGAGGAGTGGAGGAGCAGGGGATAGAGGGAGAGGAGGGGGGTAGGGAGGGGAGAGAGGTTATGGAGGGAGTGAGGGAGTGACTGAGGGTACCCGCATGTGCGAATTTTAAAATAACTGAAAGTCTCCCCACATGTGCGCTGTGGGACCAGTATCCGCGCGGATTTGAAAGGAGTGTGGGGAGATAGAGAATAATGGAGGAGGGTAAGAGGGGACATAGAGGGTGAGTGAGTTGTGTTCAGATTGATCTTATAATTTACAGGTTATTGCCATTTTGCACTTTAAAAACGTCGCAGTCGCGCTCCCACTTGTTGGCCGCGCCTGGGCAGATGTGGGAGGGTTGCCGTGACTCGCGTCACAACAAGGATCTCTGGCGTCACAACAGGAACCTGTCAGCTGCACCTGCGCAGTTGGGGGCTATGGGTCAGTGGTGTAATATTGCCTTGGTGGACGTGCCCAACGGGTCCGCACCTGGTCTAGTACCATATAAATATATTGCAGTTAAATAACTACATCAAATTAATCATTTTAAACTTCTGGATAGATTTCTATTATCTCAGCAGTCAGAGATGAACTTCTCTTTATTTTCCATTTCAGTCCAGTTTCTCTTCCTTTTTTTCACCCTAAGAGATCATTACATGGATGTGAAAAGCTGGCTAAAAAGTATCAAACAATGGTCCTACTATATACATTTATCTCACATCTGACTAGAGGTATTAAGATTACATGGAAAGACATGGAATGTAGGGTACAAAAATAGGGTCAAAAGACAGGTCACCATCAATCAAAAACTCAAGTGTACAAGGTACATAAATACTGGGGCTACAAGAACAGGCTAGAAGCTGCACACTTTGTAATGAGCCATTCACCTGTGACATCTCAAAGTCTTTTCAAGATCTACAAGACACAAATCAGGACTATAATGAGATGCTTTCCACCAGCATGGATGACAGCAGCTCTAAACTTCAAGCATACAGTCATCCAGGCAAAGCTCACCATCAATTTTCAAGGGATATTGGGGACGTTATGCTCACATCTCATCAAATATATTTTAAAATGATCTATACAGGGTGCCAATGCTCCACACAAGCTTCCTCAGCTAATCCTATAAATATAACTGTCTATTTATTTCTTCTAAATATATCTGTACAACTTCCTCTCAGATGCATTCAGGTTGTCTTCTTTAATTACACCCCATAACAGCAATAATAATTCTCATGTTATCTGCACTACAGCAATGGAAGTGGCCTAAATTACACAGCAAATGCATATGAGAAAAGAAAAATACCTAGTGACCTAATTAACATGTTGCTGTGGTCAGAAATGAATTCTGCAATTTGTCTAGCTTGTGCATGACATCCTCCAGTGTTAACACTTTTAATGTTCTGCTGAGATCAGTTGGCAGTATTCAGCAGCTAAATGAAGCTACATTTGGCATTAACCACAAAAATGCAAGGAGGATGTGGCACTAAACACTCTGCAGAATATATTCACTGGTAGTTGCTTATGTGTTTCCCTTCCATTTGTTTTGCTGCAAATAGTGTTATTACACGTAGCATTTAAGGGATTTTTTCAGGAATTGTTAGCAGAGAGTTATCAGCATGAAACCATGAAGATCCTTTCACTATGAAACTCAAGGAACCTAAAAATTATATTTCCTATCAAATAGTTTAAAGTTATGCGTTAATTGTATACATATTGCACGAGTAAACAAAAGCCCTGAAGATACACTTGGTTTGATCCATGAACAAAATCCTAACAGAGATTCACAAGAAGTGTTGTATTACAAAGTTGTAGAATTGCAAACACAGCTATCAAAAACTTGAAGTAAATTCAAGACATTTGTACAATTATATGGGCGTCCATTTGCATCTCTATTTGAGGACAATTGTGTATGGATATGCATATAATAGTGTGCATCCATGCTGAATGGCACCTACTTGTATGCCCATTATTGTGTGAATCCTTTCCCACTGAATATCCTGAATATTTTGTTTTTTTGTCTTGGTCACTATAAGCCATCATGTCTCCTTATTGGCAATTAGAACAATCTCATTTAATTATATCTGTTGCCATCAGCTCATCTATTTTTTAATTTGGCAAAAGTTGATTCTGAAGACTCCTGGCCCTTCAGACTCCAGTGTGCCTCTCCCCATGGTGACTGTAGCAAGTCAAGTCAACTTTATTTGTCACATACACATACAAGATGTGCAGTGAAATGAAAAGTGGCAATGCCTGCGGATTGTGCAAAAACAACAGAACAGAATAGAACAGAAAGCAGTATTTACATTTTAGAAAAAAATTATTAAAAATACACAACACAACAGTAAATTAGTCCCTGGTGAGGTAAGAGTTTACAGTCCTGATAGCGTGGGAAGAAACTCCGTCTCACCCTCTGTTTTCACAGTGTGACAGCGGAGGCGCTTGCCTGACCGTAGCAGCTGGAACAGTCTGTTGCTGGGATGGTGGAGGTCCCTCATTATGTTGCTGGCTCTGGATCTGCACCTCCTGGTGTATAGGTCCTGCAGGGGGGGTGAGTGTAGTTCCCATAGTGCTTTCTACAGCCCCAGAATAGAAGCACTGAAGGATCCTCAGAGAGACTCTGAATTTCCTCAGCTGCCCGAGGTGGTAAAGGCGCTGCCTTGCCTTACTCACCAGTGCGGCAGTGTGTGTTGTCCATGTCGGATCCTCTGTGATGTGGACTCCCAGGTATTTAAAGCTGCTCACCCTATCCACAGTAGTCCCATTTATCTCCAGTGGTGTGTAATTCCTCGGATGTCGAGCCCTTCTAAAGTCCACAATCAGCTTCTTAGTTTTTGTGACATTCAAGAGAAGACTGTTGGCCTGACACCAGAGTGCCAGATCAGCCACCTTCTCCTGGTAGGGCTTCTCATCGTTATCGGAGATCAGGACCACCACCACAATGTCATCAGCAAATTTGATGATGGAGTTGGAGCTGAACCTGGCCACACAGTCATGTGTGTACAGGGAGTACAGTAGGGGGCTAAGGACGTAACCCTGGGGGGGATCCTGTGTTCAGGGTGAGGGAGTTGGAGGTATGTCTCCCTATCTTGACCACCTGCGGCCTGGCTGTGAGAAAGTCCAGGACCCAGGCACACAGGGGAGTGTTCAGCCCCAGTTCCAGCAGCTTCACAGCAAGTCTGGTAGGCACTATGGTATTGAAAGCTGAACTGAAATTAATGAACAGCATCCTCACATAGCATCCCTTCTGGCTGTCAGGGTGAGAGAGCAATGTGCATAACCTGGGAAACCGCATCATCGGACGGTATCGGACAGGCTAGTTGTGGAACGCATTAAATCCAGTCTACCCAGCAGACTTGGCCCACTACAGTTCGCCTATCGCCACAACAGGTCCACGGATAAGAGAGACACCTACATTAGATTCCTATTTATAGACGGCAGCTCTTCCTTTAATACCATTATACCTTCCAAGCTTATCACCAAACTCGCTGGACTTGGTGTCATCAGCAGTATTCTTTGCAATGTGGAGTGTGAACACCTCTGCGCTGCTGAAAAAGGTCTAGCAGAGACTGCACTTCCTGAGGGTGCTCAGGAAGAATAACATCACTCAGAGACTGCTGCTGTCCTTTTATCGGTGCTCCATTGAGAGCATCCTAACATACTGTGTATGCGAATGGTACACCAGCTGCACAGCGGCTCAGAGGAAAGCGCTCCAGAGGGCCATTGACAACGCCCAGAGGATTGTCGGCTGCCCTCTCCTTACCTTGGAGGACTTACACAATTCCCGCTGCATCAAAAAATCCCAGAGTATTATAAAGGACATTTCCCACCCCGGACACTCCGTTTGAACTGTTGCCGTCAGGCAGACGGTACAGATCTACAAGGACAAGGACAAACAGACTTAAAAACAGTTTTTACCCCACTGCTATAAAGGCACTAAATGTAGCCGCCAAGGAACGCAGGGGCGATACATACTAAGGGACTGTGGTTCACTGTGAAATCGACAGAAGGATGTAGGGTTGGGTGTTTATGCGTGCTATTTTCATGATATTTATTTTAGTAGTTTATCTTTTTAAAAATATTTTACCTTGTATGTATCGTTAGCTTTTAGAAATGTTTAAATGGTGCACTGACTGGCAGACATTTTTAAATTTCGTTGTACATGGTTCATGTTACAATGACAATAAAGAAACTACTCTATTCTATGAGAATTGCAGCGGTCCATGGTGCGAGGGAGGAAGGCGCAGATGTGGTTCTTGATCAGCCTCGCATAGTATTTCATGACTACCGAGGTGAGGGCCACCGGAGAGCTGGAGAGTCATTCTTTAGCACTGGTACAATGGTGGATCTTTTGAAGCAGGCAGGGACCACGGACTTGGCCAGGGAGAGGTTGAATCTTGTGGTGAGCACAGGAGCAAGCTGACTAGCACAAAACTTTAGCACTCGCCCAGATATACCAGATGGGCCTACAGTTTTCCTCGTGTTCACACGCGTCAGAGCACTCCTCATGAATGTGTGCACATCCCCAGCGGTGGACCTCCCTCCAGCCTCACTAGCCCTTCGCAGAGGTTAGATCAGCCTTTCTGAGGGTAAACCCACGAGAAACAATGGGCCCAGGTGCAGTTCCTGGCCGTGTCCGTAGTAGCTGCACGGACCATCTAGCGGGAGTATTCGTGGACATCTTTAATCTCTCCCTACTCCGTTCTGAGGTAGCCACCTGCTTCAAGACCACAATCATCCTAGTGCCGAAGGAAAGCAAGACCTCATTTATTAAACAACTACAATACAATTGCCTTGACATTTACCATCATGAAATGCTTTGACAGGCTAGTTGTGGAACGCATTAAATCCAGTCTACCCAGCAGACTTGGCCCACTGCAGTTCGCCTATCGCCACAACAGGTCCACGGATAAGAGAGACACCTACGTTAGATTCCTATTTATAGACGACAGCTCTGCCTTTAATACCATTATACCTTCCAAGCTTATCACCAAACTCGCTGGACTTGGTGTCATCAACAGTATTCTTTGCAACTGGATCCTCAACATCCTGACCAATAGACCCCAATCAGTGAGGGTAATAATAATAATAATAAATTGAATTTATATAGCGCTTTTCAGGGACTCAAAGTCGCTTTACAAGGCAAGGCAAAAAACAAAAACTAAAAAAAAAAAACCCAAAAAACTGAGCAACAATTCAAGCACAGATGAAAAGGGAGGAGGACGTGGGGCTAAGGATAGGCAGAGGTGAAGAGATGGGTCTTGAGGCGGGACTGGAAGATGGTGAGGGACTCAGAATTGCAGACCAGTTGGGGGAGGGAGTTCCAGAGCCTGGGAGCTGCCCTGGAGAAAGCTCTGTCCCCAAAACAGCGGAGGTTGGATTTGTGGATGGAGAGGAGACCGGCTGATGGGGATCTGAGGGACCATGAGGGTTGGTAGGGGGAGAGGAGGTCAGTGAGATATGGGGGGGCCAAATGGTGGAGGGCTTTGTAGGTGAGGATCAGGATTTTGCAAGTGATCCGGTGGGAGATGGGAAGCCAGTGAAGTTGTTTGAGGACTGGAGTGATGTGGTGCCAGGATTTGGTGTGGGTGATGAGTCGGGCGGCTACGTTCTGGACCAGTTGGAGTCGGTTGATATAGCTGGAGCTGATGCCAAGAAGAAGTGAGTTGCAGTAGTCCAGTCGGGAGGAGATGAAGGCATGGATGAGTCTTTCAGCAGCGGGGGGTGTGAGAGAGGGTCTGATTTTGGCAATGTTGCGGAGGTGAAAGAAGGAGGTTTTAATGACATGGCGGATGTGAGGCTCAAGGGAGAGGGTGGAATCAAAGATCGCGCCAAGGTTGCGGGCCTGGGGAGATGGGGAGACAATGGTGCCGTCGATGGTGAGAGTGGGATTATTGATTTTGCTGAGTGTGGATTTGGAGCCTATGAGGAGGAATTCTGTTTTATCGCTGTTGAGTTTGAGGAAGTTATGTTGCATCCAGGTTTTTATAGCTGACAAACAGGAGTTGCTAATGGGAGAGGGGGGGGGTTTGTGGGGGGATTTGGTGCTGAGGTAGATCTGGGTGTCATCGGCGTAACAGTGGAAGTCCAGGTTGAAGTGGCGGAGTATCTGACCAAGGGGGAGGTTGTAGATGGTGAAGAGGAGGGGGGCGAGTACGGAGCCTTGGGGAACGCCTTGAGTGACTGTGGCTGTAGCAGAGGTGTGGTTATGGAGAGAGATGAAGTGGGATCTGTTGGAAAGGTAGGAATGGAGCCAGCTGAGTGCAGTACCTTCAATGCCGAGGTCTTCGAGTCTGGTGAGCAGAATGTTATGGCTCACGGTATCGAAGGCTGCACTCAGGTCGAGGAGGATGAGGATGTTGAGGGAACCGATGTCAGCAGAGGTGAGGAGGTCATTGAGGAGAGCGGTTTCTATGCTGTGGAGGGGGCGAAAACCAGATTGGAGGGGTTCGAATAGGTTATTGGCATGGAGATGGGATCGAAGTTGTGAGGTGACGATACGCTCCAGGGTTTTAGAAAGAAAGGGGAGGTTTGAGATTGGGTGGTAGTTGTTGAGAGATGAGGGATCCAGACCAGGTTTCTTTAAAATTGGCGTGACAGCAGCAGTTTTGAAGGCGGAGGGGACAGTTCCTTGGGACAGTGAGGAGTTGAAGAGGTTAGTGAGGTAGGGGCAGAGGACAGGGAGGCAGGACTTCAGCAGGGGAATGGGGAGGGGGTCAAGGGAGCAGGTAGTGGGTTTGGAAGAGCTGATGAGTTTGGAGATTTCAGGAGGGGTGACCGGGTTAAACTGGGAGAGGAGGCAGTGTGGAGGAGGGGTCGGGAGGTCAGTAGAGATGGGGAGAAGAGGGGCCATGGCAGGTGCTGGAGTAGATGCTGGGGGGGGTCAGATACAGGGGATAAAGATTGATAAATTATGTTAATTTTATCAGCGAAAAGGTGGAGAAACGAGTTGCAGAGATCCAGAGTAGAGGTAGGGAGAGTGTTGGTCCGAGGCTTGAGGAGGCTGCCCACTGTGGAGAAGAGGGTTCTGGGGTTTTGGCAGGGGTTGGTGAAGATGGTGGAGAGGTAGGCAGACTTGGCAGCAATGAGGGCGTCTTTGTAGGCAGCGAGGTGGAGTTTGTAGGCTTCATGGTGGACCGTGAGAGATGATTTCTTTGTGAGTCGTTCAAGTTGGCGGCCAGTCTGTTTCAACTTACGAAGTGCAGGTGTGTACCAGGGTGACGAGGTGTTAAAAGTTACGATTTTTGTTTTGAGGGCGGCCAGAGTGTTGAGGTAGACAAGGTGAAGTTGAGATGGTTTGTGAGATCATCAGGTAGGGTAGGGGACATATCATCCTCTATGATAATCCTCAACACGGGGGGGCTCTGCAAGGATGCATTCTCAGGCCCCTCCTTTACTCTGTGTACACTCACGACAGTGTAGCCATGTACATATCTAATTCAATTTTCAAGTTCGCAGACAACACCACCATGTGGGCCGGATATCAAATAATGATGATATGGAGTATAGAAAGGAGATTGAGAATCTCGTGTCGAGAAAACCTCTCTCAATATCAACAAGACAAAGGAAATAGTGATTGACTTCAGGAAACAAAGCTGTACACATACCCCAGTTTCGCATTCACGGTGCCGATGTAGCAATGGTTGAAAACTTCAAATTCCTAGGAGTCAATATCACCAACAACTTCTCCAGGACGACCCATATTGAAGCAACAACCAAGAAGGCACACCAAGCCTCTATTTCCTTAGAAGGCTTAGGAAGTTCGGCATGTCCCCTACAACACACACCAACTTCTCCAGATGCACCATAGAAAGCATTTTATCAGGATGCATCACAGCTTGGTTAGGGAACAGCTCCATCCAAGACTACAAGAAATTGAAGAAATTGTGGGCGCAGCCCAGACCATCTCACAAACCAACTTCCCTTCTATTGACTCCAATTATATCTCACACTGCCTTGGCAAGGCCAACAGCATAATCAAGGACAAGTCGTACCCTGGCCACTCCCTCTTCTCCCCTCTGGCAAAAGGTATAGAAGTGTGAAAAAGCAGACATCCAGATTCAGCAAGTTTCTTCCCAGCTGCTGTTAGGCAACTGTATTATCCTACCACAACCAGAGAAGTACTGAACTGCTATCCACCTCTTTGATGACCCTCGGTCTATGCTTCATCAGACTATGCTGGCTTTACTTTGCTCTAAACGCTATTCCCTTATCATGTATCTATACACTGTAAATGGCTCGACTATAATCATGTCTTGTCTTTCTGCTGACTGGATAGCAAGCAATAAAAGCTTTTCACTGTACCTTGGTACACACATGACAATAAACTAAACTAACTGAAAATGTTTTTCGTGCAGCTGGTTGAGAAAGAAATATTGGTTGGGATAACCATCAGGTTATTCAACACTACAAACTCAAACTAAACTCCAAATTACGAACTACCTTGATTGCACTAGGGACTTAGGGCTTTGTTTTTGTCTTTGCACTATATTGTTCTTATCCTGTATATTGAACTTCTTTTTATTGTTTATTACGCGGTCTACCGAGTACTATGCTTACATATCTGTTATCCTGTTGCAAGCACAAATTTCATTGTTCCATTTAGGGACATATGACAATAAAACTCTTGACTTTGAATAATACCACTGGACCTTTTACATGTAGATATTGTAGCTTAATATAATTTGTGAAGTAGGGAACCTTCCACAATGTATAAGTATTGAACCAAAACATTATAATGAGGGCCTTAAAACAGACTTCTCAAATGTAAACACCATCAACTCCACCAACCTCACACCAGTATTTATTTTCTAAATTAAAATTTAAATTAGTTAGTTCAAGAGAGAGCTAGATAGGGCTCTTGAAGATAGCAGAGTCAGGGGATATGGGGAGAAGGCAGGACAGGGTACTGATTGTGGATGATCAGCCATGATCACACTGAATGGCCTATTCCTGCACCTATTGTTATTAACATTTTTTTGAAGAAAAAATTTAAATCTTTATATTGAAGTGGCACTATAGACTTGAAAGAGTCTCATCGAGAAATAGAACTATAGACCTGAAAGGATTAATTAATCTTCAATAACGCTTTTAATTGTGATTTTAACATATGAAAATAATCCAGGACACGTTACCAAAAGCTAATCAAGAAATAAACCAATGGGGCCAACGCTAATTTGAAACGAATGAAGTTGCTAGAAAACTAATAACTAGGAAACACAGGGAAGATAGTAATTTATCTTCATCAATTTTGCTAGGGTGTGTCCCCTCTTGTTGCCCCTCTGTTTTCTTCAGAATTCATCTAATACGTAGCGCATCGGTTTAACAGCTTGCTTTAATTATAATTACTAAAGTTCTGCGGTCTAAAATGTACATTGTTTCCCACAGCAAAAAGACAACAATCTGGTTACAATCACAAATCTTGGGAGTTAATATATCAGGAGTAATTACAGTCGAGGTTGGCGCTGAGGAGGGATTCCACGCCACGAAGCCGAACGGTGGGGGATGGACAGCTCTAATGGAGAAGAGGGAGGTACATCAAAGGAGAATGGCCACGCAATCTGGAAAAGGAAGCAATCTGCGGAAATCTCGTGCTCTTAATTATTTACCGGTGTAACGTAAAAACAAACCCACAAATTAAAAAAAAGTAAACTGAAGCATGGAAATCGCAGCTCTATTTCCAGCTCAGTGTCTACCACGTTTTCTTAAGTCCACCCCTCGGGCAATGGGACTGGTAATGTTCCGGTATGTCATCCTCTTTGAAGATTGCTTGTTATAGAGTTCACTCGTTTTAAAATCATATGGACATAGCTCAGCCCAAATTATTGATTTATCATTTATTTATGATAAATATTTATTTCAATTAGACGTTTCATTCGAGTATCATTATTTGTTTTTCCATTGCCATTCTTTCTTGTAATTTTTTGCCCGGCTCACCCTGTGGGCGAGTTGCATGATCTGATTACACACGACCTTCTCTCACACACCCGTGAATTTCATTTTAATAAAGTCACATCCACCCTTTTCTAATTCGGTACGATTTTGTAATAAAGAATAACAATGCTAAAAATATCTGCTCTATGAGTACTCCGAGGCAGGCCAATACAAGAAGACAACTATATGCCGTGGCAGGGACGGAGGGCGGTTCACAGATCCTTCGTTACACACAATGGCGGTGCCGGTAAAGGATTTCTCGCGGCTGTATAATACATTTTTTAAGAGATGGAAAGGAATGCGGGAGAACTGGCAAATGCAAGCATGCGCATTCAGAGAGAACCCACCCAAAGCTGGTTCACATTGTGTTGCAACGGGGCATGGGCGGCGAATTAATAAAAAGACTCGCCCTTAACCGCATTAAACACTAATGTTCAGACAAAAAGTTAGCCTCAACCCCAAACCTAAAATGTATCTCATCAGAGCTCAAGAATTTGAAAATTACTGCAAGCTATGTTTTATTTTTTTATTTTTAAACATTGTTTTAATCCGGTTGTACAAAAGTATGGTTTAAATACGCAAAATACGTGGTTGACACAGGAAACCTCGTCATATTATTCTTTTATCAGAATTTTTCAGTTGTTTCCATACAGTAAGTTACCCACAGAACTATATAGCTTTCATGTCATTGGCTTTATCTAACAGCCTCATTTTGTTAGGAAAGACACACGTCTACCGTGAGCGTTTGTAAAACGAGTAAACGGTACACAAGACGTTACAATTTTATACATCACACATATAGTACAAAGTAGTGCAAAGTAAAATGTAATCTCCACCGGCACAGCCGCCCACAGCCACGTTTTCCATTTCATGAATGAAATATTTATTAAGCACGTCCAACAAAGCCTTCCCTTCTCCCAGAAATACGACGGGAAAATAAAACAGAAAAAAGGACATATTAAATGATCAAGTTAAATCGTTGCCTCTATCGGTTTCTACCACAGAGCAGAAAACAACCTTGCAACTTCAGTTAGGCTTGGCTTAACTTCATTAAAGAGGGTTAGTCCTTGTAACTTGATCTGTGCTCAATGTCCCCAGCTACCGAAGCCGATTTCTTGTTTGTAGCGGTTAGTTAAGGTGTTAGCTTTTCTAGTCAGTTTTGACAAGACGGTGTATAATCCATTTAGATGATAATGGAATTGTTTCTGCAAGTCCTCTTCTCCTTCGACCTCGTCCACTCTGATGTCTATGGTGGCGGCTTTATCCTTTTTCCTATCGTCCAGTTGCACCACACCCCACTCTATGTCGTTCTTGATGGATTTCAACAAGACGAAGTAGTTGTACATGTCCCACTTATCAGAGTAATAGTTGGACGCTCCGGTACTTGAAACGCCATTAACTTCGCTCTTGTTCTCGTCTTCAAGAGGGACATCCCGCAAAAGACTCGGCACCATGACCGTCTGGTCCATGTTATTGACCGCAGCTATAAATTTGTTCATGGCGTTGAATAAGGAATGCTTCTGGTTGTAGGTATCCATAATCTGCATCATTTTTCCTCAGTGCCGTTTGCTTTCGCCTTCGTGTGTGGAATCCTTCAAACTCTTTAGATGCACAACTTCCTCCAGCAGTGCCTTCCTCTTGAGCTGCTCTTTTTGCACTGCAACCAATGCACTTCCTCGGCGGATTTATAAAGGTGTTACTTAGCAGATTTTGCAAAAAGCAAGATGGAACCTGTGGTAAGATGATTTGGACGCCGGGGGCACTCAGCCAATGTAATAAGCGCCTCCCTTCTAGCTTGTGCTAGTGCAACTGCTTTCATGCTCCGGTTTACATGGAGTGACTGCCCGGCCCCGGCCGCAGGCTGCTTCTACCTCGCGCTCCGGGAAACGCCCTGTCTCCTAGCAACGCATCTGCCGGCCTCCGTCACCGTATCAGCGTCACTCCTCACGGTCCCGGCCAATCGCTTTCCGCCTTCTTTGTGAGGTCAATATGGTAATAAGCCCTGGCCCGCAAAGCAACCAATGGGAGACGGCCACCCGCGTCGCTGGGAGACGGAGCTGGCGGCCTCCGGCCTGACGGACGAGAACAGGTTATGAATGAGACCCAGTCAACAGACAGGGGATTTATAACGAAATAATCTCTCTAATTATAATCTGTGAAGCGTTTTTTTCGTACTCAATTTTTAAGGTTTTTATAAAAAGAAAGAACCCAATGTTATATTTGAGAATTTTGTATGGATTTTTACACATTTAATTTTATTGAGATTGTCAGGCCTTAAATATCAGGCCTGTAATTAGCAATGTTAAAAAAAATTTGAGATTAAAAAAATCAAGTCTGCAATTTATCCCCATCAGATAAAGCATAAAAATAAGTTTAATTTGACACCTAATTCACTTTCATATCTTCAGTATTAAAAAGGTTATGGCCATTTTCATACTTTGAAATTAGCATCTTGTTCCCTATTGCTTTTCCATTGACTAAACACAATAGTTGTGATAACAGTATGCACAGAGCTCCGTGTACTGAAAAACGACCCTGCGAGGAGTGGGGCTGCTAAGAAAATCAAGGTCAAACCATCCTGAATACGAATCGACAAGTACCAAGTACTGCTTGCCATGCCACTCAAATATATCAGTTGCCAATGTAGACCATGGGAGTGCAGGAGCCGGATGTGAATGAAGTGGTTGCTTTTGTTGATGAGGTGCCAAACTGTTGCACACTGCACAGGACGCCCCATTCTCAGTGTTGTATTCGGCCATGCCAGGCCAGTAAAACATGTTTCTCGCCCGTAGGACGGTCGCTTCAGCGCCTGGGTGCCCTGCGTGGACAGCGTTAAAATACTTACTGTGCAGAGAAGCAGGAACCACAGCCTTGCGTGCTTTTACAATAATGCCATCCTGCAACACTAGCTCATCACGGACGGCAAAGAAAGGCTAAACTGGCAGCGGAACGTTGTAGTGTTTGTCTGATCAGCCACACTTAATGACGTAGGCAAGCGACTAAAGTACTGTCAGCAGCAGTGTGGGCAACCAAGTCCTCCATGCAGAACGAGGGAATAAAAGACATAGTCATTACAACAAAGTCATTATACGGCGAGGGCGGACCCTCGCAGGTCTTCCGGGGTGCACGCGAGAGTGTTAGCCAGTTGCATTTCTTTACCACGTTTGTAGATCAGAACAATGTCAAATTTTTGAAGCTGCAGCAGCATCCGCTGTAGGCGCCCTGGAGAGGCATGAATCGGTTTGTTAAAGATGCTGATCAGAGGTTGGTGGTCAGTTTGAATCATGACCATTTGTCCGAAGATAAAGTTGTTAAATTTCTTGCAGGCGAAAACAACCGCCAACAGCTCTTTCTCAATTTGGGCATATCGTTGTTCTGTGTCAGTCATAGTGCGCGAGCCATAGGCAACAGGCTTATTTCCGGTACTGTCATTTTGAAGATATGCTGCGCCCAGTCCGTGCTGTGAAGCGTCACAAGTCAGTGTGACCGGTCGTTTAGGATCAAAGTAAGCGAGAGTAGGAGCACAAGACATCTGCGGCTTAAGAGTGTCGAATGCCCTCTGCTGTTGCTCATGCCAGATCCAACAAGTTTCTTTGTGAGTAAGCTGGCGCAACGGGGCTGATATTTCACAGAAGTCTGGAATAAATTTGCTCAAGTATTTAACCATGTCAAGGAATCTCTACAGACCGAGCATGTCTTTTGGTGCTGGGAGCTCATTGATAACACTGGTTTTCACCGGATCAGTTTTTAGGCCGTCTTTAGTAAACACATGGCCTATGTATTTCACCTCACTTACCCTGAATTTGCTTTTTTGAGGGTTTAGCTTGAAGTTGATGGCCTTGACATGATCCAGGTCCTTCGTCAGATTAGCATCGTCTTCTTCGACAGTTCGTCCCGCAACCAAGATGTGATCCACTACAATGGAGCATGGGCCACCTGTGAACAACTGCTCCATAGCTTGTTGAAATACTTCACTAGCAGAGCTTATGCCAAGGGGCATACGAAGAAATCTGTAACGGCCGAATGGTGTGCTGAAAGTGGTTAACTTGGAGGAGTTGTGTTCCAGCGAAATCTGCCAGAATGAACTCTTGGCATCTAGTACTATGAATACAGTGGCCTCAGCCATCTGCGCTGCAATCTCATCCACCAGGCGCATGGGATAGTGAGGTTGTTTAATGGCTGTGTTTAAACCTTCGGATTGATATAATCCGTAGTTCATCTTTATTCTTCTTCGTTGCCATGATCATGGTGGAAACCCAGTCCGAGGGGTCAACGATGGGAGCAATCACACCTAGAGACACCATTCTGTTGAGTTCACTTTGAACACGGTCCCGCATGGCATGGGGGATCTTATGAGCTGGACGAACAACTGGAATTGCCTCAGGGTCAATGGTAATTATGTACCTAACAGGCAACCTGCCCAGGTTGTCGTCAAACAAAATTTTGTATTCCGTCAGGATTTGTTGGCTGAAACCACAGGCTGTAGTCAGATGACAAACAGAAGGGCTGAAAGAGACAAGTCCCATGTTTTGACATGCGTTGGCACCCAGTAGAGATGGCACAGCCTCATAAACAACATAGAAACTGTTGCAGAGTTAAAACAGCAGCATATCTCAACTTGACCGATAGGGTGCACTGGACCTCATGGAAAAGGGTGGTCATTTTAGGTGGTCATTTAAGACGGCTTGCATGACTCGTGCGATAATGTGCTCGGCCGAAGTGTGTAGTTACCAGTCGGATTTATGGTCAATGAAGCATTCATGTCTCCGCATCTTCCTTTCTTTTTCCCACCCCCCACCCCTCCCGACATCAGTCTGAAGAAGGGTTTCGGCCCGAAACATCGCCTATTTCCTTCGCTCCATAGATGCTTCTCCAGCATTTTTGTGTACATTCACATATTATTTCTGCTTCAAATAAAGTCGCAAACTAAACATTCACCAATCAATAATAATAATAACAATATTTATTTATATAGCACTTTTCAACAAAACCAGTATTTGAACCAAAGTGCTTTACAGAGATTGATTAAATTAATTGAACAGATCAATGCAATAAATCCATACAAAATCATTTCCGTCAGGAGAGCTAAAAAGAGTAAAAAGAAAAAAGACACAGAAACAGTACACTATAGAAATCAACATGAAACGTCCCCCCACAGCAGAATTCACTGTGAGGGAAGGCACCATGGAAAAATATCTAGTTCTCTTGCCCTCATAAGTCCACCCGAGGTCGGGGGCCTATATCTCAATGAAGCAGTCTGAAGAAGGGTTTCGGCCCGAAACATCGCTATCCTTGCACCCGCTCTTTCTCCATCATTTTTGTGTACTCACCCCCCAGCCCGGTATCTTCAGGCCCTCCTGCCGTGAAGCTGGACCATCGGCGTCGGTGAACGTCCATCAGCGGCCAGGACTGAAGCGGCCGCAATGAATTCCCCCCCGAAGACTGCAACGACCAAAGTTCACAGGCCGCGCCGGCCGAACCCCCGACACTGGCGATCTCGGATCCCAGGCTCCGCGGTGCCGTCAACGGTCACAGTGCCCCGGAGATTACCGCAGTCCTGCGCCTCCCCGGTAAGGCATCGCCTGCTCCTTGTAGATGTCCCAGCATCTACACCGCCGTCGAAATTTGCAGTCCCCGCAGGAAACGCCTCGCTCCCAGCTCTGCTCCAGTTTGACTAGGCCGCATAGAGAGGACGAAGATGCGGTTCGGAGAAAAACCGCATCTCCGACCAGGTAGAACTGGGGTTAAAATAGTTTCCCCCTTCCCCTCCCCCACCCCCCACATAAAAGAAGTCCTCCAATAAACATTTCATACGAACAGGACTAAAAATAAAAATAAAAAAGGGTGAAAGGACGGACAGCAGGAGGAGCGGCCATACACAACGGCGCATCACCCCCGCTGTCCGCCATCTTGAATTCAATCAATCAATCATCCGCAATCAAGACATGATATATACCACAATGACATGCAGCAAAATTACAATACAGTATCGCATCTATTTTTACACCTTGCAATGAATTCAATTTCTATTATCTCTTTCCACTTCACTATGAACATTGACCTCCAATTTCAGGTAGTCCCTGCTTTCTCCTCCGCTTCCCAGGGCTCCCTCAGCCCACTGTCTCCGCCTTTTCCTTTCTTCTTCTATTGTGTGCAAATCTGGTCTCCTAATTTGAGGAAGGAAATTGTTGTTATTGAGGGAGTGCAGCATGGGTTCACCAGGTTAATTCCCGGGATGGCGGGACTGACATATGATGAAAGAATGGGTTGACTGGGCTTGCCATTCTCTGGAATTTAGAAGGATGAGAGGATATCTTATAGAAACATATACAATTCTTAGAGGATTGGACAGGGTTGATGCAGGTAAAATGTTCCCGATGTTGGGGGAGTCCAAAACCAGGGGTCCAGGTTAAGAATAAGGGGTAGACCATTTAGGACTGAGATGAGGAAAAACATTTTCACCCAGATAGTTGGGAATCTGTAGAATTCTCTGCCACAGAAGGCAGTGGAGGCCAATTCACTGGATGTGTTCAAGAGAAAGTTAGATTTAGCTCTTAGGGCTAAGGGAATCAAGGGATATGGGGAAAAAAATGGAACGGGGTACTGATTTTGGATGATCAGCCATGTTCATATTGAATGGTGGAGCCTTTCACTATTCTGTAAGTTTCAATTAGGTCATATTTTTTATCTTCCGCTCTCTTGCTCAGTCTTTTGTTTTCTCAGTAACTTTAAAATCCTTTGTTCAAAATAAAATGGTCTCTCTTACACAGTGTTTCCAGGTTTGAGTCAGTCTCGGGACTGATTGGGATAACTGAAAAGTTAATTGCTGAGCAGGGAACACATAAATAATTTACGAGGAAATGTTGAAGACTGCTGTTCATGTTACTGTTCATTTACTAATGGAATGGGCAAAGCAAACACAAAGAATATCTTTAAAATGTCCCTGCAGTGATAGCACATTCGTAAGTTCACAAGATAATGTCGACTGTAGAAGGACGAATGTGGAATTTTAAGAACCAACTTAAAATTATAATTATTTCTTGATCCCTCTTCCTTAGCTGAAAAAGCTGAGCTATAAAAACTGCTTTATGCATGCGTGCCCTTCTTGCATCTCATCCACTACTCATCCCTCATATGTAAGCTAAATCATGCTACACTATATTAAATGCTTCCATGAGCAAGCACAAAGGGGAGTAAAAGAATAAAGTTTACAAATTTATTAATTTAATCCATGTTATTTATGGTTGCCATCAGTATCTAATTATTAAATATTAAGACAAACACTGAATATTGGACTGCGATGCAATTAATAGTCAACGGGCTGAATTGTACTCGGATATAGCTTATGTTTCCGTGGAGAATCACCAGTTGTTTTCTGCTCACTCTTCAGGCCTCCCACGTACGCATGTGGATTGAAAAGCAGCAGTTGGAGATGAAGTGGAGGTCATATGCCGATGTAGCTGACTTCTTGCTTTGCTATTGGATCGCTGCAAAATCCCAGTAGGAGAGCATAAATGCACTAAACACAGCAGCAGAAATGGATGCATTAAGCACAGCAGATGAATGCCAATGCTGGCTCGTGTGGGGATCATCATTTGAACTCATTAAAGTAAGTGTTTGTACTTTTTTTTTACCTTGTCTTCATGGTTTTTTTATTTCTAATTCTTTAAAGTGTTTTTTTTTTTTAAATCTGCTATTATTTAAGTGTATTTGAACTGCTCTGAAATTCATTGTTCAATCGTAAACTCATCCTTCAGAATTTCCGGTTGATAATCAAAGAACTACAAATGTTGGCAATCTGAAACAGAAACACTCAGCTTGTTAGTCAAGCCAAGAGTGGTTAATTGTCATATGCACCAGGATCAGAACAATGACAATCTTATTTGCTGCAGCTTTGCAGGCATATTAAACACATCAACACAAGAAATAAATATACTGTGAGTTAGCAGTTATACGAGATAAACCATGCTATAATAGTGCAAGCCATAGTATGTCGTGCAAACTTTTACAAATTCCACAATAGTTCACTGCTAGGGCAGGGTTGTGGGTTGAAGCAGGCAAGAGAAATGGAAATAGAAACATTTGTTTCTCTAAATTAACAATAGACAATAGGTACAGGAGTAGGCCATTCGGCCCTTCGAACCAGCACAGCCATTCAATGTGATCATGGCTGATCATCTCCAATCAGTACCCTGTTCCTGCCTTCTCCCCATATCCCCCGAATCCGCTATCTTTAAGAACCCTATCTAGCTCTCTCTTGAAAGTATCCAGAGAACCGGCCTCCACCGCCCTCCGAGGCAGAGAATTCCACAGACTCACAACTCTCTGTGTGAAAAACTGTTTCCTCATCTCCGTTCTAAATGGCTTACCCCTTATTCTTAAACTGTGGCCCCTGGTTCTGGACTCCTCCAACATTGGGAACATGTTTTCTGCCTCTAGCATGTCCAAACCCTTTATAATTATGTTTCAATCAGATTTCCTCTCATCCTTCTAAATTCCAGAGTATACAAGCCCAGCCGCTCCATTCTCTCAGCATATGACAGTCCCACCATACCGGGAATTAAACTTGTAAACCTACGCTGCACTTCCTCAATAGCAAGAATGTTCTTCCT
Organism: Leucoraja erinaceus; assembly: GCF_028641065.1. Classification (NCBI taxonomy): domain Eukaryota; kingdom Metazoa; phylum Chordata; class Chondrichthyes; order Rajiformes; family Rajidae; genus Leucoraja; species Leucoraja erinaceus. Next base: position 24,076,691 of record NC_073389.1, on the reverse strand, counting down.
CGCATTAGGGGACCAAAACTGCACACAATACTCCAGATGTGGTCTCACTAGGGCCCTGTACAACTGCAGAAGGACCTCTTTGCTCCTAACATCCCTTTCTCTTTTCACAGACGCTACCTGACCTGCTGACCATACCATCATTTTCTGATTTTACTTGCCTGCAAAGTTCTTATTTGCTGCTGTTTATGTTGGGATCAAAGTGCTTATGCCAGCTGTAGCTATTAATAGGGAATGGCTAACAGACAAAAATGACGCTTTAATGGGACTGAAGGGGAAATCAGTGCAAGAGCTGAATAAGAGCTTAAAACAAAACAAATTAATTTTGCAGTGGAGAGGGGGATGGGGGGAGAGAGGGGGAGGGGGGAGGGACGTGGTGAGGGGGAGAGGGGGAGGGGGGCAGGAGGGGAGGGGGAGGGGGGAGAGAGGGTGGAAGGGGGGAGGGGTAGGGGGGAGGGAGGGGTAGGGAGGGGGAGAGGAGGGGAGGGGGGGGAGGGGGGAGAGGAGGGGGGGAAATGGGGAGAGGAGGGAGATGGGGGGAGGGGGAGGGAGAGAGAGGCAGGGACAGTGAGGGAGAGTCAGGGAGGGAGAGGGAGGGAGAGAGGAGGGGGAGAGGAGAGGAGGGGGAGAGGGGGGAGAGGAGGGGGAGGGGGGGAGAGGGGGGGGAGGGGGAGAGGAGGAGGATGTGGGAGGGGGGGGGGGGGAGGGGGGGGGGGGGGGGGGAGAGAGAGAGGAGGAGGGGGGAGAATGCGGACTTAAGCTCGGCGAGCGGGCAGCGCAGACGGGGCCGACTGCGAACGGGCAGCGGGCCTCGGCGGCACTCGGGACCTCTCGGGCCTCTCTGAACCTCGCTTCATGGAAGTTATTCTAACCATATAAGTGGACATAACTGACATATTTAAATCATAAATTTGAACAATTAAAAATAGGGGTGGCGCAGCGGTAGAGTTGCTGGTTAAAGAGGAGATTAATGCAATAGCAAGGAGAGACATTAGCTTGATGCTGTACAATCGGTATGGGTAGAACTGCGAAATAACCAAGGGCAGAAAACGCTTGTTGGAGTGGTATACAGACCACCGAACAGCGGTAGGGAGGTTGGGGATAGCATCAAGCAGGAAATTAGGGATGCGTGTAGCAGTACAGCGGTTATCATGAGTGACTTTAATGGACACGAGACCAAGGGGGACCCGTTGGGTCCCGTCCCCTCAACGCGCGGTTGCAGGGGGTGGGGGGGGGGGGGGGCTGCGGCGTTGCACACACACACTAACCACCCCCCTTGATATTACATTAATATTATTCATTGGCTCCTTTTACCCTATCCCTGCCCTATCTCGAGGGGCAGAGAGAGTGGGGCAGAGAAAGAAGGGAGAGAGACGGAGGGGGGGAGAGGGAGAGGGGGGAAAGGGGGTGAAAGGGGGTTGGAGGGGGAGGGATGGAGAGGGGGTGGAGAGGGGGATGGTGAGGGGGAGGGGGAAGAGGAGGAGGAGGGGGGAGACGAGACAGGGAGACGAGAGGGGGAAGGGGGGGAAGTGAGGGGGAGGAGAGGGGGAGAGGGGGGCATGGGGGGGAGAGGGGGAGCGGGGATGGGGAGAGGGATGTGGAGAGGGGGGGAGGGGGGGAAGGAGGAGGGGAGGGAGGGGGGAGGGGAGGGGAGAGGAGAGGGGGGAGGGAGGGGAGGGGGGGAGGGGAGAGAGAGGGAGGGGGAGAGAGGGGGAGAGGAGAAGAGGGGGAGGGGGGGAGAGAGAGAGGGGGGGAGGATGAGGAATGGGAGAGGGGGGAGAGAGGAGAGATGAGAGCGGACTTGAACTCGGCGAACGGGCGGTGTGGACGGGGCGGACTGCGAACGGGCAGCAGGCCTCGGCAGCTCTCGGGACCTCCCGGGACCTCTCTGGACCTCGCAGGACCTCTGAAGCCCTCGGAAGCTGAACCAAATTACTGCGTGTTCAGCGGCATCAATACAGAGCCCTGGGGGGCGGAGGGCAGGGCGCTGCGGATGGCCGGCCGAGTGCAAGTTACGCTGGGGGGGGGTTACGTAACTCGCAGCTCGTGGCAAACCAGTGGCCAGCAGGCTTCCCCCGTTGGGGGGGGGGGGGGGGGGGGGGGGGAGGCGGCATGCAGCATCACACACACTAACTATTCCCCCCCCCCCGCACTCACGCTAATTACCCCCCTTGATATTATATTAATATCATTAATTTACTCCTTTTACCCCATAACCACCCAATCTACTGATGCTTAGCCCCCAAAATTGCAGTCATATCTAGAGAGGGGGGGGGGGGCGGGGGTTAGAAAGTGAGGGCAGAGAGAGAAGGGGCAGAGTGAGAGACAGAGACACAGAGAGGGGCAAGAAGGATGGGGGGTGTAGAGGAGGGAGAAGAGGGAGGGTGGGTGAGGGGGGAAAGGTGGGGGAGGGAGGGGAGGAGAGAGAGAGGGTGAGAGTAAGGGGGGAGTGAGGGGGAGAGGTGGGGAGCAGGGAAGGGGAGGGAGGGAGGGTGGAGGGAAGGGGTAGGGGGTGTGGAGGGGGGTTTAGGGGAGGGACGGTGGGGGGAGGGGATGGGGGGAGAAAAAGAGGGGGAGAGAGGAGAGAGAGAGGGGGAGGGGGGGAGAGAGAGAGGGGGAGAGGCGGAGGTAGAGAGAGAGGGGGGAGAGGGCGAGGGGGGAGAGAGAGAGGGGGGGGGGAGAGAGAGAGGGGGGGGGGGAGAGGGGGGGGGGGGGGGGAGAGGGGGGGGGGGGGAGGGAGGGGGGGGGGGGTGGGGTAGGGGGGGGGGGAGAGGGGGGGAGAGGGGAGGAGACGGGGGAGGTGGGAGAGAGGGGGGGGAGGGGGAGAGAGGGGGGTGATGGGGAGAGGGGGGGTTGATGGGGAGGGGGGGGGAGAGAGGAGGGGAGGGAGAGAGAGGGGGAGGGGGGGAGACGGGGGGGGGGAGAGAGAGAGAGAGATGTGGGGAGAGAGAGGGAGAGAGAGAGAGAGGGGAGAAAGAGGAGGGGAGAAAGAGGAGGGGAGAAAGAGGAGGGGAGAAAGAGGAGGGGAGAGAGAGAGAGGGTGCCTTTTTCAACCCATACAACCATTTGCAGGCAGTGCTTTTTTCCTTAAACTAACCATATTTTCATTTTCAAACCATATTATGGGTACTCACAGCTGTGGAGACATTTGTTCAGTGTTATTCAGAGCTCTGATTGAGGCACACCACTTGCAGAGACTGATTGAGGCACACCACTTCCTGGTTTTATAATCCCTCCCCCTCCCTCCAGCAGGGGCAGCAGAGAGAATGGGGAATTTTGTAAAAACATTAATATCTCTGTCATTTTTCATCGATGGGAAAAATCCTCGGCACACATGAGGAGGGCTCTGAGCGAGGTGGCCAAAAATGACGGCCGTAGGTGGCGGCGTTCTCTCGGAAATCGCAGCACAGAAGGCCAAAAGCGGTCAAGAACAGAGATTTAGTAATATAGATAGATAGATAGATAGCAACCATATTGCTGAGGAGGAGGATTTCCTGGAATGTATACGGGATGGGTTTTAAACCAATGGGTTTTTAAAGCAAAACACAGTTGTAATTTCTACATGGTGAAACTAAATTGTATACAAATGGTCTTTAATAAAATCTGACAATGTGCACTTTAACCACATGTGATTTTTTCTATTACAAATCTCAAATTGTTTAGAGGCAAATAAATAAATGATGGATCTTTGTCCCAAACATTATGGAGGGCACTGTGGCTCCTAGGGCTAAGGGAATTGCTCCAAGTGTGTAAGATACAAAACTGGGATGACAGAATTAGTGTACAGGTGATTGGTGCGAGTCAGTGGGCCGAAGGGACTTTTTCCACACTTTATCTCTAAACTAAACTAAACTAAACTACTTTAAAGTAGATTTGTTGTAGAAATTACAGTGACAGGATGATTGATGTCAACTGTATTTTGGCTGAACCAGTGCAGAAGAGGTTAGTTTTCTGGTTAGATTTTCAAAGCAGATTTTTTTTTTTCTTTTTGACTATATTTAAGTAAATTATTTCATATCCAATGAAAATAATATTTTAACTTTATATGCACAAATCATAAAAATGTTTAAAAACATCAGAGAAGCAGTTTTATCCAGGCCAGATTACACAATATCACTTCCAGGTAAAATGGCATTCTTTGGGAAATTTAATTTGGTTTTTCCATACAGATACAGAATTAAAACTTAACATGGAGATGTTTCTCTTATCCATTGCATACAGGAAGTCCCTGGGTTATGATAAGGTCCTGTTCCCGTGAATTGTTCGTAACCCAAACTGTTTGTAAGTGAAAATGACTAAGAACAGTGTGTGGGAGAGGATCAACTGTAATGGGAGCACGAGAAGGCGTGGGAAGTGGAACTGCCAGCCGCTTTCACTGACTCAGTGAGTGAATGGCAGAGTCTACGCAGCGCTCCCAGCTCTGCTGCACACCCGACCTCCAATTGCTGCAGCTCGGGGGTGTGAGGGTAGAGAAAGCATGCAGAAATGCCCCGATCATGGCTGGCAGAAGATGCATTCAATCCTGCGGCTGCCGATAAATCAATCCCCATTCATCCCACCAGTCTCCAAAATGCTCATTCATATATATCTGGGGTGTCCATAAATCAGGCATTCGAAACCTAGAGAGGACATGTAGCTAATGATGTTACAGCTAGCACAGTTTCTCCCACTGTCAGCAGAAATCTGAATCTTTGGGGGCAACTAGTGACCTTCAGTGCAGAAAATTGCAGAAAAGCTAAGAGTGCATTGTGCAGGTTATGGAAATGAGATGGCAAATACAGGATCTGCACAGTGACATTGATGTCTTGCGCACACAGTTGCTGGTGCCTCAGTTTTTGATGGTCAGTGTAATGGAAAATGATTCTGGAATGCTTCCTTCACTGTTCAGTTTTTTTTGTTTTAGCTCTCTTCTGAGCTTCATGCTGCTATGACTTCCCCCCTGTGATCTGTCTGCACTTCACGGTGGCTTGGGGCTACCTGCAGGACAGGAGTTAATCAAGATAAACCATAGTGTGCAAAGTGCCAGGCACACAGGAGAGCTCCAGGTCCTTCTCCCCTGTGTTTTCCCTCTGTTCCACGACAGCTTTTTCAGCAGCTGTTGTTGCCACAGGAGAGTTCTTTAAGCTCTGTCTCGCTTCCCAGGTTTCAGCACAATAACGATGCTGCGGCTTTGAGCCTAGCTTGCACTCCAGATGGAATCTGCATTGGCCCCGTTTTGGCGCTTGATTCAGTGAACAAAATGGCACAGTCTTGCCTTTAATCAATTTTTGCCTTATTCTGTCAATCTCTTTTGGAGATCTGTGTTAGAGGAATACAGAAAACACATTTTGCATGCAAGAAATCAATTTTCCAAACATTTAAATACAGTGGCTACTTTAATCTCAACCTTCCTTCTCTGCCATAAAATCAAATTTGTTTGACTCATTGATCCTTTAAATAAAACTGTCTCTAGTTTGTCTGACTCCTGTATCATTTTGATTAACAATGACTAAGTCACTGATAGTTTGCTGTAATTATGAAAATAAGTCTCAATATGTTCAGTTTGAATGATTTCTTACCATTCAAAACAATGTATTTCATGGGACATTAATTGCAGTAAAGCAAAGACATATAGGCTTTACAATTAAAATAAATGCATTACCCTAAAGTTTAATATGACTGAGTATATATTTAATATATCCGAGTATATATTGGTTTTAACTTTGAAATTATGAACAGATCTCGGATCAGTACAAGCTGATTTTAAATTTGAACAGTCCATTAACAATGGGATAAGTGACAAGTTTATTTTATATTTTGCAATTTCACCTTCATTGATGCTTTTTTGCAGACTTCTGTATTAACATATAAGATGAATATCTTTAGATTTATTTTCAGGGAAACATTTTAAATATAGTGAAACCTTGATCTCTATTGTGATGTAGCTGTCACAGTCCCAGCTGATAACAGAATATAGCATTTAATAAATGTTCAGTGTTCAACGTTTAGACTATATTTACCCACTATTTAGCATGTATTTAATTTGTCAGTGAAGACAATTTTTTGCAGTCACTCTTTGAAATCTGAGAAAATAATATTTTATAGTAAACCTTAATGCTATAATTTAAAAAAATAATATTTTTCCTCATTATTTCACCCAATCAATTCCCTTTGGTGCTTTGGATGAACCAGGGGCCACTTCTTTCCTAACCATGACATAATGCTGATTGGACTGCTTTCAATCGGTATTTCTTAAAATGTTCATGCATTTTCACAGATAATCAGCACAACACAAAGATGATGAAAGCTTTCTCAATTTTCATAAATTTGTTCTGCTTTTAACATATTTGCCTCTTCTCCCTGCACCACTTCGTTCCTCATACTGGTCAGGAAGAGTCAATTCATGAGCAAGGGATTTTGATTTGGGGAATTCTTGGTGTGAGCATGGAATAAAATTAGGGAGTAAGAAAATCAATTAAAAAAGACTTTGATTTATAAAATGCCCGACAGAACCTTTGAGAATCATTCTCAGAAGAGAATATGACTAAATGGACATATGGGATCATACGGTCAGGCAGAACAGATTAAAGCCCTTTAACCCACCATGTCAATGGGTAACATTAAATGCTCATTTATACCAAACATTATTTAACAGCACTTGGTCTGACGCTTTCTATGCCTTAGTGATTCAGATTCTTATCTATATACTTCTTAAATGTTATGAGAGCACCAATCCCTCAGACTCCAAATTCCAAATACCCCCTGGATGAAAATAGTCATCCTCAGGTCCCATCTAAACTTTAAAAATGCTAAAAGCCTGCAGATGCTGGAAATTTGTGTGGGGTTGGGGGAGGGTGAAGTCTCTGAAAGTGCAAAAGTGGGGTGACAATGGTCATCTGGTTAATGATTGAATGGGAGCAGTTAGAGAGTGAGAACAGAGACAAAAGAACATTGAACTAGGAATTGTAAAAAGCAGACCAGGATGACATCAAAAAAGTACAAAGTGCTGGAGTAACTCAACTGGTCAGGCAGCGTCTCTGGAGGACATGCATAGGCGATGTATCGGGTTCGGACTTTCTTTCGACTGATTGTAGTGGGGGTGTGTGTGGGGTGAGGGGGTGGGGGGGTAGAGAAAGTTGGAAAAGAGGTGGGGTGGGACTAAGGTGATAGGTGCATACATGTGAAGGGGATTGATTGGCAGGTGATGGACAAAGGCCAGATATGAAAAGAAAAAAGTCTATGAAATAAGGTATGAGAAGTAAAATGTAAATCCAGAGGAAGGGATAAAGGTGGAAGGGGTAAGGGGAAAAAGGGGACAGGATTGTAGGAGATATGGGTGTGCATCCAGGTTGGGGACATGGAAGAGAGGATGGAAAAAGGGGAGGGGGAGGGGTTGATTGTTGATTAGATACCTTAGATCAGTGTTTCTCAACCTTTTTACCCTTGAAATAGTTTTCATGTCTCAGGGAACCCCTGAGTTGGGGGGTTGCCAGGCCTGCCACCATTTTGAGATCGCCATTTTGACTAGGGTTACAACGGCGATCTCTGGCGTCACAACGAGGACCCGTCAGCCGTGCCTGTACAGTTGGGGGAGGATTGCCCTGCCGGGATTGCCATTTTAACATCCAGCGTTGTGTATCGGTGGTGCTACTGGGGGAATATTGCTTTGGGGGAGGGGGACCCAACGGGTCCATGCTTAGTCTAGTTCAGGGGTGCCAAACTCATTTTAGGCCATGGGCCGGATTGGGCAAAATGCGACTTCATGCGGGACGGATCAGTTGCGGATGCGCGAACACGCACATGCTCCCACAGCTGTCGTTGTCTTCGTTTTTTCAACCTGCTCTCATGTGTTTCAGTCTGCTATAACTAAAAAGCGTTTCACTTTACGAATTTTGTTTCTTATGAAGAAGAATGCCTAACAAACATTACTTTTGTGATTGGTATTAACTTACAGTCGTAGGCTACAAGAAAGTTGTGATGAGAGAGAGAAAAAACTATGCTATTTTGTCTGAGATTGTTTTGGGAGCCACACACTTTCCTTTAATAAACCATTTGAAATTGAACATTCGCAGACACGGATGTAGACCTAACAAAACAAATTGTTGTTTCGATAGGCTTACATCTCCACTACTAATTTGCGCTGGCATCTGTGATTTTTGGCCATCTTACTCAGAGTCTCCCTCTGCTGTGCAGGCCAAGAGGATTTTTCCCATCGATGAAAAATAAAAGAGTTATTAGTGTTTAAAAAATGTTGAGATTCTCTCTCCTGAAGACCACGCCCCTACCGGAGGGACTATAAAACCCGGAAGTGTTGAGTGCTTCAGTCAGTCTCTGCAAGATGGGGGAGCGAGAGGGTCACATCTCTCAGTCTGAGCTGTGAATAACATGTCTACTAAACTGTGAGTGTGGTTTTACTGACCTTGAGTGCCCTTAGTGTGGTTTGAAAATGAAAAGGTGTTTGGTTTGAAATAAAGCACAGCAAATGGTTGGTGGTGGTTGGTTTTGAAATAAGGCTCAGCAAATGGTTGGTGGTGGTTGGTTTTGAAATAAGGCTCAGCAAGTGGTTGGTTTTGAAATGCAAATTATTAAAAGACAACTTCCTGTTTGCACTGTATATTGATTTTAGATAAAACTCTACCACTTGCGGCTGTGATTTTTGGCCATCTTACTCAGTCCCACTTCGCTCATCAGGTGCAGAGGATTATTCCCATCAATGAAAATTAAAATTGTTATTAGTGTTTAAAAAATGTTGAGAATCTCTCTCCTGTCAATCACGCCATGAAGGCCACGCTCCTCCCGGTGGGAGGGGGGAGAGATTTTAAAACCTAGAAGTGTGGATGTGGCTCAGTCTCTGCAAGATGGGGGAGGGAGAGGTCACGACTGTCTGTGCTGTGAATCAACTGACCACACTGAATGTCTACTGAACTGTGAGTGTGGCGTTTATGTGGTGTTTTGTGTGGATTTATGGTGGTTTCACCCTGCTTTAAATTGTATGAAACTGCATTTGAATGTGATGGCCTTGCACCCTGCATGAAATGGTATGAAACTGCATTTGAATTTGGTGGCCTTGCACCCTGCATGAAATGATATGAAACTGTATTTGAATTTGGTGGCCTTGCACCCTGCTTGAAATGGTGTGAAACTGCACTTGAATTTGGTGGCCTTGCACCCTCCTTGAAATGGTAGGAAACTGCACGATTTGGTGGCCCTGCACCCTGCTTGAAGTGGTAGGAAACTGCACTCAAATTCAGTGGCCTGTTTGAAGTGGTATGAAACTGCACTTGAATTTGGTGGCCTTGCACCCTGCTTGAAGTGGTAGGAAACTGCACTTGAATTTGGAGGCCATGCACCCTGCTTGAAGTGGTAGGAAACTGCACTTGAATTTGGTGGCCTTGCACCCTGCTTGAAATGGTAGGAAACTGCACGATTTGGTGGCCCTGCACCCTGCCTGAAGTGGTAGGAAACTGCACTCAAATTCAGTGGCCTGTTTGAAGTGGTATGAAACTGCACTTGAATTTGGTGGCCTTGCACCCTGCTTGAAGTGGTAGGAAGCTGCATTTGAATTTGGTGGCATTGCACCCAGCTTGAAATGGAATTTCAAGGAATAGCCGTGTCAACTGCTAGCCCACCAGCCGTGAGTGAGCTGCCAGCACTTCAGGCTTGAGTGACTGAGCTGCCACCCCAAGAATCCATTTGGCCCACAATGCCCATACTAGCCCCCTGGGAACCAGTCCCTTCAACCCACAACACCCATACTAATGCTCCAGAACCCGCCCCCCCCCCACTGACCACTAATATAGGAATTGGTGGAGAGGTGGAATATTGCACTGGGGGACCAGCCCTCCCGTGTGAACATGCGACCCAACGGGTCCCACTTAGTCTAATATTATATATAGTTCACAGCATGACAACCACAAAAAGAGATCTCAAGACAGTTGTACTTAACAATTTTTATTAATACAGAATTCACAAAAGCTCACAATGTTGCAGTCATGTTGGCATGCTGGCTAGTGGCAGTTTTAAAATGCATTAAATTCAACTACAATTTACTTCTGAAATGCTTTTAAGGGTTGCTTAACACTGTCCCATCTTATTAAATAACCTATTCCGTGGGAGCATCAGTTGCTACATTCGCAATGAAAAGAAAACAAATAAGTTAATGGTTGATTGACAGCCTGCTACTTACATTACAGTGTAAATGATAACATACAAATACTTAAAATAGAAGCAATATTATTTACTGGGTTCACGTAACAAACAGTAAAACTACTTGTTTTTTTTTTTTTTTTTTTTTTTTTTTTTTTTTTTTTTTTCTCTTTTTTTTTTTTTTTTTTTTTTTTTTTTTTTTTTTTTTTTTTTTTTTTTTTTTTTTTTTTTTTTTTTTTTTTTTTTTTTTTTTTTTTTTTTTTTTCTTTTTTTTTTTTTTTTTTTTTTTTTTTTTTTTTTTTTTTTTTTTTTTTTTTTTTTTTTTTTTTTTTTCTTTTTTTTTTTTTTTTGTTTTTTTTGTTTTTTTTTTTTTTTTTTTTTTTTTTTTTTTTTTTTTTTTTTTTTTTTTTTTTTTTTTTTTTTTGGTTTTTTGTCTTTTCACTTTACAAAGGGCAGGAGACCACATAGAGTGCCATGAGCAGTAATGTTTAATGACACCTTAATTACAAAACTTGAATTGTAGTTTAGATTCAGGGAAATCACAATTACCTTTCCCTTCAAGCCCTACAGTACTATTATATTATTTCCCCCAGTAATCCATTTTCCCCCATTTCTAAGCCCACATGGCAGAACAACAGTAGTGTATGAATTAAATCAAAACCTGAATATCTACGAGAAAGAGTCATCAATATTTGTCACTATAAATAAATTAGAAATTCCAGTGACACTGCTGAACAGCCTCGACCCACCTGCATACCGCATCCCCATAAAACTCATGTTTCCACATGCAGAGCCACAGAAAGCAAATATGGTACCTGCTATATCATAGTATGAATCCCATTAAGTTAACCAAGTAAATAAACTACAGCAATCTCCAGCATCTTAAAAGCTTTGATGTTCAAGGTAAAAAGAAGGTGCCCATTATTGCACAGCTCGATGCGAAAAAAACAGTGCACCACAAATAATAGAAAAAATATTCTGCTTGAGGATGCCGGCTGGTCTTCTACAAATTCTACATAACAAACTGACTAATTAGATCATGTCTCCTGCAAAAGAAAACAAGTTGTTAGAAAATGTGAGGGTTTTTTTGAGAATATTTGCATAAGCTCACTAGCATTTATTGTCGAGATTCCCCCGCTCCCTCTCTTAGCTTATTGATGCATTAATGAGGCCAGTATTTAATTATCATGGGCAGGAATGTTACATCACCCAAAATATCTATAAATTTTACTTGCAAAAAGAACCCACCTTTTCCTTGCATGTTTTACACCATTTCATACTGGTTCGCAGTGATAAATCGGGACAAACAGCAGGCCAGCAACATTCCAATTAACTGCAAAGATTAAAACAACATTTACAAATAATAATCTAAACATTATTAATATCCTTTAGCTTGGTGGAATTTTGTTTTGAAAATGGCAGGGCGGAGCGTGAGCAAGATGGCGCCTTGACATGACGACTCTTTGCGTGCGGTCCTAGAAGAGGATCTGCTATCATCCATTACAATCGCTCTTTTTTTTAATTTTATTTCAACAGCAGCTTATCTTACACTAACATACTCGCTTTCATTTCCTTTCAGACCTGTTGATATCTTGCACCGAATGTTGTACCCTTTATTCTTTATCAGTGCACTGTGGACTGTGTTCATGTATAGCCTTTTCTCTGTCTGGATAGCATGCAAACAAAAACATTTCACTGTACCTCGGTACACGTGAAAATAACAAGCTAAGCTAAACTGAACTAAACTAAAAAGTCAGGGTTAAGAAATTATCAATCTTTTACATGTGCAGTAAAATTTATAAAACACAGCCAGCTCTCTGTTTAAATCAGGACCAAATGGGAGAGTCTTATGATATTGGAACAAATATCCCTGAAAGTGTCTATCCTTCCCCTTTGCTCTAGGAGGTGGACTATGGAAAAACTAAAAAGAAAGTCTAGGCAACTAAAAGTGCATTAAATGTTATTACCATTGTTAGATATAATGAACCAAGATGGTGCTACCAACCAGACTGATTGCCACTGACAGCTGAATGCAAGATGGGAGGAGAGTGCATTGTGAATCCATTCATAAACAATGTCCAAAGTACAGAGGGAGTAGTGTGGGCCAATGGGACAGAAAGTGTGGTAGAATTGAGATTTAGAATGACAGATTGAAAGATGGATGAACCAGCAGTGGCTGCCTCGCCAACAGTCTGTCTGTCCTTTCTTCTTTTTGTTATTTTTAGTATGTTAAAAAGTATGTTTTAGTGTTCCTTGGTTTGTTTTATGGGGGAGTGGGTGTAGGGGAGGTGTTGGTTGGGGGAATTTTTTTTTCAATCTCTTACCTCGACGGAGATGCGATTTATTTACGCATCGTATCTCCATCCCCACTGTGGCTTAACATCGTATGGTTGGCGGCCTTTCCTGGAGACCGACGGGCGCTCCAAGCCGTGGGAGTCTGCGGGACTTTAACCCCAGAGCTTGTGATCCCATTGCCGGGGATCGAAGTTCCAACCGCGGGGCCTATGAACTTTAACATCGTGAAGCCCACGGTCTCTGGTAAGAAGAGGCCGACTCGGGAGCTCCATACCGCGTAGAGAGAGTTTCAACCGCCCAGACGCGGGAGTTTCGATCATCCCTACGGGGGCTTCGATCGTCGGCTGCGGGGGATTTGACTGCGGATGGTTTGACTGCCCCGACCGTGGGAGAACAAGAGGAAGAAGATTGAACTTTATTGCCTTCCATCACAGTGAGGAATGTGGAATCCACTGTGATGGATTTTTATGGTGACTTTCATGTGGTTATGTGTATTGTTGCTTTTCATTTAGTATGGCTGTATGGTAACTCAAATTTCACTGTACCTTAATAAATAAACTGACCTTGAAACCTTGAACATTTAGAGAGGGACAGGAGATCAGTATAAGACAAGCTGAGCTCATGAGTGATGAAAAGATGAGGCCACAGTAGGATGTTGTGAATGAGTTGAGATGTTGACAGACAGATGTATAAACTGTTTAAATCTTGAAGACAAGTTGATTGGCTGGTTGGACAATTTCATTGTTCTGTTGTTGGTACATATGACAATTAAACATTCGACTCGGAGTTGGATTAGAGGGGACTGTGAAAGAAATTTGAGGAGATGATTTGTTACAATGAAATATATCATTTTTTGGAAAAGGGATGGAAAGGGAAATATATTTTTTAATTATTATGCTACTCAAGACGAAAATCAATTTAACTGCAGCTATGAGTGAAATAATGAATTCATTTTTCTGGCATGTGTGAGAGTTCCCATTTTTGGTCTTGGCAAATAAATTTTGACATTGAGTTGCATGGTCAGAAAAAAAACTATAGTTTTTGTACCTGTAGAAAGGCAATTCCAAATGCAACCCCAGCAATAATTCCCATATTTGTCTCCATAAAGCTGGTCACCAACTCATAGCAGCCCTGTAAATTCAAATCAATGAACAAGTAAATTATATGTTCTATTTTCATCCATTTTACTGATATATTTACTTGGTTCGAACAACGCAGAATTACAGTAAACAATTACTTTTTTCCCCATACATGTGGATTTTATTTCTTTCAAATTTTCTACCAATTCAATGCTGCAATTTGTGAAGAATGGTAACATGCCTAGCAGCTGCTATCTACTTCCACAAAATCCTACATAACAGAGGGAGTTTATTTGATACATTGTGCCTATGGCACATTTTTTTAATGGAACTACTCAATTATTTTCACTCAACAACTCTTTCCCAGATGCCCTGCAGTTTTATTCCTTCTATGTACATTGTCCAACTCCCTTCAAAATCAATTATTGAATCTGCTCTACTTCTGAAAAATAACATCTTGCCGAGATGTTCATTTTTCCACTGTGTCACCATCTAGAATTTTCCTCAACTGAGCACAAGGACACTGCAATCCACTGCACTGTCCTGACTGCAATCTCAGCTGAGGCTGCGTACCAATTAGATCAGATCCAGTACCTTCAAGTCTGTGAGGCTCACGTTTCAACAGAATCCTACCGATCCATCAGAACTCTGAGGGAATTGTGAACATTTGCAATCCAATATATTCTCAAGAAGGACAGACCTTTTGAAGAAAACTCGCAAAATAACCCCCCATGTAGTTTTGTCTGTAAAAAGGGCCAGAAACTAAGGGGAACGATAAAGGGTGCTTTTTGATATGGAATTGGATAAGCAGCATGGGTGTACAACAATTATTGTACAGGAACTACCAAAATAGAAAAGGTGCAATTGAGAAATAAAAGTTAAGATGGACCTGAAAACAAAATTTATTTAATGGCAGTATGGTGGGGCTAAACTCTACCGATTTTTCTTGAAGCAAATAATTCCCTTTCCATTGAGACACAAGAGGCGCAGATGTAGGAATCTTAAGCACAACACAAAGTGCTGGAGGAACTCAGTGAATCTAGTAGCGTCTGTGGAGGAATGGACAGACGAGCTTTTGACACTTACTTCACCCAACTCCGCCTCATCTATCTTTATCTGTCTCCCGCCTACTACAAATAGTCTGAAGAAAAGTTATGTGGAGGGATAGGACATCTGTCCATTCTCTCCACAGATGTTGCCTCATCTGCTAAGTTCCTCCAGCACTCTGTGTTTAGTTCAGTGTCCATACTTTTCTAGGGTAGAGAATTTCAAAGATTCACTACAGATCCCACTCACAAAATGAATTAGCCTTTATTCTGAGACCGTGGTTATGGACTCTCCAACTCAAGGAAACAGCCTTGTCAAACCCTTTAATAATGTTTCAAAGCATTCTTCATGCTTCTCAACTCCAAGATGGTTAAAGAGTGTATAGGTTGAATGGCCTAATTTCACTTCATAGGATATTCACTGACTTGTTTCCTTACATTCTTTCCTCACGGAATCACCATAAAAACTGATTTTGATTTTGGGATTTAATAGACTGTCTGTAATGTTTGTGACTAAGACATTAATTGTAATCTTTGGTATCCAAAGGTTATAATACAATTAGAAGCTCTTTTTATAACATATTTCAGTTTTCTTGTGGATTCTGAAATAAAGGACAATTACATACAAAAGCAAATCTTTACTACAGGGTAAAATGCCCAAGGTCACTGTATGTTTTCAAACTTGGCATGGCTAAATACATACCTGCTGGTGGACTTTGGTGGCAGCAATAGTCATGTTCCGTAAATCCTCTGGGTTGCAGTCACTGCTTTTTATACAGCAACTCTGAGGAAAGCCATGCTTAGGCCAATAGATGCTGGTGCTCCAGTTTGTGTAGTTTTGTATACCACAGCAGTGCAGCTGGAAAAGATGAACGATCAATTTGTATAAGTTTGTCAATGCTGACGGCAAGAATCACAGAGCGAGAACCAAGGAAGAAAATGGGGTGAAAACCTGAGGACATAATATACCATACTTCGTCTTTACATTGATCTTAAAGAAGCGGAGATAATTCTTAAATGCATTGCTATCAGGAAATTTCTTTACAGCAAGCAACCCCTCAGTGAATAAACCTGCTAATTATTTCAGAGACAAGAGTCTATAATAATTAAGTAGCCCCACACCTGGTATATTAGTTCTAGGTTTATTATTATTGTCGGTACCAATGTACAGTGAAAAGCTTTGAAAAACTGAGCAGATATACCACATAAATACAATTAAGTCAAACTCAAGTAGAAAAGTGATTTAAAAGAGTAGAGCGATTATATCGGATGGTAGTTGATCATCACTGGGAAGAACATGCAGCGTTAACTTGCAGTATTGATTCCAATGGCCCAACTATTACCACAGCTATGACTTTATAACATTAATGACTATGCAGAAAAATGCAATTACTACACAAGTTTGCTGGAGACTATCATTTATCTCAAAAATAAATGACAACACAAATTATCAGAGTTGTGCAATTTCCAATTTCCAAACTACAGCTATGTCAGGCAAGCTTCATGTTCTGGTTTCATATTTTATAAATTATGCCATTTGCTGCAGCCAGCTGCCTTCAGTAATCTACTTTTAAAATAAAATTGAATTAATAAACTTACACTATTCTGCACATCATCAACAGCATGGCTTTGCTCATCCTTTCCATTGTAATTATGAACAGCATCAGTGTAAGTCTTGAGAAAAATATCTTTAATCTGCAGAAGGGCAAAAAGAATATACGCTATTTAGACAAAGAACAAAATATGCTGCTAATACTGTTTTTATTACACTATAATAATAATAATAATTTTATTTATAGAGCACTTTAAAAACAAACATAGCTGCAACAAAGTGCTGTACATCACTAATCATTGACAAAAAAGTTAATACACACCAAAAATAACAATCAAAAGAAAAAGTAGGAAAAGCCACATGTAAAATAGAAAAACATCAAAACCACACAAACAGAAGCAAAGCCTCAGGCATGGTCAAAAGCAGGGAGTACAAATGCGTTTTAACACTGGATTTGAAGATGGACAGTGAGGGGGCCTGTCTGATGTGCAGCGGCAGGGTGTTCCAGAGTGCCGGAGCAGCAACAGAGAAGGCTCTATCCCCTCTGAGCCTCCGACTAGACCTCGGTACCTCCAGGAGCAGCTGACCAGCTGACCTGAGGGACCGGGCAGGAGTGTATGGGTGGAGCAGCTCAGAGAGGTAAGGCGGGGCGAGCCCATTCAGAGATTTAAAAACAAATAACAGTAACTTAAAATGAACCCGAAAGTGCACCGGGAGCCAGTGTAGGGAGGCCAGAATTGGCGATATGTGCTCCCTCTTTCGAGTCCCTGTTAAAAGGCGAGCAGCAGCATTCTGAACCAACTGGAGACGAGCCAGTGAAGAACGAGCAACACCAAAATAGAGCGCGTTACAGTAATCCAGCCTAGATGTAATAACATATAATAACACTTACTGTATAACAGAATATTTCAAACCACTTTAATATAAAAAACCTGCAGATGCTGGAAATGTGAAATAAAAACAGAATGCTGGAAAGACACAGTAGATCATGTAGCAACGGTGCATAAAAAAAATTAATATTTCAATTTTGTCAGACCCTTTGACCTGAAATGTTAGTTTTGTTTCTCTTTCCACCGATGCTGCTTGACCTTTGTTTTTCATAGGTAGACCAAACCATTCTGCAGATGAGTCAGGGGCTTGAGGGTGAGAGTGAGGTGGGTAATATGTGTAGTTGTACTGAGCACCAACTATCCAGAAAATTCACCCTGTCTCTTCTGTGTCAGAGTAATTTGAAATGGAAAAATCTTCAGCAGATATGT
This sequence comes from Leucoraja erinaceus, assembly GCF_028641065.1. Lineage (NCBI taxonomy): Eukaryota > Metazoa > Chordata > Chondrichthyes > Rajiformes > Rajidae > Leucoraja > Leucoraja erinaceus. The sequence continues at coordinate 24,059,338 of NC_073389.1, read as the reverse complement.
TTGCTCGGGACAGTTTTAGCATCCACAAACATACATATTTTTCAGTCCAGACTGACAGCCTACCCCGTCTCACTTTAAACCTGCAATTCAAACTTAATTAATGTCATTTGTTTAATGATTTATTCGACCAGTTACAGAAAAGACATCCGATTAACTATGCAACTGCCACGTGCAAGCAGCTTGTTGAGATGACTGCGATTGACTGAGAAACATTGAAGATCATGGAAGAAACTTAAACTAAATGCTGAATGGTAAATGAAAAACCTTACTAAATTCTAGAAAGAGAGAAACTCTTAACATTCCCCAGTTCACCAAAGTCACACGTTTTGTAGTTTAAAAAAAAGTGCTCTTTGCTACTTCGAAACACACGTACCTCATGTCGAAATACAAATCCCGAAATGCCAGCCACCAGCTCTGCCAAGAACACCAGCGAGAGGAACATGGCATACTAAAAACAGAGAAGTCTAAAAGTGAGTACATTTAAGGCTATTGACCAGATTAACCGCAAAACATGCTGCTTCTGCAACACGATGCAGCTGAAAATGTGTATGTGTGTCCTAGCACCTGACATTCTAGGGAGTTTCACTGTGCAACTAATATCAGGAATATGTTTCAAGATTTTGGTTTTCCATGGAACATTAAGATTTTTTTCCTTTGCTCTGTAGATAAATTTTTCTCCTCTACTTGAGCAGATAAGATCAACAGATGCCTTTTACACCTCAAGCAAATCAATGTGTGCCAGCGAGTGTATGTCATTGTCATTTGTGCATAAGAAAGTATTCAGGCTGAGTCCAAATAATGTCTTTACATGATGGCCACATATAACTATCAGGAAAGTGCATCTGACCACATTTTCTATTTGCCTAGCAATGGCATGGGGCAAAGTTTAAAAAAGATGTGCGGAGCAAGTTTTTTTTACACAGAGTGAATGTCCAGAATGCTCTGCCAGGGGTGGTGGTTGAAGCAGATACGTTAGAGGCATTTAAAGAGATTTGAATAGGCAAATGGATATGCAGGAAATGGAAGGATGTGGGTTATGTGCAGGTAGATAAGTGATGCACTTGGCATTATGCAGCACAGTTATTGTGGGCCAAAGGGCCTTTTCTTGTGCTGTCCTGTTCTATGTTCTATTTGGTTCAATAGATGCCAGCTACAGAATCTCTAAATGCTCACCAATTGCAAATCACATGGTTGGGATGGCTCAGCCTTAATCAAATAAGCCAAGTAGTACTGATCACTGTACCAGTGGATTTTCATATCATCCCAAATCAATAGGCATTAACGATGTACAACTATACTGCAGGGAGATAGTAAAATACATACTGTACCCTGAGCAAGGAAGAGGAATGCACTTTCAATCAGTCTCAGTGGGAATAGGTACATTCCATCAATATTAAAAAAGTGTTGAGAAGTCAGTGTGATGCAGCATCAACGGTATCGCAGAAATAGAGAACAAGTGGTCATATGTGTGTCATAGAGTCAGAGTGATACAATGTGGAAACAGGCCCTTCGGCCCAATTTGCCCACACCGGCCAACATGTCCCAGCTATTAATCCCACCTGCCAGCATTTGGTCCATATCCGTCCAAACCTGTTCTATCCATGAGTCAACATCTATTTTATGAGTCATGTGAGTCAACATCTACTGTATTTTGTTCATAGATGTATTTGTGCTGTTGTAGGTAATGTGCACCTGTTGCTCATAAAGAATGAATCGCATAATGAATCGCACAATATCAAGAGTTTGTCTGGCATTTGATGCATGCCTACAGACATTAAAGTACCAGTTGCTCACTCGCTAATTTACCCTGGGACAAAACAGTAGCTCAGCTGTTTGAGATGCCACCTCAGAGCACCAGTGAAATTCATTTCTGACTCAGTGCTATCTGTGTGGTTTGCACATTCTCCCTGTGACTGCCTACGCTTCTCCTGACGACTGTAAGTTGCCCCTAGAGTGAAGATACGTGGGAGAATCTCGAGTGGAGGGAGTTTATGGGAAGAAGAAAAAAAGCATTAGTAAAAATGAGTGGTTTGCCAATTGGCATGAAGTTTTGTGTGTCAGAGGACTGTTTTCTATGTTGTGTAAATCTATTTGTTGCCAACACAAATATGTGAAAGAAGAATCTTCTTCTAGCTTATTTAAAAATGTTAAAATAACAGCAATTTATAGAAGATATTTTATGTCCGCTAGTTTATCATTTGCACATAGATTGGCCAACATCCCTAGGATGAGCATTTCCACCGTTTAAATTGGGGAACCGGTTAAAAATAAACAAATAAATAAATAAATTGGGGAACCTGCAAATATTTTCTCTTCCTGACCATTTAGTTTGTATATTATAAGGCAGAGGAACTAAAACCTGCATATCGTTCCCCTTATACATCAACTCTGTCCTCCCCACTTTTACCCTGTCTGGAAGTTGATGTATGGTTGAGAATGTGTAAGCGAAGGCAATATAATATGCAGGGATTTACCATTGTGCAGTGCATTGTCTTGAGAAACTGGGAGAGCATACAAAAAATACACAGCTCCGTATGCATTTGAAATAGCATCATTTCACCATCTTTGACAACATGTCAGACTTGTCAAAATGCTTGAATAATTATTTTTTAATTATATTCTCGAATTAGCAAATTAACAGAATGTTAAAATTAATCTTACAACCAAATGATTTTACACTCACCAGTTTCAGCATCCATGGGCTTCCACGACATGTTGCAAAGCAACCAAATAGGCCAAAAACAACAATGGTGGTGCCAGTCCCAATGAGCACATACGGTGCATTTGTGGAATTTTCAGCAACAAGAGAGATGTAGGTCCCCAAGGTGAGTTTACCCCATACTCCAACAGCCAATAGGACAACACCTGTGATCTGCAGAAGGAGAAAAATGCCATCAACTATTTAGTTTGACTATCAAACAAGGTTGCGATAAAATCTGCAAGGGAACAGAAAGTGCATTAAGTCAAGCTCTAATTGTACCAGAAATAGCAGTATTTATAGAAGCCATGATGTATTTTGAATGCTCCCCTACCGTAGTTTCTTTGATGGTTCAATATCTGTGATTAAACTCCTGCTTTAATATAGCAACCACACAAGCATGGCTATCAAAGACCTGAGGTTGTCTGAGAATGCTTGATTTAAGTGGTAGAAATATAACCTGTCTCTCTTACACTAAGGAGCTGACATTCCAGTGTTATATAAAATGAATTATCTTTAATGAAAGAGTATGAAAAAGCTATTTCAAGAAATTTAACCCCAGCATTCACAATGCAAGTGCAAAAACTATCAACAATATAAGTTGCTTTGTGGTCTTCTGAATGCCTGTGTGACATTTAAACCACATCCATATCCAAAATATTTTAAAATTATATGGGGTATACTCTAATTTGTTATTAGTGTAGAAGAAAATGAGCATGACTGTATTTATTCCACTGGTGACTTGCCTAACCGCCTAGTGAGGTGTGTTCATTCTATTTTGTACAACATTTCTTATATAACCTCCACTGGATACTGCAGTAACATGTAATTTACTGAATAGCATAAGCTTATCATGAGTAATTCAAGAATCAATGTGTGTACAAGCTATAGACCAGAGGTCGGCAACCTACGGCCCCCGGGCCGAAAGTGGCCCGTAACCCGAAGTCATCCAGTCCGCAGGCGGATTTTTCCCCCATAATCATCCAGCCTGCCGAGCGCCCCGAGCAGCGGCCGGGCTCCCCGAGCAGCAGCCGAAACCTGGCTGTACCGCATCCTGTACAAAGCCGCCAGCACGGCTGCGCACCTTCTGTGAACACGTTTAAGAAAGAACTGCAGATGCTGGAAAAATCGTATGTAGACAAAAATGCTGGAGAAACTCAGCGTTGTCTACATACGATTTTTGCAACCCGCTGAGTTTCTCCAGCATTTTTGTCTACCTTCTGTAAACACGTGATTTGATGCCTGCCATCTGGAGCGGGATGTGGGCGAGATCCATGTGTCCACGTGATAGATGTGGCCCGCCATCCGCTCACAGACATGTGTCCCGACCCCTATGCAGACAAGGTTGCCGACCCCTGCTATAGACTAAAGAGATGAGTTACTGTGATACACTGAGTTCTTCAAATGGAAACAGCTCAAGGCCAGATCTGCATTGATAACCAAGAAAGCTTAATAGTGGTTATTCCTTCCTTAAACATTCATTGACTGCAAGGTTTTGTTGCTGAATGACTGATTTTGCACCAACCTCAATGCACTAACTATGTAACTTTTAGTTTTGTTATCTTGGACGGCATAGTGGCGCAGCGGTAGAGTAAATTGTGAAAAAGTGTCCCTCGTGTAGGATAGTGTTAATGTAAGGAGTGATCGCTGGGTCTGCAAGGAGTCGGTGGGCTGAAGGGCTTGTTCCACGCTGTATCTCTAAAGTCTGTCTAAATCTTATTGAGAATGTTGTATTCACATTGACCACAACGCTGAACACCTTTAAAACACTTCTCAGAAGGGGCCACTTTTCATGATTACATCCTGTTCAGCTCAGACTGCCTTCTTCATTGTACACTACACTACCAACACTGATGTCATCAGCAAACCTACTCAGCATGTCACCTATATTCTCATCCCAATGGTTGATATAAAACTAACAGGTGATGCAGCACTGATCCCTGAATCACACCACAGGTCTCACAGACTTCCAGTCTGAGAAACAATCCTTCATCACCACACAAACCTTCATCACCACCGAAAGTTTCAAACCGAGCACGTATCTACAACCTCAACCTCATACCTGCAACCTCACAGCACGGAAACAACCTGGGAAACTATAAAATGAAATGGAGCAGCAGGCAATCATGAGTGAAAAGACGCAAGGATTTTGAGAAATATCAAACCTAAATAGCGCCAAAATTACACAATACACAATACAATTTATTTGTCACTTGAACCTCATAGAGGCTCAAATGAAATGTTGTTTCTGCAGTCATACAAACAAGAAAAAAAGACCCAAGACACAACACAATTTACACAGACATCCATCACAGTGCATCTCCTCCTCGCTGTGATGGAAGGCAAAAAAACTTCTCTCCCCTGCACTCCCCATTCCCCTCCCGATGTCAGAGTCAAAGCCCCCGGCGGGCGATGGCAATTGTCCCGCGGCCATTAACGCCGTGCCGGGTGATGCAAGGCCCTGCTCCGGGTCTTGTTGTTGGAGCCCCCGACGGGCGCTAGCAAAGTCCCGCAGCCGTTGAAGCCGCGCCGGGCGGTGATGTAAGGCCCCGCTCCAGGCACTCCTCGACCCCGCTACTCGGGTGGGTGAAGTCGCCGTTGCGGAAGCCCCGAAAAGCGGTCTCCCAGCAGGGACCTGCGGGCTCCCGGTGTCACTTTCCACCGGACCTGTGGTAAGCCTCCGAATCCCCGGGGTTGGGTCGCAGCAGCGCGCCACCACCGCTCTACCCGCTCCGAACTCGGCCAGCTCCGTGATGGTGAGTAGGTCCGCAGGCTCCGCGACTGGAGCCCCAGGTCGTTCCTGCTGGAGGCCGCTCCACGTTGCAGCCCCAATGACAATGGAGACCCAACAGGGAAAAGGTTGGGATCTCCGTGCATGGGGAAAGATTTTAAAAGTTTCCCCCCCCCCCCCCGCCCCCCCCCCCCCCCACACACACACACACATACCCCATCAAAAAATAAATAAAAACTACATTAAAACAGGACAAAAAATAACAAAAAGACAGACGGACTGCAGAGGCCGCTGCGAAGGCCGCTGCAACATGAGTCGCGCCGCCCACCAAACCTACCTGAACATGAAGCAGCAAGTATTATATTTCTTGAGATAGGAGGTGCGTATTGCTATGAAAATCTTATGTTATCAACACTATTTTGCTTCTGCAAACATCATGGAAAAATACTTGCAGATCAACAGTTTTGACATGTGTTTCTGCAAAGCATTTTATTTTTCTTATCATCTGACCACTAGAGGTAGTTGAAACCAATACAATCACATTTAGACTCGCAGTCACACAGCACCTAAATAGGCCCACGGCCCAACATGCCCATGCAGACCAAGACATCCCATCCACTCTCGTCCCATCCGTCCGCGTTTGGCCCATCTATCTATCTATATATTACTAAAACTCTCATCTTGTTTGTTTCTATATTTGCGCAAAAATGCTACACGATAACGCTACAATTTTTGGCCAACCTTACTCACCATCGTCCTGTGATGTAAATGAAAAGTTTCCTTCACATTGATAGTATATTTTACAAGTTATTAACATTTTAAACTTTACAAAAAACACTTAAAAAAAAACTATTTTCCACTTGCCCACCCCGTCAGCAGTGTTCCACTTCACATTAAAAAAACCCAGCAATTTAGCAATTCTCATTGTGGGGGGGGGGGGGGGGGGATAGGGGAAAGGGTCTCAATTAAAACAAAACATCGCGATTTTCATTGTGTAAGGGGGGGGGGGGATGGGGTGGATTCATTTAAAACAACACATCTCCATTTTCATTGTTGGGTGGGATAGGGGGGGGTGAGGAGTGGGGAAGCAGGGGGATAGACGTACAGGAAAGGGGTAGGGAGGGGAGAGGGAGGAGAAAGTGGGGGTGGTGAGGAGGAAGAGTGGGGGGGAGGGGGGATAGAGGGAGAGTGGAGGATACAGGGAGAGGAGTGTGGGAGTGACTGAGTGTAGGGGAAAGGAGAGGTGAGGGAGGGAGTGCGAGAGGGGAGGGCGAGAGGGGAAAGAAGAGGGAGGGTGAAGAGGAGGGGAAGGGAGTGCTGGGGGATAAGGGGGAATGGAGGAGGATGGGGGTAGGAAGAAGGATGGCAAGGCTCAGTTGGGGGAGGGTTGCTGTGACTCGCGTCCCAACGGGGATGTCTGGCGTCACAACGGAAACCCCTCAGCAGCGCCTGCGCAGTTGGGGGTTACGGGTGAGTGGTGCAATATTGCGTTGGGGGAACAGGGCTCAATGGGTCCCACTTGGTCTAGTATATTACTAAAACTCTCTGTGCGCGTGTGCGTGTGCGTGAGTGACATTTCAAAACTCTGCCAAAACGGTACACGATAGCGCTACAATTTTTGTCCCACCTTACTCACCATTGTCCTGGGATGTAAAAGAGACAAGTTTCGTTCGGATTGATGTTATATTTTACGTTATTGACATTTTAAACGTTATAAAAGCCACTTTTCAACATTTTTCCATGCCCTGCCCGTCCGTGACGTCACAATGGGATCCCGAATCTCATTTACGTAAAAATTGCTATTTTAAAAAATAAATCAGTTTAATCAAATTCTTCCGTTTTCATTAACAGCTAATACTGTTTAGATTTTTAAAAGAAAAAATGAGATTTTCATTGAGAATTTCATTTTTTTTAAAACACAAATTTCATTGATGGGGGATGGGGAGGAAGCTTTCATTTAAAAAAAAAAGTCGCAATTTTCATTGTGGAGGGGTGGGATAGGAGGGAGGTGAGGAGTGGGGGAGCAGGGGGATTGAGGGAGAGGAGGGGGTAGGGACGGGAGAGGAGTTATGGAGGGGAGAGGATATCCGCGCATGCAAATTTAAAAATAACTGAGCGTGCACAGTGGGCCCGGTATCCGCGCGTGCGTGATTTGAAATGACTGTGGCGCTGAGACTGGGGCGAGGTCTGGGGGTGGCGGCGCTGCTACAGGCCCGCGGGGAGGGAGAGGAGCGGGACCCTGGGCTTGGCCGTGCCTGCGCAGGTGGGTGAGGGTTACTGGGACTCGCATATAATCGGGGATCTCTGGCGTCATAATGGGAACCCATCAGCCGCACTCCACAGTTTGGTGGAATATTGCATTGGGGGAACGGGGCCCAACGGGTCCCACTTGGTCTAGTATCCCTCTAAATCTTTCCTATCAATACGCCTGTCCAAATGTCTCTTAAATGTTCTTGTGACCTAAAGGATCATTACATCCCTTCCCCTCTCAACGTGGACGTATACACACATATGCAACATACAGTAAGAAATACAATGCTGTAGTAAGCTATATAACAAATATTTATATAGTAGTGAGTTCAAACGATAGGTGATAACATATCTTTCTGAGTTGCAGCACACTAGTTTCAGTAATTAAACACTTATTGTTCTGGTAAAAATCATAATCTGGTTCGTTTGAAGGCTTTTTTTTTGCAATCGTCAAGCAACAATTACCTAGCCAAACAAAAATTTGTACCACATATAACCCTATCAATGACGTGTCCCCATATCCAGCTTCCTCAAATGACACCTCACACTAATACAAGATCACCTTCAAAATGGCAATCACATACTCTGGGATCATGCTATTTCTTATACCTTTCCTTGTCTGGAACACACAGGAAAACCAACTCTGGCTTCACCAAATCCAAATGCATTTTATCTGCATTTTGTCTGCCCAACAGATAATCAGCAGCATGGAAACAAAGAACTGCAGATGCTGATTTATACCAAAGATAGAGGTGCTGAAGTAACTCAGCGGGTCAGGCAGCTTCTCTGGAGCAACAGGATAGGTGACGTTTTGGGTCATGACACAGTCTGAAGAAGGACCCCGACCTGAAAGGCCACCCATCCGTTTTCTCCAGAGCTGCTGCCTGACCCACTGAGATAATCAGCAGCGGTTTGTTCTTTGTCGTATATGATGTATTCTAGTGTTGAAATAAAAAACATGTAACTTGTCTTGATTTCACATTTCTTCATCCTTTTCATTCCATCTTTCAGGGCGACCCTTAATAGTGTTAATGTACAGGTGGATCTTGGGGTGCAAGTCCATTGTTCCCTGTAAGTAGTAACATAAGGAGATAAGGTGATAAAGAATGTGTATGAGTTTGAGTTTAGTTTATAGTCATGTTTACTGAGGTACAGTGAAAGGTCATCAATTGGTTGAACACAATTTCTCATCCATAAAATTATACTCACGCAACTGTATAAGTATTGTGTTAACATTTCCTTCATTTTCCAATCAAACTGTCCTGGTTAATTTTATCACCAATATTTTCAGTATTTTGCTGTCTTCCTCTCAGTTGGGACTTTTCCGAAATGCAAAGTCTAATAACTATATATTTAAGCAGTAATATTCTATTTAATGTGATCTTGAGAGTACATGATATTTTCTGCGGTATTCATAACACAACAATGATAAAAAGATCTTTGTTTTGATTGCACCTACTAACATGCATACATTATTATATTACAGTTAATATGTACCGAGGACAAATTTTTGTTCCAATGCTCCCCATTCCCAATTATTTTTACATTGAAGTGATTGAAATCCACTTAAAGTTTAAATGGCAACAGAAAGATAAAACCTCCGGAATGGATGATATTCATTACGTGGTTGGTTGGAGTCAGTATCAGCACAATTACTATATTAAACTTTTTGAATCTTCAGATGTCCTGGTTCAAGCTAAAACTAAAGACAAATAATAACCTCGTCACACATTCCCCTGCAAGTATCTCTGTCACCCCTATTACAAGCTATTAAACATCGCATCTGAATCAGTTTCCATCTGATTACACTCCTTGAGGACGTTCATCTACGTGTTCAATTAATAAAACAACGAGATTGGGGGCTTCAACTTGTCAAAGGAATTTGGGGGGGGGGGGTTAGAAATAGTCAGTGAGGTAAACAAACATAATAGTTGAGTGGCAAATGACAATAGTGCTGACAATAGTGCTACCTTCCCAATATTTAACTGAGGAAATAATGGGTTATTGAGGCTGTATGTTGTGACAGACAGTCTGACACCTTGCATGTAATTGTAATATTACGCTTATCCCATCCCCCTGGATATTCCGGATGAATAAATTAAGGTTTTGTCAACTAATTACAAATCAGGCTAATCACAAATCAATAACATTAGCCAACTCCGAAACACGAAGCACTTAGCATTGGGATCCAAATATCATGGACAACTGGCCTCAGTTACTCGCTCACATCTGGCAGCGCTCTCCGTCTGAACCAGGGGGCCGCAAAGCATTTTTGAAAGTGGGGGGGCTGAGTGGTCACTGGCCTTAGAGATACCGATGAGGCAGTGGAGCAACTGAGTGGGGGAGGGGAGAGGGAAGCATGATAGGGACTTTTTTTAATTTGATGTATTAAAATCATGTTTTAGTGCATTGTAGAAGTATGATTTCACAAATTTTTTGTTTGAAGTATTTTTAAGATAACGTATTAAGGGGTAACATTTTCCACACAAAGGGTGGTGGGTGTGTGGAACAAGCTGCCAGAGGAGGTAGTTGAGGCAGGGACTATACCAACATTTAAGAAACAGTTAAACTGATACATGGATAGGACAGGTTTGGAGGGATAGGGATCAAAAGCAGGTAGTGTCGCTGGGACATGTTGGCGGGTGTGGGCAAGTTGGGCCGAAGGGCCTGTTTTCACACTGTATCACTCTGGCTACATTATACCTCCACCATGCATGAATGCTTCAAAATCAAGTGGTCGAGTTTTATTGCCATATACTCAAGCATAAAAACATAGAAAATAGGTGTAGGAATAGGCCATTCGGCCCTTCAAGCCAGCACTGCCATTCAATATGATCATGGCTCTTCATCTAAAGTCAGTACCTCTTTCCTGTTTTTTCCCCATATCCTTTCATTTTGCTAATCCCTAGAGCTAAATTTAACTCTCCCTTGAAAACATCCAGAGAATTGGCCTCCACTGCCTTCCTCGGCAGAGAATTCCACAATTCACAATTCTCTGGGTGAAGAAAGTTTGTCCTCATCTCAGTCCTAAATGGCCTACCCCGTATTCTTAAGCAGTGTGACTCCTGGTTCTGAACTCCCCCAACATCGGGAAATCTTTTCCTGCAGTTACAGTAAGCGAAAATCTAGCAGGCAAGCAGGATGCTTTCTCCAACCACCCCCTTTTGATGGCCACTATCTTCCACCGCTTCTACCCAGCGCTTGGTACCTACTTCCAGCAGCCACTGGTTGTCCTCCAGCATGTATCGAGCCACAGCCTGGTCCATGCCGGTCACCAGGGCGAATTCGGCACAGAGACTCTCACGGCAGCGGCGCAACGCTTCCAACGCCTCCGACGGCCCGGGACTCTGGCACTGAGGCTGCTCCATGGCCGGAGCTGTAGCGAGCGACTCGCCAACCCCGTAAGCACTCGCCATCTTCGCTCCCTATCCGCATCTGCTCCCACCGCTGCTTCTTCCATCCCTCCCTCCGCCCCGGTTCTACAACACCCGTGGCCCATGCAGTTGATATTTGTTTTGAAATTCTCGTTGATCACAGAATTTCTCACGACAGAGCGTGAGAAATTCTGTTTTCAGCGTGAGCATGAGAATTTGTCGAAATGCGTGAGTCTCACGCTCAATGTATGAGAGTTGGCAGCTCTGCATCATACTGCATGGTTGCTGGATTTGCAAAGGTCATGTTTTGCTTTCCTGCAGACTATTGATCCTTGATACCACAATTATATCAGACTGATTCTTTGTTTTGCATTCATTAGTTAGAGGTTGCATGCTGCCATGAAGATACCGAAGACCCAGACTCTTGTTACCCTTTGCTTGATCACATTTGCTATTGGCTGGGCAGCATCAATTTCCTACTTGAAATTCTATTACTTCTCAATGAACAGCTTCCTTTTGAATACACACATCACAGATTCTATAAACTAGATATTGATTAGCATATAAACAGGCCCTTCAGCCCACCAAGTCCATACCGATCACACATTCACACTTGTTCTATGTTATTCCACTTTCTCATCCACCCCTTATTCACTCGGTGCAATTTAGAGAGGTCATTTAACCTACAAACCCACATGTCTTTGTGATGTGGGAGGAAACCAGAGCACCTGAGGGAAACACAGTCGGTTACAGGGAGAACTTCACACAGATAGCACCCGCTGTCAGGATGGAACTCAAGTCTTGGCGCTGTGAGGCAGCAGCTCTACCAGCTGTGCCACCCAAACTGCAACATGTACTGCAACATCTCCAAACATGTACGATACCTGCTGTGTTCAGTGTTCGGTCTCAAATTTGCTACAAGGTTAGCAACAGTTTCATGTGGATGATGATTCTAGTGGTTAAACATGCCAATGCAGTGCAGGATCGGAGCAGGCAATCATGCTCTTCAGCTGGTTTAACCAACAACTTCATCCATCTTGTCACCTGGTTTAAATGGCTCCAGTAAAGTTTGTATCAACTTGTGCACTTTGACATCTGCAGCTGAGAGCAAGATTGATTTCATCCTCCCTTCTGTGATAGCAATGGCAGCAAAATATGTTCTATTGCTTCCACTCGTTTAGTCCATTCAATTAAGCTATTGAAAGAGTCTAAAGAGCGAGATATGCTCTTCGTGTACTATGACTAACAGAACTGATACAAACTAAAAAGCTGAATCTCTGAACTGCAGCTCAGTCTCATTAAATCATTCTAGTCCACAATGAGATAGGAAAAAATCCTAGATTGTCATCATCCAGATTAACTATTAATCCTTTGTGGCCCATTATCATAGCAGCACTGTTCTGTCCATACAAACATCAAGTAAATACAACTGTGGGCTAACACAAGCTTCTGCGTACAAAGCCATTTTATTTCTCTGATGCCAACTGAACATTAATAGAAGTTGACAACATTTCAATCTCAAAATCAATCATAAGGAAGCTGGTCTCTTCAAGATTATTGGAAAAAGATTATTTGGTCAACACAATTATATAAATGAGTGTATATAGATGTGTGGCATAAAAGAAACAAATCAGGAGGAGTGACCTTCAATAACAACCTGCCCTGTTCAGTCAGAGATTGTTTCTGACGGCCTACGTGCCATCATAACCACTCTAGAGGGAATCATTTAACTCAGAAATGATTACAGGTCAAATTCCAAAAATCCCAACATTCATTCCTTTACATTCTTTCAATTCCCGACCACTGTGGTGTATGGAATTAACGACAAAGCACCAATTGTTTCAATGATTTGATTATCCAATCCAAGACTGGTACCGCAGGGATATTGGCAGCCCAGAAAGTGAAAACCCAATTATGTTGTCTGTAGCTTCTGTCACTAACTCTGACAATGCTGCCTTGATTAGACCTTTCCATGAAAGCTCTCCATTGTTTCAGAGTAATCACATGATTCTATCTACTTGTGCAGCAGTTTTTTTTGCACAAAGTATATATGATTACATTATACAAAACCCTGCAAAAAGGTGCTAAATAATATTTTGACAAACATTTTTTTTATATGGCATAACTTGGTTGGGTTGCTATTGATTTTAAACAAACTGGTTGCTTTTGAGATTTCAGAGAAACTATATTAATGGTGATCAATTTTTCCACATTTCTACTTGAAAGCTCATTGCAACACCAGTGCCCAAGCAGAGAAGACTCGTGTAATTAAAAACAAGATACGAGTCACTTCATTCAAATTGGTGAATTGGAAACTGATAATAAAATCTTCATTTTAGACCAGCAATAAAATCTTTGCATAAAAAGAGCAGGAAGTTGTTCAGTGGGGTCTAAAGAAGGGTCCCCACCCAAAACGTCACCCGTCCTTTTTCTCCAGAGACGCGCTGAGTTACTCCAGCACTTTGTGTCTATCTTCGGTATAAACCAGCATCTGCAATTCCTTTCTACACCTGAAGTAGTTCAGTTGGTCATTCCACCTCACGTGAAGCTTTTCACATGTAGCCTGGTATCACTGAGTATATTCTGTGGGGGGGGGGGGGGGGAGACACTGGTATGGTGTTACCTGTCATTGATATTTGCACACACCATTAATATACTGCCATTCATTGTTTTCTAGGAGTCCACAAGTTATTTTCTATTCTGGGATCACCATCTCTACATGTACAAAGTCATTAGCCATTGTATTACTGTACCATTGCTTATTTTGGCAGTCATGGATTTAAATTAATTGACCCAATATATTCCTTCCAAGGCAATTCCTCAAGATGAAGCTTGACTTGCGTCCACACCAGTTCCGAGAATCTTGACATGGCTACAGTGTGAAGTGCTGACTCTGCTATAGGTGAGGCAGGTGGTACTTTGTGGGGTGGGTAGAATGGGAAGGAGTGTGCCACTTCCGCCATTTTCACTAAGATTCTGCATGCACCCAACAAAGATACATCATGTTCTCAGTGCCATATGGATGGTCCTTCATCATTTTGAGGTACTGAGAGCTAGGGAGGGGATTACATTTTTTTTCAAGGAAGCTTTGAAAGATTTCTTGAAGTTATGTTTCATCTCTCTTGGTAATTCTTATTGTGATAGTTCAGAAAATAGTGTGTTTTAGGAGCCTGGTGTTGAGCATGCAGACAATTTGGCCCAACCATTAAGGCTGCCTGAGTGTAGTTGCAGCCTTGGTGCAGGGGTTCAATTCAATGATTCAATGATACTGGTCTGTAAGAGAACACTAACCTTGATTCACCTTCTGTTCTTGTGGAATCTAGGATTTTGTGGAGATACTGTTAGTGGCGCATCTCCAGTGCTTTCACCCTGATACCATAGCAGAAGTGAGTGTCTGCACTGTCATGGTTTTGCTATCAGAGACTGCCTCAATCTTTATGTTGAATTTGCATTGGAAAACATAGCAGTTGCTTCTCGATGCATGTTATAGATGCTAGGTCATAACAAACTACATCTTAGGGCACAATATAAAATAGTTGTTAAACTGACAAGAGGAAAAATAACCCAAAACATTGCCTATTTCCTTCGCTCCATAGATGCTGCCTCACCCGCTAAGTTTCTCCAGCATTTTTGTCTACCAGAGGAAAAATAAAGGTAGATTAATGGGTGCAATTTCTAATAATCCTTTTTGTTGAATGTGCAGACAAAGCATTGCGGTGATATTTTTGGTTGCCAAACTTAATCAGAACTAAAAGCACACAGGTCATTTACAAGATTGACACTGCAAACTCTGACATTATAACGTATGAAAAGAGGCTGATGACGAAACACGAGTTCAATTCAGTTTCTTTAGGGCAATATTCAAATGAAATAGCAAAAGTCATCTGAACAAGGTGATAAAAATAAAATCTTTGATATTATTCAAGAAACAGACAAATGCAGAAATGAATGTGAGAAGAGTGAAATATTCCTTAAGTATTTTGTAAGAGAGCAAACTGAAATGCATTTTTCCTCAAACTCAACAGCGTCAACAAACTCAACTGAAAGGCGCCCATAAATAAAATGTATTATCATTATTATTATTATTGCATAAAGTGATGAAATTTGACAAACATCCAGAATTTGCAAATGCAAACATCTAAATTAATTGTTGCAAATATTCTCAAATTTTAGGTAACCTTTAGCAAACCTCTCTCCATCCCCTCCCCTTTCTCCAACACCTCATCTCCAATGCCACAACTGGACTTGCACCTATTTCTCCTCCCCCCCCCCCTCTACCTACATTCCTTATTCTGGCTTCACAATTCCTGACTCTTCGTTCTTTTGTCTCACAACTTCTGTTTTCTTCATGTCTGGCCTTTGTCTAACCATCTGCCTATCCCCCCCCCCCCCCCCCCCCCCCCCTCCCCGCCTTTGTTCATCTGTTCACCTATTACCTGCCATGCTTTGTCCTTCCACTCCTCTCTTCCAGATTTCTTCCCCCCCTCCACACAAGCAAACATAATCAGTGTGAAGAAACCCAAAGCACTAACTACCACACAGTCTGACCAGACCCAAAACGTCACTTATCCATGTTCTCCTGGGATGTTGGCTGACCGTCTGAGTTACTCCAGCACTCTGGGTGTTTTTTTTTGTAAACCAGCACCTTGTTTCTACTCCCAAATATTTAATTTGATTCTCTGCATCAGAACTTTCAGCATACAGACAAGAAATAATTACATTACTTGCATCAATTTGTCTGGAGAAAGATATGTCACCCATTGGCCTTTCCTCATCTAAACATCTATTAAACACATTTTAATCATCAATAACAGATCTATTTACATGTATAACGGTTAAACATACGACATATTTCTAACCTTATGAACACATACATTCATAATTGTGAGCACAATTGTTTTAATTGTGGACTAAATTGTGAAGACTATTAATTGAGAGCAATGCAAGAATAGTTAAATGCTTTTTCAAAGTATTTTCTATACTTTGGCACCATCTAATGGAGTTACTTTGTAATTACTTTACGCCCCAGTAATGTTTTACCAAGCAGTGACCTTGAAATTGTCCCAAGGTGCAATAATCTGGCAATACATATTTTGTGCACACCTTCAACCCATACAAGGTTATTTTCAGCAATATAATCAGCCTTGCGCATTTGATTCACACATTGGTCTCCCATATATTTAGGTCACAAATTACGGACTATTGGGCACGTAAGGAAAACCAGAAGGTTTGGAGAAGTCCAGGAGGGTCAGTTCCAAACATTATACAGGGCATAGACACAAAATGCTGGAGCAACTCTGCTGGTTAGGCAGCATCTGTGGAGCAAAGGAATTGGTGATGTTTCAGGTGGAGACCGTTCCTCAGACCCTTCCTCAGAGTCCGAGGAATGGTCTTGACCCAAAACATCATTTACTCCTTTTCTCCATAGATGCTGCCTGACCCGCTGAGTTACTCCAGCATTTTGTGTCTATCTTTGGTGTAAACCAGCATCTGCAGTTCCTTCCTACATATGATACGGGGTATGATAGGTGATGTAGCTTTGGTTCTGGGTTTGTGATTAATAGCAGCTGGTAGTGAAGCTTGAGGACATGATTAACTGCTGGGGACAAGAACTGGCATTGGATAGGATGGACATCCAGTATTGGGGGTCTGTAGCAAGGTTTAGAGGTTATGGAAGTTCAAGTGCACAACTTAAGACTTGTGGATTATGCCTGCACTTGTGGCACTGCTAACTGTGGCTGCCACATTATTCCTAAAGTTCACAACTGTCCAGGAAGGCCTTTTGAACAAGGATTTTCCTTCTAAAATATCATGCCCCCAAATCTCTTGACAGATGGCTAAGCCAGCCCCTAAGGTTACCAGCTGTTATAAGTGTCAAATGACTGCATGTGAGTGACTCTGATGTACTCCAAAAACAAACAATAAAAATTAAGATATTTTAACAAGTTAATTTCTTTAATTTGTAATTTTAAAATATAGATAAACAAAACACTAAGTGTGAGAAAATATAATAAACAAAACAAAAAGCAGGAACAAAAACAAATGGGTGGCACAGTGGCGCAGTTGGTAGAGCTGTTGCCTCGATCCTGACCTCGGGTACTCTGTATGGAGTTTGCACGATCTTCTTGTGAGCGTGTGGTTGCTCCGATTTCCTCCAACATCCCAAAGTTGTGCGGGTTTGTAGATTAATTAGCCTCTGTAAATTATCACGAGTGTGTAAGGAATGGATGTGAAAGTGGAATAACGTGTCAGTGTGGACTCAGTGGGCCAAAGGACTTGTTTCCATTCTGTATGTTCAAATCAAACAATCAAGGTGGAATTCCCTGCCGCAGAGGGCAGTGGAGGCCAAATCACAGGATGGATTTAAGAGAGAGTTAGATAGAGCTCTAGGGGCTGGTGGAATCAAGGGACATGGGGAGAAGGCAGGGTTATTGATTGGGGACGATCAGCCATGATCACAATGAATGGCGGTGCTGGCTCGAAGGGCCGAATGGCCTCCTCCTGCACCTATTTTCTATGTTTCTATGTTTCTAAGTGCATTTAAATGAATGAATTTTAAAATTAACTTACCTGAATCTTACATATGGATCATTCCTCTCCATTGAAAGGAAGATGATGGTATTACACCAGATCTCACCTGATGCACGTTCAGTTGGCAGATTCCCCAGAAAAGCAGCGGGGGTAGTTGGCACTTCACAACTGGTTTCTATGAAGATCCAATGTTACCATACTTAAAGGGACTTTATACTTAAACTTTACAGCAGTGGGTCCAGTCATTAAACTCCGTGACAATGAATCAAGTAAGCAAGTCCACCTTCAGCTGTACATAAGCCCTCCTTACTTGCATTGTGAAAGCCATTGATGTACTAAAGCATATTAAGCAGATAACATCAGAATGTGCACTGAATGTTCTTTGACACCATTATGCATATCCAGGCACCTCTATGTGTAAGTGCATCAGACACACAGCTGAGGGAATTGCAACAAATGTGACTCATGCACTAAATATAATTGACTATGCTTAAATGTGATGATGCACCAAAATATATTCCTAATGTAATTGAATTTGCAGCCTTTTTTCTTAAAGTGTGATTTCCCCAATTTTTTCCCACAAGTTCTTAAAGTAAATTTACATTTATCTCACAAATGGCACTGCCATGTAAAACTGTAAACGTAGTCACATTTTAACGTTATTTTTATGGAGAAATAATAACTTGAGGCTATTTATTAAATTTTAGAGGATATTATTCCTATTCAGTTTATGGAATATAAGTGTCTTTAGCAAAGGCAACATTTATTGCCATTCATAATTTTCCCTTGAGAATATGGAGGAGAGACACTCTCTGCAACTGCTCTTGTCCAACTTGTGAACACACTTCCACAGTGTGGCCAAATGGGGAGTTAGATGATTTAGAACCACCAACGAAAGAATGTTGACATATTTTCAAACCAGGATTAGGATTGGTCTGGAGGAGAACCTGAAATTAATCGGTAATAACTTTTGGTGATTAATTAGAGCAGAATAGAAAACATTAAACAAATCAGCAGAGATGTTGTTGCGGCACAGTGGCACAGCGGTAGAGTTGTTGCCTTACATTGCCAGAAACCCGGGTTCAATCCTGACTTGGGGTGCTGTCTGCATGGAGTGTGTACATTCTACAATTGACGATGTGGGTTTTCTCCGGGTGCACCAGTTTCCTCCCACACTCCAAAGACGTTTAAGTTTGTAGATTAATTGGCTTCAGTAAAATCGTAAATTATCCCTGCTGTGTAGGATAGTGCTAACGTTTGGGTTGATTGCTGGTTGGTGCAGATTTGGTGGGCCGAAAGGCCTGTTTCTTTCTGTGCTGTATCTTTAAAACTAAAACTAAGATGCTGCTGCAAATTTCATAATGATGGAAGTTTCTGGTTTACATTGTTTTTCTAAAGAACAAGTGTTCTGATTATGGCAAATGTTGCTACTTGTCGGAGAACCAAGTGATCGCAACCTTGAATTGTAACATTGTGCAACAGCTAATCACTGTGGGATGCCTTGTATGCATTGAATGGATGGACCCACGCAGGAAATAGATAAAGTATCAAAATGTGTGGGACCAAACAAGATGGTAAACAGTTGCCCTAATGCTGGGACGATCTGAAAGCCTGAGAATTGACAACAGGCTCTCAAGGTAAAATAATAACCTAAATAAAAATACTGCTTTTGCTGATAAAATGGCCCAAATTGTTACCCCTGGGGAAAGGGGTTGGCAGATGTGGCTGTGATTAGAGAAGCTGGAAGAACAGATTTCCAAAATACACTGCAGAATGTAACTACAGGGATCTTTAGGTGGGGTTCCAACCTGCAAGGAACCTAATTGAAGCCGGAGTACCTTTCATTCAATAAAATGACTGCTTCACAAACCCAATGAATGCTAGAAATATATCAGGAGCATGACGGTTGTTGTGATAAGGCACAAAATGGTGGCTACAGGATGGGAGTGGGTGAAACCACGGGATGGTGCAGAAACAAGGATGCTGGTTTACAAACAAGGACACAAAGTGTTGAGTCTGAAGAAGACTCCCGATCCGAGTCATCTCATCTCTGACTTGTGACCTCTAATTTTATAAAATGATCCTTAGTTCTCTGATCCTTAGAGAAGAAACATTCATCTTGTCCAGTCTTTAGTCCCCTCTCACCCTGTAAGTTGTAATGGATACATGCCTAGACCATCTAATATTTCCTCATACCTAAAATGTTGATTTCCTTAAAAGTAGTGATTGAAATTCACTATCGATGATTTAATTTAGTTCAGTTGTTTACCATAAGAAAAAGTTGCAAAATTAAGTTTTAAACATTGTCTACTATTTCAATTTGTTTATCTATTATTAGTCTCTTCAGATGGAGTGCTCCTGAATTATTACCTATTTCTCTTTCCACATACAGTGCTCTCCATAATGTTTTGGACAAAGACCCATCATCGTTCATAGGCTTTGATCGCCCGGCGCGGAGGAGCTGAGATTCCCCCCCCGATGCAGGAGTTTGATACTCCCGACGAGGAGGCCCGCCGTAGGTTACGGTAGTAAGATTGTCCCGTCAACAGAAGGCTCACGGCCCCCGACCGCGGGAGAACAAAGAAGTGAAGAGATTTAACTTTCATCATGGGGTAAGCTTTAGGAGCATAATTACAGTGCATGTTGAATCCAATTTCTATCATCAGTTCCAGATTTATTAGTTTTGCAATATCATGGTCCTATGGAATGAATGCAACGGTACCATCAAACTACTTGGAGAGTACTTCATACTGGGTTAACAGACTTTTAAAATTTGATTTAAAAGATATTATACATTTTTAAGTACCTAAAAATTAGAAGTTCATTTTAGAAGTACCTAAAAATGAACCTTTATTGTCTCCTTTGTTCGCTTTTTCTATTCCGGTTCTATCCGAATGATCTAGAACTTGAAAAGACTAACTGAGAAATTTCTATCACAAATGATGCCCTCCTAACAGACTTTAGTGTAATCTTTGGAAGGTCAGAATGGATTAAGATTCCGATGAGTTCTTCTCAACCCAACTGTTCACCAGATGCCATCCATCTGCTGTGATAAAGAAAAAGAGAACACAAGCCCATAAACGGCAATATGTTATTTGCTTGTGTTCGAGCAGTCTGCAATGCAGCTGCATCAACATTTCTGTTCACCTTTTCTCTTTTTAAAACATTTTAACATGTGTAGCTAAAGATGCTTCTGAAACCACGGTCTTCTGTGGTCATTGTATTCCAAGTTTGATACAATAATGACATCACTTTTGTATTGCAAAAAAAACTTTTTTTCCATATTAATACACCAATATTTTACGCAATCAAGTTGTAAACTGGTGTAAAATAGTAAAACATGTATACAAAAGCAGAATAAGTTGTCATCACCATTTACCACTTGACTTTAGTGAACATCTGGTTGTTTGCCAATATCTTTCCATTGTATTTTGAGGAATGGGGATGTAAAGTGGAAGGTCATTTATCCAGGGCAGAGGAATCAAGAACCAGAGGACACACGTATAAGATGTAAAAGGAACCTGAGGGGCAACTTTTTCACTCAGAGTGTGGTGGGTATATGGAATGAGCTACGATATAGGTAGTTGAGGCAGATACTATAACAACATTTAAAAGACCAAAAGCAGGCAAATGGGACGAGCGTAGAAGCGACATCTTGGTCAACATGGGCAAGTTGGGCCGAAGTACCTGTTTCAGTCTGTATGACTATGAATCTCAGAAAAATTACAGAGCAGAAGTTGAACAAGACTGTCAGAGGCATAACACTCATCGAGAGAGAGAGCAAGGGAATTGAATAAGAATATAAGGAGCCATGAAAGAATGCTGTTCCACACATCTTACAAAAAGGCAGGCAGAGCTTGGCCCCCTGCAAATGCAAATTACTACACCTTTGATCTGGAGAAAGTGATCAGATTTCAACAGTCTTCAGTTTAACCTCATCAGAGACACCCTCCCACCCTTCCTTCTAATTTAACAACTAGACCAAGTGGTCTAGACCAGCTTCACACGGGAGGGCTGGTCCCCCAACGCAATATTCCACCTCTCCACCAATTCCAATATTGCTGGCCAGTGGGGGGGGGGGGGGGGGGGTGCTTTCTGGAGTGCTAGCATGGTGTTGTGGGCTGAAGGGACTGGTTTCCAGAGGGCTAGTAAGAAAATTGTGGGCCAAATGGATTCTTGGGCTGGCAGCCCAGTCACTGAGACCACTCACACACACATGCGCACTCATCCACACACACACTCACACACACACTACACTCACACACACACACTCACATACATACTTACACACACACATTCACTCACAAACATATACACACACACATTCACACACACACACACACACTCGCACACATTCACACACACACACACACACACACACACACACACACACACACTCACACACACATACACACACACACTCACAATCACTGACTCACACACCATATATATGGCAGTAAACTTTCTTGAATACTCAAATGGCTGAGCGCGGCCTCGCCACTTTGGGGCTTCTGCAGTCAGCGGCACTTCCGCAATCAGTGTGACCTCTGCACTTACCGGAAATTACGCAATCAGCGCGATCTCCGCACTCACTGGAAATTACGCAATTAGCGCGACCTGTCCACTAAGCGGAAGTCACAAAATGAGCGGGACATTTGAACCAAACAGTCAGACCTAATAAAGCATTTAATCCTTCCAAACACAGTCAGACCTAATAAAGCATTGCAGTTTCAAGCACAGGCAGGGCAGCAGGTTGAACAACTCATGGCATTGTCATTAAGGGCTAACAAAGCATTTATTGCAAGTACATTGCAGACTCACACTTCATTCACTGCTTAGAATGAGTGTTCTGGCCTCTCCCTCGCGATCTTGCAGTGTGACAGAGTCACGTCCAGGCATCTGGGGTTTTATAGTCCTGTCCGAAGGGGTGTTACCTTTACCGCGGTGATTGACAAGCAAGAGGATCTCAAGGCTTTTTAAACACTCATAACTTTTATTTTTCATCGATAGCGATAACCACGATAACCTCATACACTAGCACTAATCTACACACTAGGGTCAATTTACAATTAACAGAAGCCAATTAACCTACAAACCTATACCTCTGGAGTGTGGGAAGATACTGGAGCACCCAGACAAACCCGCATGGACAGCACCCGTAGTCAGGATCGTACGGGTCTCTGGCGCTGTAAGGCAGCAACTCTACCGCTGTTCTTCTTCTGCTAATTCCTGTGGTACAGAATGCTAAGAAACTGCCATGTTTCAATTAAAATAAATTGCAAACAAACATTTGTTAATAAAAGCCAATGTTTGCTTCATCTCTTTATCATGTGCCCTTTTTCAGTGCCCAAGTGGTTGAGGTGAAGCCTCCAACTAGTTAGATTGTAAAGAAGACTTTCTGAAATGGAACCGCTTTCTGTTTTTATGATTTTTGTAAACCAGGATCTGCAGTTTTCTGTAACTTCTGGTTTTACGTGTTGGATTATGAAGAGACCCAGCAGTGCTTAAATAGCTCAGCTCATGTGCTAACACATCAAGTCATAAGACTAGTGTAGATGGAAGAGCTTGATTTATGTGTTTAGGGTCTGATAAACATTATTTTTTTCTTTGTCGATGAAGTCGCTGCCTCACACCAACAGAGAACTGGTTCTGATCCTGACCTTGGGTGCTGTCTGCGTTGAGTTTGCATGTTCTCCCTGTGATGATAAGTTTTTTTGCCTTCCATCACAGCGAGGAGGAGATGCGCTGTGATGGATGTCTGTGTATATTGTGTTGTGTCTTGGGTCTTTTTTTCTTGTATGTATGACTGCAGAAACAACATTTCACTTGAGCCTCTATGAGGTTCAAGTGACAAATAAATTGTATTGTATTGTATTGTATTGTATTGATGACGTGAGTTTCCTCCGGGTGCTCCGTTTTCCTCCCACATCCAAAAAACATGCGGTTTTGTAGGTTATTTGGTCTCTGTAAATTATCACTAGCGTGTCGGGAATGGATGAGAAGGTGGGATAACATGGAACTAGTGTGAACAGGTGGTCAATTGTCGGCATGCATTCGGTGGGCCAAAGGACCTGTTTCAATGTTGTAACTCTAAACTCTAAAACACTAAGCAATTATCCAGGACGTTTCAGTGTCATTTAATTGGCTAAATGTTAGTCGCACAAATGGAAAAATACATTTCTCTAGAACTTTATTGTGAAGTTTTTGTTTTCCTGTAATAAAATTATAATTAGCCAGTAGCACAGCAAATGATGAGTGTGAGGAATGAAGGGAACGTTGGAAACAGTGTGAGAGAGAAACAATGAGAGAGAAAGAGTACAACTGTAAGAGAACAGAAAAAGAACAAAATATGCACATACTGGGGCAATAGTGGAAGTGGATTTTGCAGAGAAGAGAAAAGCCAGAAAATAAAGCTCTTCAGCATCCAGGATATTAAACCTCAAGGCTGCACTGTAGTCAAGAGATGTCAATTAGTTTGTGGCCAAATGTCAACAGCATATCTCTAATCTCATTTTGCTGTTTTATTAATAGCAAGACTGAATTTCCTTGGGGATTTGAGCAAGTTGCTGGGATAAGACAGAATAAAGATTGCACGTGGATAGAAACTGGAACAGGTCAAGTAAATGATGGATAGAGAATAGAATGAGGAGCTAGCAATAATAGCATCATATTTTACACTTCCCAATAATCCAATCACTGGTCAAGTCAAGAGAGTTTTATTGTCATGTGTCCCAGATAGGACAATGAAATTATTTCTTGCTGCAGCACAACAGAATATGTTAACATAATATAGAACAGGAGATAAAAGTTCAGTGTGTCTATATACCATAGACCATATATATACACAATAAATAAACAGATAAAGTGCAATAGGCTGTCATTGTTCAGAGCTTGTTTGACGTCATGTTTAATAGCCTGTTGGCTGTGGGGAAGAAGCTGTTCCTGAACCTGGATGTTCCAGATTTCAAGCTCCTGTACCTTCTTCCCGATGGCAACGGAGAGATGAGTGTGAGGCCAGGATGGTGTGGGTCTTTGATGATGTTGGCAGCCTTTTTGAGGCAGCGACTGTGATAGATCCCTTTGATGGTGGGGAAGTCAGAGCCGATGATGGACTGGGCAGTGGTCACAACTTTATGCAATCTTTTCCACTCCTGGACGCTCAACTTACTGACCAAGCCACGATGCAGCCAGTCAGCATGCTCTCTACTGTAGAGGTTTGAGAGAATCCTCCTTGACATATTGACTCTCCGTAACCTTCTCAGGAAGTAGAGGCGCTGATGTGCCTTCTTTATAATTGCATCAGTGTGTTGGGACCTTCGGAAATATGCACGCCCAGGAATTTGAAGTTCTTGACCCTTTCCACCATCGTGATTTTGGGTCCCTATCCTATCCCTTCCAAAATCCACAATCAGTTCCTTGGTTTTGCTGGTGTTGAGCCAGGTTATTGTGTTAGCACCATGTGGTCAATCGGTCGATCTCACTTCTATACTCTGACGCATCACCATCAGTGGTTCGCAATGTTGCATGCAATGTTTCACAATTCATTCACCAAACAATTCCATATTCATTTGTGAGTGGTCTTAATATTATTTATCACTTGGCAGAAATACCCTTATCACGCAGAGGCTTATATGCCCATGCGCCAGGAGCAGAACTATAAGAAATGTATCATACATTCTGTATAAATAACGTGGAATTGTTTACATTGAAACATAGAAAATAGGTGCAGGAGTAGGCCATTCATCTCTTTGAGCCTGCACCGCCATTCAATATGATCATGGCTGATCATCCAACTCAGTATCCTGTTCCTGCCTTCTCTCCATACCCCCTGATCCCTTTAGCCACAAGGGCCACATCTAACTCCCTCTTAAATATAGCATAGTTTATATTTTATATCTGCAGTCATTACAAATGCAGTCTTCAATCTTTGTAACCTGTCTGGTCCGAACACTTTTTCCCTGTAAACCTCAAGGTATAGTCTAACCCCAATTGTGCCCCGATCTTAATCAAGAAAAGACATAATTTCAAACATTTATTTTACAACAAAGACTACTTACGAGGAAAAAAGTGATGAAAGATATTTCATATCTCAGAAAATATGCTGGTATATTTTAAGCCCCAGGTGTGGTTAAACATTATCCAGGGTGAGAAAGCTCGAGGTTCATCCCACTCCAGAAAAAAGGCTGACAGTCTTGCACAAGTAGGCCTCTGCCCCTTTATATGTGCTGTTTTTCAGATAAGGTAGTAAAGGCAACAGGTTTGTCAAACACTAGCACTAAGCAGTTCACCAAGGCCTGCTGGATCTCCCGGTTGCTAATCTTCCCTTCCCATTCTGACCTTTCTGTCCTGGGCCTCCTCCATTGTCAGAATGAGGCCACATGCAAACTGGAGGAACAGCACCTCATATTCCACTTCAGCAGCTTACAACCCAAAGATATGAACATTGTATTCTCCAATTTTAGGAAACTAACCTACAAACAATCTTCCCTGTGCCCCACCTGGATGCACAGCTACTCCGCCGTTTCTTTCAGATAATCACGAGTCAGAGACTCATGGAGCTATACAGCCCTTCAGCCCACCTTGTCCTCCATCTGATTCACATTTCACAGCCCTTCATCTTTATCTTATTATTTCATGCTTTTTTGTCTTTTCCACTCTGGCCTTTGTCCAACCATCTGCCCATCAAAAAAAAACCTCTCGCCTGTCCCATCCCCCACCTCTCTTCCAGCTTTCTCCCCCCCCTCCCCCGCTCAACTAAATTCTAAAGAAGGGTCCTGACAGGAAACATGCTGCCTGGTCCGCTGAGTTCCTCCAGCATTTTGTGTCTTTTTTTGTAAACCATCATCTGCAGTTCATTCTGTCTAGAAAATAAAATGTATGCCTGCCCTCCCAGCTGTATGGGATTACAAAGTACTATTTTGAAAAAGATCAGAGGAAAATATTTCTGGTTTCATTGCTAACATTTATCAGGCAACCAATATCACTGAAACAAATTATCCAGACATTATTACATTGCTATTTGTGGCGCTATCCTGTGCCCAAATTGGCTTGGATGTTTCCTGTTCTGCAGCAGTGGCCACAATTCCGGAAGATACCCAAGAAGATGAAGCAAATTTAGACTATTCTGAATTTGTGAGGATATTATATAATACATATTTCTGTTTATTCCAAATTGCATTAAGATTTATTGAAATCCTTCAACAAATGTGCGGAGCAACTTATTTCATTTGTGAAGTTGCAGGAAACAGAACTTGCATTGAATAATATTTAAAATAAATCTACACTCACTGATATTGTGTAAGGAAAAAAAAAAACTTCAAACTGGATTAAAAGCCCTAACATTCTAAAAAGTATTTTTGCAGTTTATGCTCTTGATATATTTTCTTCAGTCAGATCATTCATTACACAAGACATTTTGTCAAAGCAGCTGCCTGTTTACATAAACCACAAGATCTCACTATAAACCCTGGAAAGCAAACATTTAGCTGGAAAATTAACTATTCCAAGGTCAAATAGATTTCTCACAGGCAGCAGTGTTTCACAGTAGCTCCATGTGTTTTAAAAATTGAGTTTTTTTACTATTAATTCAAAATCACCGTTTGCAAATATTACCGTGGTGCTCTGTTAAATCCATTGGAGTAACGCATGAGCCTGATGAAAAACCTCAAATTGTTTTTCATATGCAAGGAAATACAAATGTTTCCTCATATTTTAAGACCCACTATCAAGTAACAAGAGTGCATTATTTTGATTGTGCAGTTTATCATAAATGTGAAAATAATTAATTTGCAAGAAAGTTTGACGATGTATTTTGGTCTGAAATATGATCCCAGGAATTTAGATTAGATTACAAATGTCCTACGAATACTTGGAATATACACAATACAATTCTTGTGCTTCTTACCAGATGAGGATTTCAGTTCAGAGTCACTGATAACATTAATAAGTGGCTCTCATTCTCCCTATAGTTGGGAGCAGACCTTTTTCTGCACAAAATCTATTAGATGATGGCACGAGCTAAGTGTAATATAAAGTTTTGTTGTAAATCACCAAATGGGGTTAATGTACATAGAATCATACTGCACAGAAACAGGCCCTTCAGACCAACTCATCTATGGCAACCAAGACGTCTATCTGAGCTAGTCCCATTTGCCTGTGTTTGGCCCATATCCCTCAAAATCATTCCCATGCATGTGCTTGTCTAATTGTCTTTTAAACATAGTGATATCCTTATTTGCAGGAAGCTCACTGTATTCCCACCACCCTCTGTGCAGAGAAAGGTGCTGCTAATGTCCCTTGTAAAATCCATGAACATGAACTTTAACATTGGCATTTGGATATGGCGGGATAGGGAGATTAGTATACCTCGTTTAGTACGGACAGGGCCGGCCTTAAGCCGATAGGACCGATTGCTTCCAATTGGGCCCTGCGACTAAGGGGGCCCCACGCTAGAGTAATCTACTCTCGACTCGGGTAGATCTACCCCGGGTGGAGAGGGGAGAGAGGGGTGGAGAGAGAGTAGAGGGGTGGAGGTGGAAGAAAGGGTTAGACGGGAAGGGGGTGTGAGAGGGAATGGGGGGGGGGGGGGGGGGGGGTGGGTCGTTCGCTCACAGTCCCTGGGCAGCGCTCCCGCCCCTCTAGTCGCCGTGCTTCGCGCACACAGTCCCGGCTCCACCTCTCTCTTTCCCCGGGGAAACGCGGTGAACACTACAGGGACAGCCGGACCGGGGGTTGGAGCAACGTTTACAAACATCGGCCTCAGCACACACCCGTCCGCCCGGACCCCGGCATCTGCTCCCGCCGTCAGCCCTCTCCCTCCCTTCTCTCCTTCCATATAACCATATAACAATTACAGCACGGAAACAGGCCATCTCGGCCCTTCTAGTCCGTGCCAAACACTTATTCTCCCCTAGTCCCATCTACCTGCACTCAGACCATAACCCTCCATTCCTTTCCCGTCCATATAACTATCCAATTTATTTTTAAATTATAAAATCAAACCTGCCTCCACCACCTCCACTGGAAGCTCATTCCACACAGCTACCACTCTCTGAGTAAAGAAGTTCCCCCTCATGTTACCCCTAAACTTCTGTCCCTTAATTCTCAAGTCATGTCCTCTTGTTTGAATCTTCCCTACTCTCAGTGGGAAAAGCTTATCCACGTCAACTCTGTCTATCCCTCTCATCATTTTAAAGACCTCTATCAAGTCGCCCCTTAACCTTCTGCGCTCCAAATAATAAAGACCTAACTTATTCAACCTTTCTCTGTACTTAGTTGCTGAAACCCAGGCAACATTCTAATAAATCTCCTCTGTACTCTCTCTATTTTGTTGATATCCTTCCTATAATTAGGCGACCAAAATGGTACACCCTACTCCAGAATTGGCCTCACCAATGCCTTGTACAATTTTAACATTACATCCCAACTTCTATACTCAATGCTCTGATTTATATAGGCCAGCACACCAAAAGCTTTCTTTACCACCCTATCTACATGAGATTCCACCTTCAGGGAACTGTGCACGGTTATTCCTAGATCCCTCTGTTCAACTGCATTCCTCAATTCACTACCATTTACCATGTACGTCCTATTTTGATTTGTCCTGCCAAGATGTAGCACCTCACACTTATCAACATTAAACTCCATCTGCCATCTTTCAGCCCACTCTTCCAAATGGCCTAAATCTCTCTGTAGACTTTGAAAATCTACTTCATTAGCCACAACACCACCTATCGCAGTATCATCTGCATACTTACTAATCCAATTTACCACACCATCATCCAGATCATTGATGTACATGACAAACAACAGTGGACCCAACACAGATCCCTATGGTACCCCACTAGTCACTGGCCTCCAACTTGACAAACAGCCATCCACCATTACTCTCTGGCATCTCCCATTCAGCCACTGTTGAATCCATCTTGCTACTCCACCATTAATACCCACAATTGAACCTTCTTAACCGACCTTCCATGAGGAACCTTGTCAAAGGCCTTACTGAAGTCCATATAGACAACATCCACTGCTTTACCCTCATCAATTTCCCGAGTAACCTCTTCAAAAAATTCAAGAAGATTAGTCAAACATGACCTTCCAGGCACAAATCCATGTTGACTGTTCCTAATCAGACCCTGTTTATCCAGATGCTTATATATATTATCTCTAAGTATCCTTTCCATTAATTTGCCCACCACTGACGTCAAACTAACAGGTCTATAATTGCTAGGTTTACTCTTAGAACCCTTTTTAAACAATGGAACAACATGCGCAGTACGCCAATCCTCCGGCACTATTCCCATTTCTAATGACATTTGAAATATTTCTGTCTTAGCCCCTGCTATTTCTACACTAACTTCCCTCAATGTCCTAGGGAATATCCTGTCCGGACCTGGAAACTTATCCACTTTTATATTTTTATAAAAGTGGCAGTACTTCCTCTTCTTTGAATCTCATAGTTTCCATAGCTACTCTACTTGTTTCCCATACCTCACATAATTCAATATTCTTCTCCTTGGTGAATACCAAAGAAAAGAAATTGTTCAATATCTCCCCCATCTCTTTTGGCTCTGCAGATAGCTGTCCACTCTGACTCTCTAATGGACCAATTTTATCCCTCGTTATCCTTTTGCTATTAATATAGCTGTAGAAACCCTTTGGATTTACTTTCACCTTACTTGCCAAAGCAACCTCATATCTTTAGCTTTTCTAATTTCTTTCTTAAGATTATTTTTACATTCTTTATACTCAAGCACCTCATTTACTCCATGCTACCTATAATTATTGTAGATCTCTCTCTTTTTTTCCAATGTCCAATTTCCCTTGAAAACCATGGCTCTTTCCAATTTTTACTATTTCCTTTCAACCGAACAGGGACTTAAAGATTCTGTACTCTTAAAATTTCACCTTTAAATGTCCTCCATTTCTCTTCCACATCTTTCCCATAAAACAAAATGTCGTAATTCACCCCTTTTAAATCCTTTCGCATCTCCTCAAAGTTAGCCTTTCTCCAATCAAAAATCTCAACCCTAGGTCCAGTTCTGACCCTCTCCATAATTATATTGAAACTAATGGCATTGTGATCACTGGCCCCGAACTGTTCCCCAACACATACCTCTGCCACCTGACCTTCCCTTCCCTCCCTCCCTTCTGTCCTTCCCTCCCTCCTTCCTCTCCCTCTTTTCCCGTCTCTCCTTCGCTCCATGCCTTCTTTCTCTACTTCCCTCCCTCCCTTCTGTCCTTCCTCCTTTCTCTCCCTCCCTCCCTTCTCTCCTTCCCTCCCGCGCACACACACATAATGCACAAACAACTAACACACACACATCACGCACAGACAACAAACACACACACACACGCATGCACGCACACGCACACACACACACACACACACATAAGTTAGGTTGGGGAAGAAGCCCAAAGGGTAGGATGGGGCTGAAGCCCCAAATTTAATTTAATGCCTGGACTGTTTTTTCACCAATGGTTATTGGTTTTCCAGAATCTATTTAAATAAATTACTTTTTTTTTTCATTTCACAGTCACTAAAACAAGTGGTATTGTAACTATGTACATTACAGAGGTGATCTACACATTTTGTTTGTTACATAGAAACATAGAAATTAGGTGCAGGAGTAGGCCATTCGACCCTTCGAGCCTGCACCGCCATTCAATATGATCATGGCTGATCATCCAACTCAGTATCCCGTACCTGCCTTCTCTCCACACCCTCTGATCCCTTTAACCACAAGGGCCACATCGAACTCCCTCTTAAATATAGCCAATGAACTGGCCTCAACTACCCTCTGTGGCAGAGTTCCAGAGATTCACCACTCTCTCTGTGTGAAAAAAAGTTTTTCTCATCTCGGTTTTAAAGGATTTCCCCCTTATCCTTAAGCTGTGACCCCTTGTCCTGGACTTCCCTAACATCGGGAACAATCTTCCTGCATCTAGCCTGTCCAATCCCTTAAGAATTTTGTAAGTGTATGCAATTTTATATAAAAATGTTGCTTAGATCTGTTTGCACTTTTTAAGCGCACATTTTGATTACTTTCCATTCTGCCATAGAGATATAACGTTTATAATAGACTTTATTTGTATTTCTTGGCTGGGAACCTGGGGCTCAGCAAAATTGTTCCCAATTGTGCCCCGCACCACCTAAGGTCGGCCCTGAGTACGGACACTGGTCTATATTAACCTTCACCTACTTAAATTGGTGTGTTTTCACCAGCATGATTTCAGTGACCAGCTGATACGACTTACTACTTTTATACACTATTTTGTACACTACCAGTTTCTTAATGTGATTAACATTAGCTCAAGTTAAAGTTAAACATCAGCTCTTAAAGGGGAGGTGCTTTGAAGTTAGAAGTAGCAGTGGACGCCATTGCTTGAGTAGTTGAGAGCAGACATGCAGAATTTCAGACACAGCAATGTGCAGGATGGAGTTCGTCTATTTACAGAGGCACAGGAAAATCTGCAGGTGCATGCTTCAGTATTTCTCAGCAAATTACTAGCTTCTGAGCAAGGAGGGGAGCCTCAAGACATGGATTCAGTGTCTCGAGAAATACAGTGGTCTTGTATTTAATTTAGTTTAGTTTAGAGATACAGCGCAGAAACAGGGTCTTCGGCCCATTGAGTCCACACTGATCAGCGATCCCAGCACACTAACACTATCCTACACACTAAGGCCAATTTACCATTTTACCAAATCCAATTACCCTACAAACTTGTTCGGCTTTGAAGTGTGGGAGTGAACTGGAGCACCCAAAAAAAACTCACGCAGGTCATGGAGAGAACATACAAACTGTACAAACAGCACCTATACCCAGGATGGAACCCAGGTCTCTCGTGCTGTAAGGCAGTAACTCTACCGCTGTGCCACCATGACATCCCTACTGTGCATGGTCAAAGTCAGTGAAAACATCTTCAAGTTAAATCTTCCACCAGCTGACCACTCGTTTCAGATACTATTTAACTCACCACATCCCATTATACCTTACCATGCATGCCTACTAATCCAAGCCTCACATCCAAACCCCACACTGTTGGACATTCAATCAATATACACACTTTGCTCAAACACGTTGCTTGACACTAGTTAAAATCAGAATTACTCTCTTCATTGTGACATTTCTACTTCATCTCCTGTATTTTAGTGCAGGATTGCGGGAAAGATACCAAAAATGATTTTGCGCGTCAAAATTCTGGGAGTGAGATAAGATTGCTATGTTCTGATTATAATTCTCTAATATATTGTTGAACAAGACCCGCTAAATATTCCTGCCTATTTCAACAGACTGCAGCACTATCAGGAGCTACAGACTTTCCTGTGTACTTTGAAATGCGAGAGGCAGAAATTATTTCCAAGTGATTGAAATTTCATTTGACAAGGTTTTCCTGTCTGAAAAAAAAATTGCACTTCATTATTAATTTGAAGTTCCAATGTGAAATGGGTTTAAGATTTGCTGAATATTTATGGGGTATCATTTTTAATTGTTAGATTCTTTTTGGGTATTTGACAAGTGTCTGTGAAGGTGCAATACTCTCAAATCTGCTAACACTTATTCTAGGAAGAAGTTTACTGCCAAAGTTACTCATTTTCTGACTTCTAACTCAAACGAGCAATTAAACTGAAATACAATTTAATGGTACAATTTGGACAGTAAAAGCTTTTCACTGAAATTGCAAAATGAAATTGGGCTATTTGGCACCTTTAAATTTTTGCCAATGTTTATCCTCCTTTACATAAGCAATATATCAATTCCTCTGCACCTTATTAAGTCCTACACCTCTTTATTTTCCTTACCACCCATTTAATCTGTACCAAAATAGTTTTCTCAACTATAATTACTTAGTTGCAGCCATTTTCTCACAATGTTCATGTTTTAAAAAATCCTGTTTACCACGCTAGATCTTTTACATTTAACCGGATATCTACACTTCTTTGTTCTAAACGCCTAACCATTGGAAAGAGTCTGTTTCGATCTATTCTTCATAATTTTAATCACCTCTATCAAATAACACCTCTGTTGAAATAACAGGTACAATTTCCCAAATGATACATTTTTGTTCATTAGCTTGCATCTGCAGTTCTTTGTTTCTGCATCACTGGAGGGCTGCCTGTCTTTGCTAGCACTGCAAGCAGAATATTTAAAGCCTAAACCATGTTGCATGCTTCCCAGGACCCAAAAGATTTCTAGACTTGCTTTCTTTCTTCCATCATATACATCAGATACACTCCGAAATACAAAGAACCAAAGCACTTATCAAATACCATTTACCAGATAAATGTGCAACTATTGACATTGACTCACTGCATCTGCATACAGTTTTACTGCAGAAGTTAAACTTATCTGGTAAATTCCTCTAATTACACAATCAATGAGACAGGAGAAGCTTTAGGATTAAAAACTACTGGCAGGACTAATTCAGGCTGGCAGAAGCAAGAAACTGCAGATGCTGGTTTACACAAAGTGCTGGAATAATTTGAAGGGTCAGGCAGTATATCTGGAGAACATGGATAGGGGATGGAAACATCACCTATCCATTTTCTACAGATATACCTCCTGACCCGCAGAGTTACTCCAGCACGTGTGTCCTAAATCAAGCTGGATTAGCATCATATCTGGTCTTAAGGGAAGGGCAAAATTCGGAGACCTTGGAATACAATATTGTCATACCTAGATTGGCCCCATAGCAGAAGCGTCCATGTTACAGGGCTGGAAACTGGAAGTATCCTGAGCTAATTCTGCTACCCCCATCATCTATTGCGACAAGTGATGGCTTCCACTGATTGTCGCCGGAAGCTTGTCAACATTTGTAACAAGATGGACACGAAAAGAAGAAGATACCTCGATTAATTTTTCTGAGATGGTGGATGAATGTGGGTGGCTTGATATCAGGTTTCATGATGTTTGCATTTCCTTTCAGGTTTTGAATTTGGGTGAACAAAATGTAAAGGATGTGCAAAAATGAGGAGTGTATAAATGCAGGTAAGCCACAGCAACAAAAACAATTCTGCAATGCATATAATTAAACAAACACTGCAGCAACAAGTAAATCCCACCAGTGATTCCAGCTCCAATTGGCACAGAATTCTGGCTCCAATGAGCAGCAACACTTTCCTTTGTTTAACCTATGAGCTTAGTACAAATATCCATGGTTGCCAACCTAAACTACAGAGGATAGAGTGCCAGATGAGTACAATAATCCTTTCAAAACCTCAATCAATTATGGGACGAACAATTAACATCAGATTATGGAAGATTTTTGATGTAAATTCACATAAATAATTTCAGTAAGAACTCTTTGAGCATTGAGATATCGTTGCCACAACTGGGGCTGGAATCAAATCTAATTTGCCAATGTAATGTTTAATCCCATGTGCTCATTCTCTCCGAACAATAATCTGGGGAATTCTTGCTGAATTATCGTTGGATGTTTTAATTAATGTTTTAGCGCAGGTTATTTTGCTTTTGCTCCAGTCTCCTCAGCTTCTTCTAAAACTGTTAACATTGTGCCAGTGCATGGTTCTCCGGGACCTGGTTATGCTCTAACATTGCACCCTAGTGGAAATACATTGTGTTATTCTTCACAGATAAGTGTCAATCAATTCAACTCTAATGAACATCACAGCTGAGTCCAATCGCTCAAAGCATGAACTGTCTAACAGTGCAACCATAAAGCAAACAGAATAGAATTTAACTAAATCTAATTGAAATTTATAAAATTCTAGAAGTACAAGTACACAGTTCCCTGACAGTGGCATCAGATGTGGACAGAGTAGTGAAGAAGCCGTTTGGTACGTTGGCCTTCATCTGACAGGGCATTGAGTATAGGTGTTAGGACGTTACGTTGCATTTGTACAAGACGTTGGTGAGGCTGTGCTGCAGCACTGTATTCCGTTTTAGTTACCCTGCTGGAAAGATTCCATTAAGTGGGAAAAAGTTCAAAAAAGATATACGAGAATGTTGCCAGGACTTGTGGGCATGAGTTATGGGGAGAAGTTGGGCAGGCTTTATTCATTGGAGCATTAGAGACTGAGGTTATAGAAGTGTATAAAATCATGAGGGACACAGATAGGGTGAATGCACCCTATGATTTTTCCCCCATGATTGGAAAATCAAGAACTCAAGGGCATAGATTTAAAGTGAGTGGAAAGATTTAATAGGACTCTAAGGGACAACTTTTTCCATACAGAGGATGCTACAAATATGGAAAGAGCTGCCAGAGGAGGTGAAGGAGGCAGGTACAATAACAACATTTAAAAAGATACATGGATAGGAAGGGTTTATAAGGAAATGGGGCAAATGCAAACAAATGGGACCAGCTTAGATGGGGCATCTTAGCCTGGATGAGCCAGGCATATATGTCCGCTATATTCCGCTGTATTACTTTATTACTAAGACTCTATATAGAACACAATTTCAAATATTTAATGTAATGCATACTTTCCAATAATTCTATTCCTATTTCGAGCAAAAATGTTAATTTCTTCACCATTTCATTTTGTCTTCTCCCTCCTTGACCTTCATAAAAGCCATCCATCTTGCTGTCTGTAGGTTATTTTCATTATCAAGACCGTGTGAACAAATTTGTAATAGGCACGTCAGTAGCACCGTGACTCAATCTCACTTTCAACATAGGTATTCCAAAACTAAACATTCTTCTGGTTACATTCCATAGTTTCCAACTAATGAAAAGCACTTCAGAGGGGGCATTTAGAAAATTGGACATAGCATCTGTCCCTCAGTATGCTTTTCATCAGTATGATTAGTAACACCTTAGAAAGAAGCTGCTGGCTCGTACTTTATCTGTGCCTTGTAAGAAGTTTATAGATAGGTCAGCTTAAGGCATTGATTTATTTAATTAGCACTTAAACATAAATAGTAAATGCAAATACGGAATCTGCTGTTACCCAACTCTTAAATCTCACCCACTGTTGATAAGAGAATTACATATAATTTATCGCTTTTTCAGAACAAAAATATTATGCATGGGTGACAAATACAACACAACCTGATTGCATTTGCAGGACTATTTGCTGAATTCCTGTACTTTATCTTTGAGAGTAACCACCGTGATGGACTAGAGATTTGATACAAATTTAAACAAGTATGAGAAAAGAATGCAAAAAAGGGAAAATAGCAAAATAGAAACAAGGATAGAATATCCTTTTAGGACACAATATGGATATTATGTCTGAAAACCCCCTGGAATTGAACAATTGAAGTTGTAAACGTCCCAAATGATGAATTAACCGATCTGAAACTGGGTTTATCCTAAAAAAATGAACACTTTTCATGTGTTCTATTCAGTACTAATGATAAGTCCAATGTACTGAAATGGTTTAAAATACCACATTTGATCATTTACTTGGTGTGTGTAATTTGACTCTTTAATAGCTTTCACATTTTAAACATGCCTAGTAAGTTCTGTGTACCAAAAAGATGAAAGCAATTTGAAATGTTCTCTTTAACCACTGCATCTATAGAAATGTCCTACGCTAATATCAAGTCCGGGGAGGGGGGACCTGCTCCAATAAATTTAAGTTTAAATCAGTTTTTTTAAAGTTTTATGTGCAAAAATATTTTGATAACGAGGTATGATCTGTGTTTTCTACTTATTCATTTACAATGGTTTAATATAAAATTCACCTCATCAGACCCCACCCTTACATCTGTTCACATCCCTGGATTGACAATTTTCTAAATGCCCTCTCTGAAAGTGGCAACAATTGTAGATAGAGTGGTAAAGGCATATGGTATGCATGCTTTCATAGGTCAGGGCATTGAGTGTAAGAGTCAGGAAGTCATGATGCAGCTGTATAGGACTTTGGTTCGGCCACTTTTTGGAGTATTACGTGCGCTTCTGGTCGGCCCATTTTACAGGAAGGATGTGAAGGCTTTGAATAGGATGCAGAGGAAGTTTACCAGAATGACGTCTAGGTTAGAGGGTATTAACTACAGGGAGAGGT
Source organism: Leucoraja erinaceus (assembly GCF_028641065.1). Classification (NCBI taxonomy): domain Eukaryota; kingdom Metazoa; phylum Chordata; class Chondrichthyes; order Rajiformes; family Rajidae; genus Leucoraja; species Leucoraja erinaceus. The sequence continues at coordinate 24,021,782 of NC_073389.1, read as the reverse complement.
TAGACAGAATCGGGTTGTTTTGTCCGAAACGCCGGAGGTTGTGGGGAGACCCGATAGAAGTATATCAAATTACGAGAAGTATGGATAGGGTAGACAGTCAAAACCTTTTTCCCAGGATGGAAAAATCAAATATTAGAGGGCATAGCTTTAAGGTGAAAGGGTCAAAGTTTAAAGGAGGTATTCAGAGCAATTTTTCTTCCCCACAGAGGGTGGTGAGCACATGGAATGTGCTGCTGGGATTGGTGGTAGAGGCAGAAACATAGGCATATGGATATGCAGAGAATGGAAGGATATGCATTATGTGCAGGTAGATAAGAGATGGTCTTGACATGTTCAGCACAGACATTGTGGGCCGAAAGGCCTGTTCTTGTGCTGTACTGTTCCATGTTGCACTAGGTTCCTCTTGGTCTGTGCTGACATGACTGATGTGGTAAACTGTGGTATTACCTTGTCCTTTAACTTGACTACGTTTTCCCTCAGCAGACCACTACTTCATGAATTAATCCCCAGCCATTTACACACACAATTATTTTGGTTTTGAGCCTTTTCTACTACCCTAATTGCCCAAGTTCTCAATAAACTGAGAGCAATCTTTTAATTTACAGGAGAAAATAAATAAAATGTGCTAACTTAGTTTTGAATATACCTTGATATTTTGATTCAATGTTTGTTCACTAGTAAGTTCAAGCGAAAAATTATCTTATTCTCTCTTAGCTCATCAGGAGAAATAAACATACTGAAAAATAGTTGAGTATTGCTTTCAGGGTGTCCGTTGACCGACAGTAAACTTAATACCAAGCCGTCAAGGAGATTTTTAGGTGAAAAATTTAAGACATGTAGAATTGAGCCAGTGAACAGCTGAATGACACATGACTAGGTATAAAAATAACAAAAATAATCTTCAAGTACAAGCATCATGTAAGAGGGATGAATGATATCAGCATTTATAGGAATGTCGTAGGACTTCCAATCCGATTTCTTTGTGATAAGCAGTAACCTAATTCTTGAACTACGAACTGTCTTGGTTGCACGAGGGGGTTTAGGCTTTTGTTTCACTAATATTGTCTTTTTTTTAATTTATTGATTTTTGTGTATTATGTTATGCATGAGTTTACAGACTTTTTATGTTGCTGCAAGTAAGAATTTCATTGTAAAAAAAATACACTAAGTGCTGGAGTAGGTCAGGCAGCACCTCAGGAAAACATGGATAGGTGATGATTTGGGTCAGGAATTTTCTTCAGACTGTCTGACCTGCTGAGTTACACCAGCATTTCCAGTTCTTTGTTTCTACAAAAATTTAATTGTTCATTTTTTGGCACATGTGACAATTAAACACATGTAATTAAAGATGAATTTATCCCTCTCAGTTCTTCCCTTGTTCCAGAGCAGAAAAGGTAATGAGTTTGTGCATCAAATATAATAGTTTATTAAAGTGACTTAGATAAGTGATAATATAATTAAATATCAAACAAGCAAACGGGCTGCATGGGTGGCACAGTGGTGCAGTGGTAGAGTTGCTGCCTTGCAGTGCTAGTGACCCAGGTTCAATCCTGACTATGGGTGCAGTCTGTATGGAGTTTGTATGTTCTCCCTGTGACCGCGTGGGTATTCTCCAAGTGCCTCAGTTTCCTCTCACATCCTAAAAACATGCAGGATTATAGGTTAATTAACTTCTGTAAAAGAAAATTGGCCCAAGTGTGTAGGGTAGAATATGGGTGATAGAATATGGGTGATCTCTGGCCGGCATGGACTCAGTGGGCTGAAGGGCCTTTTTCCACACTGTATCTCTAAACTAAACAATTGCATGTGTGTGAACACAATGGAGAAGCTCTTCTCTGCCCTCATGTGAACTGGATTGGCCTTATTTTGACACTGTAAAATGCTGTGCATGCAACACTGGCTGCAGATCGGGGCCTCTTGAAAAAAATCTCAAATGAATGAAAATATCTTCCCTCTAGGTTATGAGACCTATGGGACAAGTTCACAACTCACACGTCTTTGCTACAGTGATCACTGGAGAGCCTTTAGACTTTAAAGGACCTATCCCCATGGAAGCCATAACCAATTTCATTATAGGTTGCCATGTAATGTCACGGGGGAGGGGAACATGGTGATCCCCTTTGTGTGTGGCCATCTCCCAGGTGATGGTCTGCTCTGGTGGAGTCCCATACTGTGAGTGGCCCCACACCACTGTCAGGGTTGTCAAATCAGCGAGGCAGGGATTGCAATACATTGCCCTGATGTGCATAAAACATAAAGGCACTAATCATCAGTGGACCAAATGAGCTTGTCACAGTTGCAAGCATCGCAAAGTGAGGCTGGCAGATGCTGTCTGCAACAATGCAAGATGAAAATCATTCAATTCGCGCCGTAGCGCCAGACTTCAGTGAATTTTGCTCTCTTTCTCTGAATGTCAGTATGATAGTTGTTCTTTGTAAATGAGAGGTCTCGTTTTTGTGAGTGGGGAGTGAAAGATGCAGTGCTGATGCAGCGTCATTTCATAGTAAGTGGACTCCTGAGCTGCATTTAGAACAGACACAACGGTTATGGCCAATCAAAATGTGCAATGGCTGTAATTGCACCCAGGAAAACTCCAGCTACTCCAGGTAAAATTGATTTTTGTGCACTTAGCACCTGATAGGTGGATACTAATTGATCTAATTTCTGGATTACACTTTGAAAACAATTTCTCTTTTAATCTTGTTCATAAATTATGTGCCAAATAAATGAGACAAATTCTTAAATGCTGCAACAAATTATTAGTTACCCGCATTTGTTCATTTCAGTATGTGTGTATGCAAATATATATATATGTATGTATGTATGTGTGTATAGCTATATATGTACATTTACTGACGTGTGTGTATGTATGTATGCACACATATATAGTGTGCTGCAGATCTTTAGACTCCTTTGATTCTAATAATCAACATAGAACAAAGGGACTCAAGAACTTCACCAATTCCAGCAGTTGAAAATGGAGTCCAAGCACACGGATCACAAGCTTTGGAAGCCTTTGTCAGAATAAAATTAAATGTGTCAATTTTCCTTTGTGTATGATGATTTCCACTATTAGATATAGATATAGATATGCCATTTATTGTCACTATACATGTACAATGAAATATTCAATGCTCAATCCTGTTTTATTGACTACTAATAAATGGTAAAGTCCTCTCAACTGAAATAGACCAACGTGACTGTCAACCCATGAACTCATAAGGCATATTATTTTCAGATGAGAGCCAAATGCATAAACTAAATTTACAAAAATCAATTCTGAAAATGAATTTAAGTTGATTCAGACCACAAATAAAATGTAATGAAATCTATGGGCTACTTGCTCAATAATAGGGCTCAATGCTAACCATTTACTTCCAAGCAGACATATTTAATTCAATAGACAATAGACAATAGGTGCAGGAGTAGGCCATTCGGTCCGTCGAGCCAGCACCGCCATTCACTGTGATCATGGCTGATCATCCACAATCAGTACCCCGTTCCAGTACCCCCATATCCCCTGACTCCGCTATCTTTAAGAGCTCTATCTAACTATCTCTTGAAAGCATCCTGAGGTAGAGAATTCCACAGATTCACAACCCTCTATGTGATTCTTAATAGGTTAAAAATTTGATAAGTAATGATGATACCGCTACCTAGAAATTCATCACCATTTTATACAGAAGGGTTTTATTCTGATATTGATTCTGATATTAATTCCAATGACATCAATGGAATGAAGTTTGAAAGCATGAAGGTGAACACAACCTCATCGTGACAATCACATCATTAACCAGGTCTGAATTTCCAAGCAAAATGTTAAGATACAGAAAGCAAATGGGTTCCTGCATTTGAAGCACACAAGGATACATGTTAATACTGACTACGTGCTATCCAGAACTTGTTCCATTATATTGTTGAAACAAGGAATTGCAGCTTACAAAAACGGCACAAAGCACTCGAGTAACTCAGCGGGTCAGGCAGCATCTCTGGAAAACATGGATGGGTGACGTTTTGGGTCAAACGATACGATGCGATGGAACTTTATTTATCTCAGGAGGGAAATTGATCTGCCAACAGTCATAAAAAACAAGAAACATGAAATTAAAATGACGAGTGGAAAGGATTGGGGATGTGCAAAGATTGAGGGGGGGGGGGGGAAGGGTCAGTCAGTCTATAGGGCCCATGACAGAAGGGGGGGAAGTTGTACAGATTGAAAGTCACAGGGACGAAGGTTCTCCTGTGGTGTTCTGTACTGCATCTTGGTGGAACCAGTCTGGTGCTGAAGGTGCTCCTCAGATGGGCCAGTGGGTCATGGAGCACGTGAGCTGTATTGTCCAAGATGCTCCGCAGTTTGAGGAGCATCCTCCCATCCAGGACCACCTCCCATGAATCCAACTCCACTTCTAGGACGTAGTCAGCCTTCCTGATGAGTTTATTAATCCTGTTGGCGTCCGCGGCCCTTCCTCAGATGATGAAGGGTCCCAACCCGAAGCGTCAGTTATCTCCAGCGATGCTGGCGGGCTTGCTAAATTGCACTGCACTTTGTTTTGTTTTCTATTATTTTGTTCCCTTTCTCGTATCCTGTAATCAATAACTAAAAAAAGAGAATGGAATTTTATTGCAAAAACCTTAGGGATCCTCAAGCTTAAAGATGGCGGACTGCGGGGGTGATGCGCCGTTGTGTATGGCTGCTCCTCCTGCAGTCCGTCCTTTCACCCTTTTTTATTTTTATTTTTAGTCCTGTTGGAGGTCTTCTTTTATGTGGTGGGTGGGGGAGGGGAAGGGGGAAACTAAAAACCCCACAAAGCACCTGGTCGGAGATGCGGGTTTTCTCTCCAGCCGCATCTTCGTCCTCTCTGTGCGGCCTTTTGGGTCAAACTGGAGCAGCGATGGAACGGCATTTCCAGCCGGAGGGAAATTGCTCTGCCGGCGGTGTAAAAAACTGGGAAACATGAAAAAAATAAAGCGGGCGATGCCTTACCGGGTGGCCTTGCTTGGGGGGGGGGGACCAGGGACAGTCACCGCGGAGCCTGGGATCCGAGAGGGCCAGAGTTGTACAGTTCGGCCGGCACAGGCCTGAAGATTCTCCTGTGGTGTTCTGTACTCATCTTGGGGGAAAGTCTGGTGCCGCTGCAGTCCGAGGGGCCAGTGGGTGTGGAGCACGTGACGCTGATTGTCCAGCTGCTCGCGGCAAGAGGGCCTGAAAACACCGGGTTGGCTGAGGAGGCCAGATGAAGGCAACTCGACATCGGGTGGACTATGAGGGGGAGAACTGGTTATTTTTAGTGCCTTCCCTCACAGTGAATTCTGCTGTGGGGGGACGTTTCATGTTGATTTCTATAGTGTACTGTGTCTGTGTCTTTTTTCTTTTTCTCTTTTTTTGATTTGTATGGATTTATTGCATTTGATCTGTTCAATTAATTTAATCAATCTCTGTAAAGCACTTTGGTTCAAATACTGGTTTTGTTGAAAAGTGCTATATAAATAAACATTATTATTATTATTATTATTAAAATACTGTAGATTGGGAAAATTCCACTCATAAAGGTTCTTTACAGTTTAAATTCATAGAGTGCATTCAGGATTGTTTTGTAGAACAATATATCACTGGGCGATGAAGGGCCAAACTATATCAGACTTTAGAGATACAGCGCGGAGACAAGCCCTTTGGCCCACCGAGTCTGTGCCGACCAGCGATCACCCCGTACACGAGCACCATCCTACACACTAGGGACAATTTACAACTTTACCAAAGCCAATTAACCTACAAACCTGTACGTGTTTGCAGTGTGGAAGGAAACTGGAGCACCCGGAGAAAACCCACGCAGGTCATGGGGAGAACGTACAAATTCCGTACGGACAGCACCCGTAGTCAGGATCGAACCCGGGTCTCTAGCACTGTAAAACAGTAACTCTAATGCTGCGCCACTGTGCCGCACCCTATTGATATGGGTTTAATTAATATTCTCATAATATAGGACACTCTATTAGTTGGTTGGCCCAGTAGCCAAAGGACATGGTCTTGCTTTTGTTATGAGAAACTGTGGTCTCTAATGCAGTTGTAGATGCTCAATTTGTAGACAACTGGATCATGTAAGAGATGGCAACGCCCCCCCATGTACAGGAAGGTTTTGTATCGGGAGTTTCCGCAGTAGCATTAGGACCCCTCTTACATCCTCCTCTCTCCTGAAAGATACAGAAAAAAAATCTTAGGCAGCACACAAGCACGGGTGTGAGAATTGCTTAACCTCAGATTTGATTAAGAAGCTTTAAATTAGGACTGCACTCTGATCACCATGCAGAGCGTTCTTATTACATTTCAGATTCAATCCCCGAACCTCACTTGGGAGGGCATTTTGATCATGGCCATGTGTGAAATTGTCAGAATTCATCTCCTGGTACAAGCCGAATAAGTGTGGGTCCATCTTTGTTTTTTGTAGTTGATTACTTCCCTAAATAGTGAAAGGCTGTCGGCGATCTTGCTGCCAGGTAAGAGTAAGCATTGAGATGGGTTACCAAATGCTAATTTCTCCCCTTCTGCATGTGAATGAGGATGTTGATGTCCCTTTTCATGGATTCCTACATACTGGCAGCTGAAAGCAAAGTGCTGAACATTTCCATCCAGTCTGGGCCCATTGAATCCTATATGATGATGTGCAACTCAGCCAGTAAGCCCTTGCTTCGAATGTTGATTAATCTCAAAGGAATTGAAAGAGCTTGTCAGCTCATCCATAGTTAGAGGGTGGTGAGTACTCTCTCGTCCTCTTAAATTTCTGCGATAAAGGACACAAAGTTCTGGACACTTTGCTGTCTGGCCTTCAAATTGTGCAGCTTGGCATATAAGCAGAAGTTTGAAAATGCATACTTCCAGATTCAGGGACAGTTTCTTCCCAGCTGTCATCATACAACTGAACAGTTTTCTCATTAGTTAGAGTGTTGTCCTGTCCTCCCATCTATCTCATTGGAGATCTTTGAACTATCTTTAATCGGACTTTATCTTGCACTTTAAATGTTGTGCCTTTTATCCTTTATCTCCACCCTGTAGATGGCTTCACCCTGTAGATTGTAATCATGGGTAGTCTTTTCTTTGACTGCATAGCACGTAAAGAAATGTTTTTCACTGCAGCTTAGTATATGTGACGATCATTAAAAAAAACTAGACTAAACTAGGTCCTAATATGTTAGACTACAAGGATGATATTGTACTGTCCTCTTCCGTAAAGCCACTGATCACAGAACTACCTCCATAAATCTATTTCTAAGAAGAAGCACAAACATCTCGTCCTGCTTCATAGTTTAGACCGGATCAAAAGATGATGTTGGAGCACTGAAGGAAAGAGCAAGGCTTTCAGGTGCGACGAGTGTAGATGGGACATGTTGGTTGGTGTGGGCAAGTTGGGCCCAGGCCCCTCTTTCCAAGTTGTATGACATTTTGACTTTACCTTTTGGAGCTCCTTCAACACATTTACAATACAATACAATACGGTTTTATTCGTCACATTGCACAGAAAGTGTAAGTGAAATGAATTTGCCAGCAACGGTACATTGAAAAAGAACACACAATACACACTAAAAACTTAACACAAACATCCACCACAGCATTCATCACTGTGGTGGAAGGCACAACGTTTGGCCAGTCCTCCTCCATTTGATTGAAAGAGTAAGCTTTTGGCTTAAAGTGGACCTTCGTGAAGCTAGATCCAGGTGAAAGACTTTACAGGCTAGGTTCTTCTTTAACTTAAGATGAAGCTGACTTTGTGAACCCTACATCTGCATGAGTGGCATGCATCAGAAACACCATGCATGCACAACTGAGTGGTGGAGGTGGCAATGATTATTGGTGTCATTAAACAAGAATTAATACATTTCAATACACCGTACTGCACTAGTAGTGGGTAAGAAAATATACACTATATCAAAATATATCTGAATCTGCAGGGGAAAAAGTACAAAGATCTCCCTAAATCATCCTTTCTGCATGTTAATTACATCATTCGATACTGGTAATTATTGCGTTGCCACTTTCTCAGTAGTCTTAAATAGAACTGAATAATTTATAGCACTCTGCTCCTATTCTTAATCAACACCGCGTTAATTCATCTCCTTGCATTCTGCACGCGTTTCCATTTCCCCTTCGATTATTGTATTGACACCATTTACAATGCTTAGAGACCAAATGTGGCAGAAAATCCATTGCCCCTGGCAACCTTAATGAGATGCTAGGACATATTCTATTTGAGCACGAGCTATTATTTAGATATGAACTCAGATGAGGGTTTGGTGTACAGATACTCATCTATATTTGTCACAGAAAGTTCTCTCTTTGAACTGGAGCATACTACTGATTATATATCCTCCCTCTTTTAAAAAAGGATTTTTCTGTTTATTTCCTCAAAATGGCTCGTACAGATGAGTGGGCATGTGCCGAGGAGGCACATTCGAAATTCAAAGATTACTTGCCCCTTCTCAGTCGAAACCTGGATTTCCACAGAGTTGTTTGCTGGGGGGCATGGCCAGCTGTCGTAACTGAGGTCTTGTAAGTGGAGCTAAACGTGGTGCAATTCTCTGCAGACATCTGAATTTCTGAACTAATCGTGGAGGGAAGGCCAACGAAGAAGCTGCTGAAGACAGACACAAAGTGCTGGAGTAACTCAGCAGGTCAGGCAGCAGCTCTGGAAGACGTGTTCCAGGTTGGGACCCATCTTCAGATTCTAACTTAGACCCTTAATGAGTCTGAAGAAGGGTCTTGTCCCAAAACATCACCTATCCATGTCTTCCAGAGATGCTGCCTGACCTGCTGACTTACTCCTGCACATTGTGCCCTTTTGTGTAAACTAGCATTTGCAGCTTCTTGTTTTTACAAAAAGCTGAAGATATTTGGGCCTTGGGAAACTATCCCGGTGAACACCTGTGGCAATGATCGAAGGCTGGCATTGCTTGGCCTCCGACTAGCCTTCGCCTATCTGGGAGAAATTCAAAAAGTACCAACCATAGACATTGAACTTAAAAAAAGACACAAAGTGCTGGAATAACTCATCGGGTCAGGCAGCATCTCCAGAGAACACAGATAGGCATTGGTTCTGGACCCTTCTTCGGGATTTTTGCCAGATTTGGAATCGATGCATTCATCTTGAGCTCAAATTGGATTAGATAACAACATAAATTCAGGCACATGTCATAGTTGGATTGGCTGTGGTCAGATTGAGTTTGGGACATTTATGGGTTGGTTATGATTGGGTTTGGTTGCATTTGGCTATGGTTCTGTTTCTTTTGGCTGCAGTAACATCAGGTTAGGTTGGACTTCGCTGCAGTCAATTTGTATTCAGGTTGGATTTGGATTGGTTTGGTTAGGTTGGTTTGGCTGTTAGGTTGGTTTTGACTGTGGTTACAGTTTTTCTAATAGGGCTAGTAATGGTCTATTTACACATCTGGCATTTAGCAAATGGCTGTTCCATTCACATTTCAGCAATGATGTGTGATATCCAAATATAGGGTGATTTCACTAAAGGTCACTGGAGCGTAGATCCGCACCCAAGAGGGAACTGAAGGTGCCAAATCGTTTGCTCGCTGAATTTATCAAAAGTAAGGCATTATTAACTTACTTTTGATAAATTCAGCGAGCAAACGCGATAATTCCCGATATTTTGGACCTTTAAATATCCACGGCAAATGTCGGCTGTTCATTTCCGCCGGTTTGGCACCTTCAGTTCCCTCTTGAATTTACCTTACTTGCTATCTTTTTTTTTCCCTGTAAATCTAGGTAGCTGTGCCTCACGGTCACCCCGACTGGCACAGTAAATTGCAGCTCACAACCTCGCCGTTTTCTATGTTTTTAACGGGTGGGAAAATGCGTTTTTTCCCATCCACTAACATGTACCGGAACCCTCGAGTGTCCTCCACTTGAGAATTTTGGTCACGTGGGTGCGGATCTACGCTCCAGTGACCTTTAGTGAAATCACCCTATAGTATGCCACTGGTACTCACTCAATTTTAACATTCAGATAAGTGCAATAAATCAAATGTTTTTTGTAGAAATGTTTTTCTGATGAAAGGACTCAACAGAACATCCCAAATAAGCAGTCAATAAAACATAGACAGGAAAAAGTGAACAAATCAAGATATCTCCAAATATTTTTGAGGGTTCTTTTAGCCATCATCTTAGATATTTCTCTGGAGCAGATTGAGCAAAAGTTTTGTAACAAAATGTAAGATATTTATTTATGTAAGTGTTGTTTACACTGCAACATTGTATCTTGCCATCTTACGTACTCAACAACAGGCAGACTAAAACTCATAGCTTGCATTTCTGCCAATCAATCTCATTTCAAAACTTGCAAACAATGGAAGTGAGAACTCATAAAACATGCCAGGATCTGCCATTGCATAGTCATTGCCACACACTGCATAAATGGAAACGTAAAGGAAATGCTAACATTAATATCGCAATGCAAGTTCAAGCACTTTTCTTTTGTATTAATTTGCTAATTCCAACTATAAACAAATTAAACAAAAGACCACAAAGTTATGGTTGTGAAATGAAATAATAATTGAAGAAAGATATTCCTATGTTCATTTAGCACATTTGTACTACATACATGCATATGTTAGAGGCAGATTACAAATATTAGCCCACTTGAAATAAGATAAAAATAGCACAGACTAAAATTTAGCATGAGCATACTAAATTTTTGTTGGTAGACAAAAATGCTGGAGAAACTCAGCGGGTGAGGCAGCATCTATGGAGCGACGGAAATAGGCGACGCTTCGTGTCAAGACCCTTCTTCAGACTGATGTGGGGGTGAGGGGGGCGGGAAGAAGAAAGGAAGAGGTGGAAACAGTGGGCTGTGGGAGAGCTGGGAAGGGGAGGGGAAAGAAGGAGAAAGCAGGGACTACCTAAAATTGGAGGTCAATGTTCATACCGCTGGGGTGTAAACTACACAAGTGAAATATAAGGTGCTGCTCCTCCAATTTACAGTGGGCCTCATTCTGGCCATGGAGGAGACACAGGACAGAAAGGTCGGATTCGGAATGAGAGGGGAAGTTGAAGTTATTGCGAACCGAGCGGAGGTGTTTTGTCTACCTTCGATTTTCCAGCACCTGCAGGGCTTGAAATTAGGGGTTGCCCGGGTGCCAATGGCAATCTATGGTCCCGCCGGGCAACCTAAAGGCCATGCCTTTTGCTCAGCTTGGCAAGTAGGGATTAACGGGTCTTTTTTCAGAATGGCAGGCAGTGACTAGTGGGGTACCGCAAGGCTCGGTGCTGGGACCACAACTATTTACAATTTTCTTTAATGATTTAGATCAGGGGTCAGTAACCTACGGCCCCCGGGCCGAATGCGGCCCGTAACCCGAAATCATCCGGCCCGCCCAGGCGTATTTTTTTTTTTGTAGTCATCTGGCCTGCAGACTTCCTTCATCTCCGGTACCTCCCTGGCCCGAGTTGCCCAGGCGCGGTGATGCAAGGACGCAAAGAGGCCTGCGCTGGTGGCCGCAATTGCGGAACCTCCGATCGGGGCCGAGAGCCGAGCTCTGGCTGTACCGCATCCTGCGCAAAGCCACCGGCATAGCCGTGCACCTTCTGTGTCTGGGCTTCACTGTCGGGATCGGGGTTCTCAATAGTCTGGGAACGAGTGGGCGTGAGTATTTGAGCCACCGCCTTCAGTATAGAGCCAAGACAATGGTCTGTTGGAGCGCATGTTCGTGAGCGCCCGTAACTAGGGGCCATGGCTCCGGTTGGCGTCCTCGAAGGGGTGGGATCTATGTGAACACATGATTTGATGCCTGCCATCCGGGGCGGGATCTATGTGAACACATGGTAGATGTGGTCTGCCATCTGCTCACAAACATGCGTCCTGGCCCTTTTGCAGAACAAGGTTGCTGACCCCTGATTTAGATGAAGGGATTAAAAGTAACAAGGGATTATGTTACTTTTAATCCCTTAGAGTAAAGTAACCTTTACTCTAAGGGATTAAAAGTAACATAAAAAAATGTTACTTTTTTGTTTAGTGAAATAAATCAAAACATTTGATTTATTGCACTAAACAAAAAAGTAACATTTTGCAAATGACACAAAGCTGGGTGGCAGTGTGAACTGTGAGGAGGATGTTATGAAGATGCAGGGTGACTTGGACAGGTTGGTGAGTAGGCAGATGCCTGGCAGATGCAGATTAATGTGGATAAATGCGAGGTTATCCACTTTGGTGACAAGAACAGGAAAGCAGATTATTATCTGAATGGTGTCAAGTTAGGAAAAGGGGAAGTACAACGAGATATATACAATGAGAGGTGTCCTTGTTCATCAGTCACTGAAATTAAGCATGCAGGTATAGCAAGCAGTGAAGAAAGCTAATGGCATCTTGGCCTTTATAACAAGAGGAGTTGAGTACAGGGTGATTTCACTAAAGGTCACTGGAGCGTAGATCCGCACCCACGTGACCAAAAATCTCAAGTTGAGGACATTCTAGAGTTCCAGTACATGTTAGTGGATGGGAAAACATGCACTTTCCCACCCGTTAAAAACATAGAAAACGGCCAGGTTTTGATCTGCAATTTATTGTGCCAGTCGGGGTGACCGTGAGGCACAGCTACCTAGATTTACAGGGGAAAAAAAAGATAGAAACTAAGGTAAATTAAAGAGGGAGCTGAAGGTGCCAATCCAGCGGAAGTGAACAGCCGACATTTGCCGTGGAGATTTAAAGGGAGCTGAATTTTAAAGGCATTATTTCCTTAATGAAATTCGCGGCAAACGCGATAATCACGATATTTGGACCTTTAAATCTCCACGGCAAATGTCCGCTGTTCACTTCGCTGGATTGGCACCTTCAGCTCCCTCTTTAATTTACCTTAGTTTCTATCTTTTTTTTCTCCTGTAAATCTAGGTAGCTGTGCCTCATGGTCACCCCGACTGGCACAATAAATTGCAGATCAAAACCTGGCCGTTTTCTATGTTTTTAACGGGTGGGAAAGTGCGTGTTTTCCCATCCACTAACATGTACCGGAACTCTAGAATGTCCTCCACTTGAGATTTTTGGTCACGTGGGTGCGGATCTACGCTCCAGTGACCTTTAGTGAAATCACCCTATCGGTGTAAAGAGGTCCTTCTGCAGTTGTATGGCCCTAGTGGGACCACACTATGTCAGTTATGTCTGAAAGAATGGAGCGACATTCTTGCTATTGAGGGAGTGTAGGTTATTCCCGGGATGGCGGGACTGAATTTATGGAGCGACTGGGCTTGTATACACTGGAATTTAGAAGGGTGAGAGGGGATCTTATTGAAACATATAAGATTATTAAGGGATTGGACGCGCTAGAGGCAAGAAACACGTTCCCGATGTTGGGGGAGTCCAGAACCAAGGCCACAGTTTAAGAGTAACGGGTAGGCCATGTAGAACGGATCAGAGGGTTGTGAATCTGTGGAATTCTCTGCCTCAGAACGCTATGGAGGCCAATTCTCTGGAGGCTTTCAAGAGAGAGTTAGATAGAGCTCTTAAAGATAGTGGAGTCAAGGGATATGGGGAGTGATTGTGGATGATCAGCCATGATCACATTGAATGGCGGTGCTGGCTCGAAGGGCTGCATGGCCTACTCCTGCTCCTATTGTCTAATAGGGTAACCAAAACTGAACACAATACTCCAAGTGCGGCCTCACCAATGTCTTGTCCAACTGTAACATGACCTTCAAACGTCTATACTCAATACTCTTACTGCTGAAGGCCAATATGCCAATACTAGTGCAGGTTGTGCACTACACATAGTAGCATCAAAGGAATAACACTGCCAGATGCTGCACTAAGGAATATATTACTGACTCTGCAGCTTTTACACTTTCAAATAACTGTATCAGCTGATATTTATATATAAATATTTGTTCACATAAGATAAACCTTTGGCCTGGAGCAGTGTAGAATGTCAACTTGTAGTATGTCCCCTCAGGGAGATGTGTTTGTGAATATTTAGGTTTTAAATAGTGACTAGAGTTGCCAGCTGATAATGGTGCAAAGCAGCAAACTATTTATGATGATCTGAAATTCCAGAAGTAACTCTTTACGCAAGCAGTCGGAGCACTAAAACTCTTATATTTTGTTGAAGTACGAACAAAACAACTGTATCTTGGGGCTCGCGGCAATAGTAAACTATACCCAACCAAACATTTCACCAAAATCTGATGGACTGTTGTGTATAAATTTGCTTATAAATATCCTTTGTGTGTTAAATAAACTAACTGGGTTAACATGCTGGTTTCTATATTGCACGTTCTATATGAAGCACAGCTTTATCTAAAGTCACAGACAAGATAAGGCAAGAAAACAGAATAGTTTGTGTTTTTTTTTTAATGAAAGCATTAAGTGAAGACCAGATCATCTGGTTATCAATGATATCATTCCAACTTCTATATATCTATAGTCTGATCCTCAATATGCAGTTGCAAAATACGAAAGAAGATTATCTTGCATCTGAAATTGTAGGGAAACATAAGGCACAACTTTTTAAGATATAGGCCAAAAGTTGCAATCATAACAGCAGCTAAGCAGTCAGTGTTTACGGTAATAGCCAGCCATGCATAAGGTTTTTAGGGTAATTGATCTCATTTTATTCTACAGACGAATACAGAATGGATAGTCTGTCTTATTAATGCAAGAGGAAGATGAAGGTCACTCCCCATTACAGTAACTTTATTTTGAGATGATTTCTTTGTAAACCACTCCACTTCCCCTCAAACTGTGTGATCTATCCTTGACCATGATATTGTTGCCCCACCTACACTCTGCCGCCGTCCAATTGGTTCATGAGGGGGCCAAGCAGCAACTACCCAGCACATCATTCCAAAACTGCTATTTCGCTGATTGACATCAACTAACTGGAACATGTGAGAAAAAAAAAATCCTTTGTGTGCTCTTCCAGACATGGCTCGCCTGTCCTGCAAGGTCACTGCTAGAGGTCACAGGGGAACAATCACTGATTAAAGCGAAAGTGCACGTCTGGAATAATCTGATTAATAGAAATATTTATAATGCTGATTCAAACTGCCCTGCTAAACTAAACGTGGCAAGTTAGCAATGGGTGGCTATTTACATCATCTTGTTCCCTCTCCAAAAATGGCCAAGATCAAAGCATCTGAATGGATTATTTGCAAGAAAAAAAATCCAACATGAAAATGAATTAAAAATTCTCCACCGTGGATTCTGAATAAATCCCTTGATTACATTCCATCTAATGATGACATAAAGTGAATGTAGCTACTATTCTGAAGAGAGTTAGTGACTACATACTTTAGTTTACTTTTACATTAGTTTCGAGATATAGCATGGAACCAGGCCCATCGGCCCACCGGGTCCATGCCAACCAGTAATGATACGATACGATAAAACTTTATTCATCTCCGGAGGGAAATTGGTCTGCCAACAGTCACAACACACAAGGTACACAAAAACCTGAAATTAAAAGTGCAAAAAAAGAAAAGGACCAGCGACTGTTGGCTGGCTGCCATGTGCACACCGCCTAAACCGCAATGAACCGAAACGAACTACAAACTCAGACTTACCTCAGGGCAGAGGATTCTGAAACTAGAGTGGCCCCCCCTTCCCCGACACCGGGTCCCCTTTTGCTCTCCCACCATCCCTCACAGCGGTCTCCCCCACGCCGGGTCCTCCATTGTCTCCCCCCCACGTTCCACCACTGCCAAGGTTCCTGCTGCTGCAGAGGCTCCTGCTGAGGCCCCATTACCGCCGAGGTTCCCGTTGCCGTTGAGGCTCAAGCTGCCGCCGAGTCTCCCGTTGCCGAGGCTCCCATCGCCACCGCCGCTGAGACTCCTTCAACCCAGGCAGGCCTCGCCGCCGCCCGACTTCTCCGCAGTCCCTTCTCCGCCATACCCTGTACACTAGTTCTATATCCTACACACAAGAGACAATTTTCAAATTTACCAATGCCAATTGACAGACAAACCTGCACATCTTTGGAGTGTGGGAGGAAACTGGAGCACCCAGAGAAAACCCACATGGTCACAGGGAGAAGGTACAAACACCATATAGACAGCATCCATAGTCAGGATTGAACCCGGGTCTCTGGCGCTGTAAGGCAGCAACTTTACCACAGCGCCACCGTGTCAGGTTAAGTCAAGTCACATTTATTTACATAGCACATTTAAAAAACACCTCTCGTTGGCCAAAGTGCTTTACATTTGTTATAAGAATAGTATAAACAAACAAACTACATACATATATACATATAGCCCTCGCTCAGTGGACGTCAGGAAAGGCTTGGGAGTATAGATAAGTTTTTAGTCTTGACTTAAAGGAGTCGATGGAGGGGGCAGTTCTGATGGGAAGGGGGATGCTGTTCCACAGTCTAGGTGCTGCCCCTATACACCCCATTGATCTTCCTGTCTGTAAATAATTCCCAATCAAATCTATTCCTACATTATAACAGACAGACATACCTTTAAAAATACTTAATTAGCTGTAAAATGATTTCAAACATCCCAATGTCATGAAAATGCATAAATATAATTGTTCTATGATATTCCACAATATCAAATGAAATAGTTTATTTCATTATGTGCCTTTGCATTCCACATATAAATTATTCATTCAAGTTGGAGAAAGTTCTCTTTGTACTTGTACTCCTCAGTGTACTTGCCATCATGAAAATGCAGCGTAGATTCATCAGATGGTTACCGGATTGGCAGATTTGCCATAGAAGGACAGACCGACTCGAATGAGAGTTTAGAAGAATGAGGTTTCTTGAAAATGTACAAAATTCTAAGATGGCGCAATAAGCCAGATGCAGGGAAGTTGCTTCCTCTGGCTGAGTGGTCTAGGGACAGTTGGCTGGTGTTGAGGAGGGAGTTCATAAGGTCATAGATGATAGGAGCAGAATTAGGCCATTCGGCACATCAAGTCTACTACGCCATTCAATCATCGCTGATCTATCTCTCCTTCCTAACCCCATTCTCCTTCTCCCCATGACACCTCTGACCCATACTAATCAAGAATCTATCTATTTCTGCCTTAAAAATATCCATTGATGGCCTCCACAGCCTTCTGTTGTAAAGAATGCCCCAGATTCACCACCACCCACAGAAATTCCTCCTCATCTCCTTCCTAAAGGAACATCCTATAATTCTGAGGCTATGTCCTCTAGTCCTATTCTCACACTAATGGAAACATCCTCTCCACATCCTGTCTATCCAAGCCTTTCACTATTCAATGCATTTCAATGAGGTCCGCCCTCATTCTTCAAAACTCCAGTGAGTACAGGCCCAGTACCGTCAATTGTTCATCATATGTTAACCCACTAATTCCTGGGATCATTCATGTAAACCTCCTCTCGACCCTCTCCAGAGCCAGCACATCCTTCCTCAGATATGGTGCCATAAATTGCTCACAATACTCCAAATTCGGCCTGACCAGCGCCTTATAGAGCCTCCGTATTACATTCCTGTTTTTGAATTCTAGTTTTCTGAGATGTGATCACAGATTCAGAATATGGTTTAGGTTTATTATTGTCACGACTACCGAGTTACAATGAAAAACTTTGTTTTGCATGCTATCCAATTGGACCAGGCAATATTATGCAGAAATTTAATCGAGCCGAACTCGTGCAAAAGGTAGAGTGGAAGGAAAAATACAAAGTGCATAGTTCAATAACGACAGGCCAGTTAGTATTGAGATGAAGACTCTTTATCGAGAGAGTGGTGAATCTGTGGAATTCATTGCTGCAGACGGCTGTGGAGGTGGCACAGGGGTAGAGTTTCCGCCTCATAGCGCCAGACACCCAGGTTCAATCCTTACTATGGGTGCTGTATGTAGAGAGTTTGAACATTCTCCCTGTGACCTGTGTGTTTTCCTTGGGTGCTATGGTTTCCTCCCACACTCCAAAGACATGCTGGTTAGTAAATTATTTGGTTTCTGCAAATTGTAAATTGTCCCAAGTGTGTAGGATAGTGCTAGTGTACGGGGTGATCACTGGTCGGCACAGACCCAGTGGGCCAAAAGGGCTTGTTTCCGTGCTGTATCCCTAAAGTCTAAAGGTGGAACGAAGGGAAAGATACAGAGTGCGCTGATGATATAGTTCAATAAGGGCAGGCCATTTAGTACCGAGACAAAGACTTTAACAAGAGGGTGATGAATCTGTGGAATGCACTGTCACAGCCGCCTGTGGAGGCCAAGTCTTTGGGTAATTTTAAAATGGAGATTGACAGGTTCTTGATTAAAGTGTCAAAGGTTACAGGGAGGCAGGAAAATATGGCTGAGAGGGAATGATAGGTCAGCTATGATTGAATGGCGAAATAGACTCGACAGGCTGAATGGACTGAAATCTGCTCCAATAATATGAACTTATGAAGAGGGATTTCTTTAAAGAGAGTGAACCTTTGGAATTCTCTACGCTCAGGACTGAGGACTCAGTCATTGTGTTAATCCAAACACAGTTTAGCATATTCCTGCACATAGGGGATTGTGGGAATTGTGCTGGAAAATGGGCTGAGGCAGAAGATTTGCCATGTCCTTGATAAATAACAGAGCAGGCTTACAAAGAATTAGATACAAGGAACTGCAAATGCTAGTTTACAAAAGACACAATGTGCGGGAGTAACTCAGTGGGTCAGACAGCATCTCTGGAGAACATAGACAGGTGACACTTTGGGTCTGAAGAAGGGTCCCAACCCAAAACATCAGCTATCCATGATCTCCAGAGATGCTGCCTGACCTGCTGAGATACTCAAGCGCTCTGTGCCCTTTTTTCTTATAAAGGGTTAGGTGACTTATCATTCCTGTTTTATGATGATACAGTTAATTTGTCTACCTAGTTAGCTAAGCGAGTATACATGCTGCTTGTTCCAGTCCTAATCTTCTGTTTCTGTACATTGGTTGATTTCTATACGTCCCTAACGTGGAGGGTGCAGAAAGGATTCACAATGATGTTGCCAGGGCTGGAAATATAAATAAAGACTAGATAGGTTGAGACCTGAGAGGTATATAAAATCATAACAGAACAGATAAGGTGGATAGACAGTCTTTTCCTCATGGTATGGAGTCTAAAAACTAGAGAGCATTGGTTTAAGATGAGAAGGGAAACATTTAAAGGGCACCTGAGAGGCAGTTTTTTCACAGACCGGGTGCTGGGTACATGCTACAAGCTGGCAGAGGAAGTAGGAGTGGCAGGTACAACTACAATATTCAAAAGACATTTGGACAGATTCATAGATAGGGAAATTTGAGAATGATATGAGCCCAATGCAGGCAAATGGGACTAGCTCATGGATGCACCTTGGTTCGGCATAAACAAGTTGGGCCTAAAGGCTTATTTCTACGCTGTGTGAGTTTATGACTTTAATTGCTGAAATCTTAAGAATCTTGAATTTCCTATGATTGGGTTCATACTTCAATGTACTGTCTTGGAAACCAATAAGGATATCATACACTAAGCAGAAAGGGGATTAAAAGAAGCACATGAAACAAGAACAAACAACAAATTTATTTCTCAACCCATCTTATCATTCCCTATATATGGAATATTTATTATAACTAGCAAAGCATTGATGTAATTTTCCCATTAGCTTTCTCAGTAATCAGGCAGGAAACTAAACATTCATCATTTCTAAACATTGAGGCAATGGAAATTACCACCCTGACCAGATGACACACCTGACAAACATTTCACGCCAATCTAATCCATAAAAGAAAATGGCTACACTCCATTCCTATATTTTATGGCCTTGATGACCATCAAAAAGATTAGAGTTTCTAATTTTTAGGATATCCAAAACAACTGTGAAACTATAAAATATAGGCTGCCTGCTGTGATAACCATTCACCATCCAAAGCATTACAATGCATTTTGTTTTGGAAAAGTAAATAAAACATTAACACAAATAAGTTATAATTAAATTGTATTTACAAATATCGCAACAAGCCGCATGAATATATCATCTTTTTAATGAGCTGTAGAGAGATTTGCCAAAACATTTCGCGAGAGCATAACCGGGCAAAAAAGTACCATTGCTGCAAAGAATCAAGTTCCCAAAAACTTGATCAAAGACAAAGCGTTCTGCCATATCCCTTCAAACCATTCATTTCTTCGATCATCGTCTGCTTTGATCTGTCGTTGTCACACCTTACATTCTCTTTGCCTCTTCCATATCACTGTTTTCCCTCTCCCCTGACTCTCAGTCTGAAGAAGGGTCACAACATCATCCATTCCTTCACTCCAGAGATGCTGCTTGTCCTGCTGTTACTCCAACTTATCGTGAGCATCTCTGAAGAACATGGATAGGCTATATTTCGGGTCAGGGGCATTTTTCAGACCTAGTCGGGATATGGTGCAGGAAGGATGTTCGCCCTGAATGGGGGTCAATTACCAGGGAGAACAGTTTGAGAATAAGGTGCAAGTTTAGAACTGAAATTAGAAAAAAAATTTCATTGAAGGTATGTAAAAAAAAGAGAGGGCATTGAACCTTTTGAAATTCTCTGCCCTGGTAGGTCATGGAAGTCCAGTTGTTGTGTGCATTCAAAATGTAAATCAATAGTTTTCTGGACATTGAGGGAATCGAAGGATATTGGAATACAGCTGGAAATTGGCCCTGTGGTAGAAGATCAGTCCTGATCTTGATAAGTGGCAGAGAAGACCTCCAAGGGCCAAATGGCTTACCTCTCTTATATCTAAATGTCTGTTTGTGGTTATGTTGTATATTTGCTGACCTCCAACCTTGCATTCATCCACAGGTCTATTGTCTATATTTTAATTTGCCATGTCCCCATTTTGATTGATTGATTGACTAACTGATTGATTGACATGATTGATGGATTGATTTAAAGATACAGCATGGAAGCTGGCCCTTCAGCCCACCAACTCCATGGTGATCATCAATCACCCATTCACATTAGTTCCATGTTAACGTACTTTTGCATTCACTCACACTAGGGGCAAATTAGAAGAGGCCAATAAACCTGCAAATCCACAAATCCACACATCCTTGGAATGTGGGAGAAAACGGAAGAATCCGGAGAAACCCACACAGTCACAGGGAGGATATGTGCAAACTGCACACAGACAGCACCCGAGGTCGGGATCAAACCCAGGTCTCTGGTGCTGTGAAGCAGCAGCCACCAGCTGTGTCATGTGCTGAAACCATTTAACCATTATCTCTTTGCGTGCTGACCTACATTTGCTCTCATCTTGCCAAATTTTGTAAAACGCTCCTGTTTTTAAACCCTTCAATGGACTATCCATTCCCTGTGCTGTAACTCCTCTCAATTGATCTTCATTCTCCTCCAATTCTGCACTGTTGCCCGTCACTGACTTTTTCATCATCCTTATGCTGTCATCAAAGCTTTCAGCTGCCACGGGTCCAATTTCTGTCATCCTCCCTTTAAACCTTTTCATCACTCGCGTGCCCTACTCTCCAAGTACAGTATGTGGCTTGGTTCCAGGCACTGTTTCACAATGGCTGATTATATGAAAAGATAGTACGTAATTTCAAATCGCCGACGTGACTGAAGAATTGAAGATCAGCAAGCTTGCTCCTTTCGCAAGTTTAAATACTAATCCTTATGCAAAATAAAAACGTAATTCTACCATCAACAATAAGCTGTATCTCTGATTATTCACTGCCGCACCTTGCAGCAGGAAATCAGAAATACCACACATTGCTGCAAACCTTTCAGAAGCATTTGTATGTCTATGTTACAAACTCTGTGCTCAGCAGAACAACCAGACAAGCCAAACAACGGGATATATAATATGCTTTCTGCAAGGGATTAACTAATACTCCTGCTGTAAATGCCACTATTTTATACAGCTGTAATTAAAACATTCATTAGCAATCAAGTTGCATCGCTAACTTCCCACAGCAGGATAAAAAAAAACCTTCTTGCATTACAGGCTTTAAATATAACTATCATAATTTATACCAAGCATTCATTGGTTACCTACTATCTGATGATCTGTCCTGAACCTAAAATTAAATGGAAGGGTTTATTTTGTTCAGTTGTCAATCTTTGTGTAATCAAATCATGGTTTAAAAAAAACATCCATAGAAGCAAACATTGCACCAGTATTAACTCTGGTGTAATTATGCATTCGTCTTCAAGTTATTCCAGCTTTTCAAAAGCCTACCCAACAAATCTATCATGCAGGTGAAAAACACTGCAGTCCAAAGACCGTAAATAACGTCGACTGAATCAGCTCAAAGCGTTTTTATTTACAACGCAATCCAAAACTGCGACAATTGGATGGTATGTCTCTGCTGTGTCATTGCAAACAAAACGAATTGCACAATCAAACACATTATTCGCGACATTGTAAATGTATCTAAGAAGAAAAATAATTACAATGGGAGGGATATGAAGCAAGTTGCTCAGTTTGTTCCAACCGGAAAAATACCCCAATGAGAAAGATGATATTAATACAATATAAAATGAAAACATTATTTAATATTATTTGAAATATGAATATAACATAAAATGAAAGTATCAATTCACAGAATAAACACGACTAAAAATAAATGATCGGTTTTCTCGGCAGAGAATATTTTAAACTGGACAGGGAAAGTTGCAGGGGAGGGTGGGCTGCTGGGGAGAGAGGTTGGGGATCAGACTGTGGATCATGTTTGGTGCAGTCGCCTCGCACATCACTCGGCAACCAGGGTTAAAGACATCTTCAAACGTCACCATTTGTCTTGCAATCTTTTAACATTACGACAAAATTCTCCGTTAATAAATAAAAATGGACCAAGCGTGCAATACATCCTGAATCTGAGCAAGCCATCCGCAACCTTTTATTTTTCTCTTGAAAGTGCACGTCCGCAAAAGCTAAACACAATTTCCATTATTTTAGTCGATCTTAGTGTTTGGAAAAAAAGGAAATAATCCATGATCCTCACCCAGAAAACGAAGCTGTAGATGATAAGGAGCGTTTTGAGACACGTTATCACCGGTTTAGTCTCCATTCGCCGCGATGCCATAATAATCTATACGCTTACGCACCAGTGCCCCTCGTCTGCCTCCCCCTCCCAGCGCCGGGAGACTGCAGCACTCGGGCCACTCGGCGGCGGCGCCGCTGCATCACCGGCCCAATCGCCAGCCCCCGTGACGTCAGCTCCGCACTCAGACCAAAGACACGCGTGGGTGCCCGCAGCGTAACCCAACGAAGTAGCTCCGCGCTGCGGCGCTGGCATGGCACAGCTCCAAGGCTGGGCCACCGTGAGCGCACGGCTGAACGGCTTGAGCTCTGCGCTGGTCCGCTGGCATCGCGCAGGGCGGCTGGAGTCGCGGAGCTCCGTGGCTTGGCGGTCGGAGTCGCTCAGCTGCACGATGGGTCGCCGAGGTCGCGGAGCTCCGCTGCTGGGCTTCTGTCATCACGCAGCTCCGCATTAGGAGCAGGGTGTGAAAGTGGGCGATGGAGGTACAAGATTTCACTGTCGTTTCATGTACAGCTTGAAAATGGACTATGGAAGCAGGATCCGTAAACACAGTCCATTGCATGGCCGCCTAAGGGGGGGGGGGGGGGGGGGGGGGGGGGGGGCGTTGGGTGCCATCGCACCCCTCTTTATTTCCCCCTAATAAAAAAGTCACCAAGATAAAAAAAAAAATCGGACAAAAAAATAAACGTTTCCACTTTGGAAACGGCCAGTTCTCTGTTCTCCCGTCCCCGGGCGGGAGTGGCTGAATCTGAACCCAACGGCTGTAACCCCAACACCAGACACCTTCCACCCACGCCACCCCCGCTGACCCCCGCTGGGTTTATGCCACCCCCGCTGGGTTTATGTGACCCCCGCTGGGCCCACGCCACCCCCGCTGGGCTCACACCACCCCCGCTTGGCCCACGCCACCCCCGTTGGGACCACGCCACCCCCGCTGGGTCCACACCACCCTCACTGACCCCCTCATGGGCCCACGATACTGGGGGGAAAATATGCGTCAAGTTGATAGCCTAATCGTTAAAGAGTTAAAAGATAGCCAAATCGATAAAGAGCTGAGAAGAGGAATCAGAGCTGCCAAGGAAAGGTACTCTGAGAAGTTGAGGTTCTCAGCTAGTGACTCTTCTTCAGTTTGGAAGGGCATGCAAGAAATCACCAGCAATAAGAGGAAAGCCCCCCAACTCTTTGGACAATTGTCAGCTGACAAACGACCTGAATGAGTTTTACTGCAGGCTTGAAAATCAGAAACGTAACCCTGGTAACCCTTCCCCAACAAACACAGCCAGACTCCAGTCTACAAAGGTTACACAAAAAAGCTGGAGAAACTCAGCGGGTGCAGCAGCATCTATGGAGCGAAGGAAATAGGCAACTCCAGTCTACAAAGAATGGACCCTGCACCCTCTCCTTCCCATTCACCACTTCACACCTACTTAAGGGAAGACTCCAGTATGAAAAGAGTGGACCCTTTCCCACCCCAACCAACACTTCACACCCACTCACAGCCTGACCTCAGCCTGCTAAGACTGGGCCCTTCTACACCCATCCCACTCCAATCACCACTTCACACCCAATGACTGCACCTCCACAGACACCTCCGTCAAGCGTCTCAAGTTTGCGGATGACACAACCCTGATTGGACTGATCCAGGATGGGGATCTCTGTACTTTTTTCAGTTTGACATCTTTCCTATAACATGGTGCCCAGAACTGAACACAATATTCTAAATGCGGTCTTACCAACGTCTTATACAACTGCAACATGACCTCCCAACTTCTATAAATACTCTGACTGATGAGGGCCAAAGTGCCAAAATATGTTTTGACCACCTGATATACCTGCGACATGACCTTCAAGGAACCATGCAACCATCAACCATTCCTCTGCCCACCTGACTAATTGATCCAGATCCTGCTGCAATCTTTTACAACCATCTTCACTATCTGCAAAACCACTCACTTCAATACAATACAATACAATACAATACAATTTATTTGTCACTTGAACCTCATAGAGGCTCAAGTGAAATGTTGTTTCTGCAGTCATACATACAAGAAAAAAAAGACCCAAGACACAACACAATTTACACAGACATCCATCACAGCGCATCTCCACCTCGCTGTGATGGAAGGCAAAAAAAACGTATCTCTCCCCTGCACTTCCCTCTCCCCCCGATGTCAGAGTCAAAGTCAGACACAACTTCTGTATCATCAGCAAACTTGCTAATCTTGCCCTGTTCTGTGACGTTTCACAGAGTGCTGGAGTAACTCTGCGGGTCAGGCTGAGTATAGAAGTTGGGAGGTCATGTTTGAGTTGCCTAAGAAGTTGGTGAGGCCGCATTCAGAGTATTGTGTTCAGTTCTCGGCACCATGTTAGAGGAAAGATGTCATCAAACTGGAAAGGGTACAGTGAAGATTTATGAGGATGTTGCCAGGACTAGAGGGCCAGAGCTATAGGGAAAGGTTGAGTAGGCTGGGACTCTATTTCATGGAGCACAGGAGGATGAGGGATGCTCTAATAGAGGTGTATAAAATCATGATTTGAATAGATATGGTTGAGTATTTTGCCCAGAGTAAGTGAATCGAGGAGCAGAGGACATAAGTTTAAGGTGAAGGGCAAAAGATTTAATAGGAATCTATGGGGTATGTTTTTCACACAAAGGGTGGTAGGTGTATGGAACAAGCTGCCAGAGGAGGTAGTTGAGGGAGTGACTATCGCAACATTTAAGAAACAGTTAGACAGGTACATGGATAGGACAGGTTCGGAGGGATATGGATCAAACGTGGGCAGGGGGGACTAATGCAGATGGGGCATGCTGTGCCTAAGGGCCTGTTTCCACACTGTATCACTCTATGACTCTCAAACCCATTCTCCTGCCTTCTCCCCATTACCTCTGACACCCGTATCAATCAAGAATCTATCAATCTCCTCCTGAAAAATGTCCATTGACTTGACCTCCACAGCTGTCTGTGGCAATGAATTCCACAGTTCACCACCCTCTGACTTAAGAAATTCCTGCTCATCTCCTTCTCAAAAGAATGTCTTTTAATTCTGAGGCTGTGGCCACTGGTCCTAGACTCTCCCACTAGTGGAAACATCCTCTCCAAATTCACTCCATCCAGGTTTTTACCAGTCTGGGACAGACGGCAACAGCTTCACACCATATCCCAAAGCTTGTGTCCTGTCCTGCATCACCCAAGGCAGCAGAGATGTTATAGGAGAGGGCAAGCACCGTAACAAAGTAGCTCACACTGGTTTGGGTAACATTCAGGAATGTCTATGCATGGCACATCATGAATATTACTGAAGAACGGTCTTGACCCGAACTATTATCTATACCTTTTCTCCAGTGATGCAGCCTGACCCGCTGAGTTACTCCAGCACTCTGTGAAATGTCGCCTATTCACATTCTCTGCATCCTTTCCACCCATAAACCTCTCTCTGTCTTTACATTTCACTCTTTCAAATCTGCTCTACTTATCTACATGCATTTTTCTTCTTCACTTTTTAGTCATAGAATGATGCAGTGTGGCAACAGGCCCTTCAGCCCAACTTGCCCACACCGACCGACATGTTCCATCTAAACTAGTCCCACTCACGCGCGTTTGGCCCATATCCATCTAAATCTGTCCTATCCATGTACGTGTCCAAATGTCTCTTAAACATTAGGATAGTCCCAGCCTTAACTACCTCCTCTGGCAGCTCGTTACATACACCCAGCACCCCTTGTGTGAAAAAGCTACCTCAGATTCCTGTTAATTTCTGAAATATTGGTCATAAATTTGGTGCAAAAATGCTCCAAAAAAAGGCTCAGAATGCATCAGAGAGCATCGAAAATCCCTGAGCTTCCAGGGCCCTTAAGCGGGCTCTGGACCTTGGCATCGAGGGACTTCACGCTTTGCGCTCGTGATGTGCACTGCGCGCACATTATTTCACATTAAGTTTTTTTGTAATCCTGTCATGCCACCCCCCTTTTTGAAAAGCTTCGTACGGGCCTGCATTGGAAAACCTTTACATAACGTCCGCAGCACAGAAGCCCACCATCTGATCAGTGCTGACATTTGAATCCCCTGCACCTTACTGTAAAATTCTTCAACAGGTTGCTGGAAATCGTTCAAATTTTATGTTATCACTGCCTGTTCCAAACTAATGCAGGCAAATATTATTTTGTTTCAGTTAAATATTGGTTGGAAATTATCCATAAAAGAAACAAATTGTAGATCAAGTTTCTCTGTGTGCATCTATTACAAAGGTCTGCCCTTATTCATGATATTGAATATGATATAGCCTGGTTGTATCACGGTCTGGTTTAACAACTCGAATATCCAGGCTTGAAGGAGATTTCAAAAAGTAGTTAACATTGCACTGCCCAGTCCATCACAGGTACTGACCTCCCCACCGTCGAAGGGCAACCTCAAAAGGGCAGCCAGTATCGTCAAGGACCCACATCACTTTGGTCACTCTCATTTCACTCTTGCCATTGGGAAGATGGTATAGGAGCCTGAAAACGAAAACGTCCAGGTTTAGGAACAGCTTCTTCACAACAACCAGCAGGCCATTGAACACTACTATGAACAACTAAACTCTGAACCACAGGCTGCCCCTTGATAGCACTAGGTTTTGTTAATGCACTATATTATTTTTTTATTTATTGAACTTATCTCTGTTCCTTCCACCTCGATGTCGCTGGGTTGCACTTCTAGTCACTATGCTCTGACTTGTCCTCTCATTCCAAAAACATTGGTTGCTTTTTGTGAGTGTATGTTTAACCCTTCCAGAAAATTCTGCTCTTTTCCACTGCTGCATAGTTTCATCATCAGATATTCCCCCGTAATGTGCCTGGGATATCATAGACTCATTGAGCAACATTGTTGGCCCTTCGGCCCATCTTGTCCATGCCAACCAAGCTGGCATACTGGGCTAGTCCAATTTGTCCGCATTTGACCCATTTCCCTTGAAACTCTTCCATCCCATATATCTCTCAAAATGTCTCTTAACAGTTGTAATTGTATTCGTATACAACAAATGCTGTAGAAATATGTCCAGAATTTGCTATTGCCGTTCAAACTAAATTTACAAGAATTTCCAAGTATTAATGCGTTAGAAATTGTAAGAAATGCCTGGAAGAGCAGGCAGATAGTTCATTTGTCTCTCCAAGGGCATCTAGCTCTCCAATATTCAGTTCTGAAAACTCATTCAGGAGAGATTTGCCAGGGAATGCAGCCGACACAGACTCTAGCACTGTGGAAGGCTCATCCCATTACTGGAAGGAGGCTTTGGAGAGGGTGCAGAAGAGATTTACCAGAATGCTGTCTGGCTTAGAGGCTGTTAGCTATGAGGAGAGGTTGAACTTAAGGAGGTGAGTGGAGGTGGAAGCAAATACAACAGCGGTGTTTAAGAGGCTTTTGGCTAGGTACATTAATATGTTGGGAATGGAGGGATATAGATCAAGTGCAGGCAGGCAGGATTAGTTCAATTCGGCATCATTTGCCAACAAAGTGCCTGTTGCTGTGCAGTACTGTTCGATGTAATTATATCCAAGTTTTGGGGCCGTAATAAAGAAGTTTTCAGTCGATAAGAAATAATCTATGCAGTTAGCATTGAATGAGGGGAGTAAAGTTGAACCCAAGGCCATGAGGGAAGAAACACGGTGCTGGGGGAGGGGGTTTAAACAAGTGGAATTCACAGGCAGGGGATCCGCAGCGCCCCCAGCCCCACAGACGATTCGCCAGGGGACGGGCCCAGTATTCACGCTCCTGCAACTGGAGGTACATCACATGGAGCCTTCTCATTGAGTAACTAGCGGAAGTGGGAGCGTGCAACAGGAGTCTTGGTCCGCTATAACCAAAATTCGGTATATAGAGGTCCGGTATTGCATGGGTTTACAGTAATCCAGAAATACATGAAAGAATGGTGACACAGTGGTGCAGAGGTAGAGTTGCTGCCTTACAGTGCCAGAGATCCAGGGTCAATCCAGGGATGTGGCTCTAGAAATAGTGGACGCATTGGTGATCATTTTCCAATGTTCAATAGATTCAGGATCAGTTCCTGTGGATTGGAGGATAGCTAATGTTATCCCACTTTTCAAGAAAGGAGCGAGAGAGGAAAATGGGGAATTACAGACCAGTTAGCCTGACTTCGGTGGTGGGAAAGATGCTGGAGTCAATTATTAAAGAGGTATTAATGGGGCATTTGGATAGCAGTAAAAAGATTAGTCCAAGTCAACATAGATTTATGAAAGGGAAATCATGCTTGACTAATTTTCTGGAATTTTTTGAGGACGTGACAAGTAAAATGGATGAAGGGGTGCCAGTGGATGTAGTGTAGACATTCAGAAAGCCTTTGATAAGATCCTGCACAGGAGACTGGTGACTAAAATTAGAACACGTGGTATTGGGGGTTGGGTGTTGACATGGATAGAAAATTGGTTTGCAGACTGGAAGCAAAGAGTAAGAGTGAACGGGTCCTTTGCAGAATGGCAGGCAGTGGCGAGTGGAGTGCCGCAAGGCTCAGTGTTGGGACCGCAACTGTTTACCATATATATTAATGATTTGGAAGAGGGAATTAGGAGCAACACTAACAAGTTTGCGGATGACACAAAGCTGGGTGGCAGTGTGAACTGTGAAGAGGATGTTAGGAGGTTGTAGGGCGACATGGACAGGTTGAGTGAGTGGGCAGATGCGTGGTACACCGGTCACTGAAAGTTGGCTTACAGGGACAGCAGGCAGTGAAGAAAGCTAATGGAATGTTGGCCTTCATATCAAGAGGATTTCAGTATAGGAGTAAAGAGGTTCTTCTGCAGTTGTATAGGACTCTGGTGAGACCACATCTGGAGTATTGGGTACAGTTTTGGTCTCCTAATTTGAAGAAGGACATCCTTGTGATTGAGGCAGTGCAGCGTATGTTTACGAGATTGATCCCTGGGATGGCGGGACTGTCATATGAGGAAAGATTGAAAAGACTAGGCTTGTATTCACTGGAGTTTAGAAGGATGAGGGGGCATCTTATAGAAACATATAAAATTATAAAAGGACTGGACAAGCTAGATGCAGGAAAAATTTTCCCAATATTGGGCGAGTCCAGAACCAGGGGCCACATAGAATAAAGGGGAGGTCATTTAAGACTGAGGTGAGAAAACACTTTTTCACCCAGAGAGTTGTGAATTTATGGAATTCCCTGCCACAGAGGGCACTGGATGGATTTTAAGAGAGAGTTAGATAGAGCTCTAGGGGCTAGTGGAGTCAAGGGAAATGGGGAGAAGGCAGGCACGCGTTATTGATAGGGGACGATCAGCCATGATCACAATGAATGGCGGTGCTGGCTTGAAGGGCCGAATGGCCTCCTGCTGCACCTATTTTCTATGTTTCTAATCCTTACTACAGGTACAGTCTGTACAGAGTTTGTATGTTCTCCTTGTGATCTGCGTGGGTTTTCTCCGGGTGCTCCGGTTACCTCCCACACTCCAAAGACATACAAGTTTGTAGGCAAATTGGCTTTTGGAAAAATTGTAAATTGCAGGATAGTGTTACTGTGTGGGGATCGCTGGTTGGCGCGGACTTGGTGGGCTGAAGGGCCGGTTTCCGCGCTGTATCTCTAAACTAATGAATTTGGGTTGGTATAATAAAGCAAAGGATTGGATATTAAAGTATTCAGTGGATATTGAATGTTGTGGAGGAACAAATGGCCCTTCAATTGTGTGTTCCGTTCCATGAAAGGCTGCAGGATGTGTCAATAGGAAGGTAAAACAGTAGAGGTGGTGCCTTGTTTCATTAAACATGGCATGAACGTACAGTTATACAAGTTGTGCTGGATCAAAATAGATAAAATGGGCCTAAAAGCCTCCTTCTCGGTCACAAATTTCTACAATTCTATAACTTACAAGCTCATTCCAATTGATACATATGAATTCCTTTCTGGAGCAAAGCAGCACAATTATTTCTGAGGTGGGGACTTAATTGTACCACAATCTCCTATCTCCGCTTATAATATCTGCGAGGAAGTTCTGTACAAAGTGCCTACTCCCAATTAACCGCTACCTCGCAATTCTCATGATTAAATGGAAAATGCAGAGTATGATTGAGAGAAAATATCACAGATAATACAGTTTAATTAGCAAACAGTACTTGCCTTCACACTGAACAGATGAAGATTGCCGTGAGCTACATCCCTTGGAAGTCATTAAAATAGGATAATCTATGAATAGGCAATCGAACACTTATTCTAACTCGTTCAAATCAGGGGAGAGTGCAGTGAATGTAAAAGATGATGATGACACTTTGAGTCCCTAAAGTTGAATACAAAATGTTTTTGAGAAGATTATGTCAGCAGCTAGTATCTAAAGTGCTGGAACTAGGTTAGGTGAGTATAATGGTTCACTGGCTGATTTTACCATAACATTAACTCTTCAAACACCTCTGCCATTTGGACATTAGGATACATTATTCGTTTTTGCACTCCTAACTTTACAGGATTTGTATTATTTTCTATCTATTAAAATTAATTGATAGGAAGTTCTGGACTGTGTATTATCATTGCTTGGCAAATGCTAGGACTGCAATAGAATTGTTATCTTTGTAGTTTTCCTGGGAAATGCCTTGGGATATTTATGTTGTGTTAAAGTTGTACATGTGTGGGCATTGGTGTTGTTGTTGGTGGTGGTGTCAACGCAAATGTTAGCAGTACTAAAGATGGCTGAAGAAGGATCATGAAACGTCACCTATCCATGTTCTCCCGAGATGCTGCCTGACCCGCTGAGATACTCCAGCACTTTGTGTCATTTTCAGCAGTACTACTCATTGACTGTCAAAACATAACCTTTGTTTATTCTTCAAAATAAGGTGGTCTAGGATAAATCTGTAGTTCAAACATCTAGATGACTTCAAAATATCAGGAGGAAAATTTAATTAGACCGTAAACGTCCGTTTCCAGTTATAACATCAAATAGGAAATTCTGTACAAAGTGCCTACTCCCAATCAGCATCGAACAAGCAATTCTGAAGATTACATGGAGACGGCAAGATATGATTGAGATTAAGGTATGATTGATATATGTCTGAAGAGGGGTCTCAACCCAAAATGTCACCTATCCATGTTCTCCATAGATGCTGCCTGACCTGCTGAGTTACTCCACCACTTTGTTTCCTTCAACACAGAATAATATCTCCACAGATAATAAAGTTTAATTAGCAAACCGTATTTGCGTCCAAAATATTACCAATATTACCAGTTATTACCCTTAATAACTGGATTATGCTCACACACATTATTGTCGTTTCCTTCGATGTAAGGATCTGAAAAATTGACCGCCGCTATTTAATTACCACTAACAAGGTACATTATCATCATAATTTAGTTAAATGCTGTAATTTAATATCAATGAATTGTAGAGTTACACAATTGTTTGAAGCTTTTCATATTATTCTCCCATGAACGTTCTTTCATTATGGACGCTAAGTTGTAGGACAGGATTCAGAATTTTGGCTTGTTACTCAATGGAGAATAATCTGTCAGTATGTTCACCATTGCACCCTGTAAGAAAACAACAACAATTAGACAAAGTGCACATTTAAACAATGATAATAATCAAAGACTGCTGATCAGAGTTTTCCATTTGTTACCAACCTTCAAGGTGAATAACTTACTGGAGATAAGAACCACAAAATCTCCTTGCAATTGCATACAGTAATAAGTAAGAAAATCAATTTTATACCACAAGTATTTATGATGTTGATGAGTGGCTAACAAGATTGGAAGATGATAAGGACTGTTAAGAAGGGACATAATACAAATACTTTAAAACCGGTTCAACAATAACTTCCAATTTACCTCATTCTCATATGAAAATTATTGAACCCAGCAATTCTTTGTTATGGACAAATCAAATCACCTCTTATCTGATGGAGAAATCTCTGAAATGAACCATGAATTTCATGGACTGTTCTTTAGGAAGTGAGATTTATCATTTCTTGCTCATTGCTACTTAGCATTCAATCCATTTCAACCAGAAAATCAGCAGCCTGAATTTATAGGGCACCCATGATGTAATAAAGTCTGACAAAGGCCCACAGAAGGAGATAATTGAGCCACTTAGACAAAGTAGGAGGTTTTAATTAGAGCTATGGAGGAAAATTCATTGTGCAGCTTACATTTCTTAGCCATTTCTCTGTACACTGTGGATGGCTCAATTGTAATGAATTATTACCTTTCCACTGACTTGGCAGCATGCAACAAAAGCCTTTCCCTGTACCTCGATAAACATGACAATAAATAAACTAAAAATAATTTGAGATTTTTCCACAACATATAGCAATTTAATACTAAAATTCTGTTTATGACGACAACACTGATAATTGCAAGTTGCATACGAATATACCTTCTGAGTGAAATCTGGTAAGAAAATGTCGTAACATTTGCCACAATACCTGCAGAATTAATGTGGAAGGGAAATAAATAAATTTGACACATCATAATGTGAACATGTATCGAGATGAATCATTTATAGCAAGAATCAATCACCTCCTCTATGAAATTTTGTTGAGGTGATGTATGAAACATAGATAACTGAAGGGGCTTGTTGGCAAGCGGAGTAGATGGTGGTCTCACTGGACTAATGCAGAAAGCACGCATCACAAAATCAAACACTTGAAACAGTCTTAGTTTGAGGAATAGTCAATTTCAGTTTGAGGATTGTTGCTGATGTATTGCAAAAGTCATGTGTGATGAATTTTACAGCCAGCTCCACATTGGCCTTTACCCGTGACCTTACTGCACGAGTGCTTTACACCTCCCAGTGTCTGCTCAATAGCTCTGCAAGCTACTGAAAAGCCAACTGTTATTGAAGAGTCGACGGTCCTATTGTGTAATATCCGAACCACTTGAAATGTGATGGAGATCCAATAAATAACTAGGGATAGTTTAAAACTATAATTGTCTTTTACAAATGTAGTAATATATAAATGATCGCCATTGCCACGGCTCTGAAGTCCAGTAAGCATAAGAGTAATTCAGAAAGCTGGTTTTACATGATTCACCAAATTTTTAATCAACCATGAAGCTGGTTTTACATGATTCACCAAATTTTTAATCAACCATGAAGAATTATTTAGAATCTCAAAGTCCATTAACTAAAACTGGATTCATTTCACTATTTCTGGAACTACTTTGATTATCATCCATCATTATGCGGTTTCAATAAGTAAATATACTGTTCTTAAAGATCTCAAAGATATAGAGTCAAAGAGTCTATGAAAACATGTCCAATGGCCCAATCGTCCATGCCGGTCATGAAGCCTCATCTAAGCTAATTCCAGGTTGGCCCAAATCCCTCCAAACCTTTCCTATTCGTACATCTGTCCAAGTGTCTTTTAAATGCAGATATACTGTAGTACCTGCCTCAACTGCTCCTTTTGCAGCTCGTTCCTATACCCTCTACCCACCAAGTGATAAAGCTGACCCTCAGGTTCCTAATCGTAAATGGTAGTACTTTATCTAATGATGTGAGACTCTGGTTTTCCTGTGCAATACATCCAACAACATGAAGTAAATAATTATTTTAAGCATATGTTTTTATGTGAACATTAAATGTCTTAAGGAGGTTTTAAACCCCCCCCTTCTCTCCGCTATGTTCCACGTGGACTCGCATCTATTTGTTCCCTCCCCATCCCCTTTCACTTACATTCCTTCCTCTAGCTTCACAACTCGCAACTCTTCAATCCTTTTGTCTCACATGTTTTGACTTTTCATCTCTGGCCTTTATCCAACCATCTGCCTATCAACACCTCCCCCTCACTTGTATCCACGTAGTACACGCCAGACTTTGTCCTGCCTCACCTATCTTCCAGTTTTCTCCCCCACCTCCCCACCACCATTTGGCTAAAGAAAGGTCCCAACCTGAAATGTCGCCTATCTACGTTCTCCAAATATGCTGCCTGACCCACTGAGTTACTCCAGCACTTTGTGTCCTTTTTTTTTATAAAAGGAAACTATACTTTATTATGGTTCCTTTTGGTGTAACACAGTGATAGTTATCTAAAACTAAACTGATGTGATTTCCAATATACTTAGTCTTCCTACCATGATCGTCCATTTCCTATTTTCAGCTTCTTGGAAGACCAGTGATCGTGGAGAGTAAAATACTTCATCATCAACCTCTTCAGGTTTTCGTGGCAAACAATGCAAGAACGTCCAGTTTGGAGCTGCTGACTTTCCAGTCTATAAAGCAGAAAAAAAAAGTTATTTTTACACCGGGTGGTGGGTGCCAGGAACACACTACTAGGGGTAATGACATTTAAGAGGTTTTGGATAGTCACATGAATGTGCAGCGAATGGAGGGATATGGATCAAGTGCAGGTAGATGGGATTTGGCATCATGTTCGGCGTGGACATTGTAGACTGAAGGGCCTGTTCTTGTGCAGCACAGTTCTATGTCAATAAAATATATTCAGTCCAACTTCTTCAATTATCAATACTTACCATGGACCATTTGTAGCTTCATACTGTCATTTGTAGCTTCCAATCATGTCAACTACAAATGTTCTGGTTACAATATGTTCAATTATTTTTGAGGTAGCAGTTTTCAGAATTCATGTAATATAACAAATAATAACAAAAAGCAGTATAATGTTTACTGCTAATGCGACCGCTTGAGCACTTTGTTGGTTTAAGCTGGCAGATCTAAGATATTGCCTTGGAAGAGAGCTGTTACCAGACGATCCTTAAGAAATATCACAGGATATGCTAATTAACACCATGGGACCAATTTATTTTGCAATATCTGCGTTTTCTAAAAAAAAAATCTGCAATTAGTGCATTCTTTCAGATAACAGATCACAAAAACCGGTAACCGGTAACAAAGAGGCTATTCATGTTTGCTGTTTATAGCATTAAAACCACCATATTCACCAATATTTAAGTGGTACTACCCAGAGCTCATCCCTAAGCACATACAAAGTCAATCAAAGATATACAACGTATTAGCTATCTATGGGTTATTTGCCCATCTTAACTAAGATAATAATTCTAAATATATGATGGTTTACGATACAATAAAACTTTATTCATCCCCGGAGGGAAATTGGTCTGCCAACGGTCACAATGAACAAGGTACACAAAAACTTGAAATTAAAAGTGAAAACAAAAAGAAAAAGACAAGCGACTGTTGGCTAGCTGCTGTGAGCACAGCGCTTTCACCAGAACAAACAAACAAACACAGACTTATCCCCTGGGCAGAGGATTCTAAACTAGAGTGCCTCCTCCTCCCCCACTCCCACATCAGGTCCCCCTTTGGTCCACCGTTCCTCACAACCATCCCCCCACGCTGAGTCCCCATTGTCTTCCCCTCTCCCCCTCACGCTCATCGACTGCAAGGCCCCACCGCCACGAAGGCCCACGTTGCCGCCGAGGCCCAACTGCTGCCAAGGCTCCCGATAACTCCTAGGCACCCACTGCCGTTGCCGAGTCTCCCGCTGCCACCAGCTCCCATCGCCGCCACCGCTGAGGCTCCTTCGGCCCAGACAGACCTTGCCACCCGGCTTTACCGTAGTCCCCTGGGAGGCCTGTCATCGGCGGAGCAGTTGTTCGTTGGGTGGATTGGGCCCGTGGGACACTAAGAGCCAATGCTCATCGCATGCTAATTTGCAATATTTTTTTTAATGTGCGGACCTAACCAGTTAGCATAAGTAGAATATAGACACAAAATGCTGGAGTAACTCAGCAGGACAAGCAGCATCTCTGGGGAGAAGGAACGGGTGACGTTTCCGGTCGAGACCCTTCTTCAGACTGATCAGCATAAGTAGAATATCTCATTGAGAGCATTTCAGCAAGTCAAATTCAGATAGGTTTATTGTCTTATACACCAGTGTACAATGAAACCCACCCATTCTGCTCATATAAATACATTGGGGACCAGTGTATGCTATTATATCAGTGCGCTTAAAATTGTCTATAGAACGACGAAAAAGGGACCCTGACCCGAAACATCACCTTTTTTTTCCAGGGATACTGCCTGACCCGCAGAGTTAATCCAGCACTTATGTTTATCTTTGGTGTAAACCAACATCTGTAGTTCCTTGTCCTACTGATGGAGTAATAAGATCGCTGAATTGGGCATGAAAGCACTAACATTTTTTAATCCACATAGTTTAGTTTAGAAAAAGGTGCAGGAGTAGGCCATTCGGCCCTTCGAGCCTGCACCGCCATTCAATATGATCATGGCTGATCATCCAACTCAGTATCCCGTACCTGCCTTCTCTCCATACCCTCTGATCCCCTTAGCCACAAGGGCCACATCTAACTCCCTCTTAAATATAGCCAATGAACTGGCCTCAACTACCCTCTGTGGCAGAGAGTTCCAGAGATTCACCACTCTCTGTGTGAAAAAAGTTTTTCTCATCTCGGTTTTAAAGGATTTCCCCCTTATCCATAAGCTGTGACCTCTTGTCCTGGACTTCCCCAACATTGGAAACATCGGGAACAATCTTCCTGCATCTAGCCTGTCCAACCCCTTAAGAATTTTGTAAGTTTCTCAATCTCCTAAATTCTAGAGAGTATAAACCAAGTCTATCCAGTCTTTCTTTATAAGACAGTCCTGACATCCCAGGAATCAGTCTGGTGAACCTTCTCTGTCCCTCTATGGCAATAATGTCCTTCCTCAGATTTGGAGACCAAAACTGTATGCAATACTCTCACCAAGACCCTGTACAACTGCAGTAGAACCTCCCTGCCCCTATACTCAAATCCTTTTGCTATGAAAGTTAACATACCATTCGCTTTCTTCACTGCCTGCTGCACCTGCATGCCTACTTTCAATGACTGGTGTACCATGACACCCAGGTCTCGTTGCATCCCCCCTTTTCCTAATCGGCCACCATTTAGATAATAGTCTGCTTTCCTGTTTTTGCCACCAAAATGGATAACCTCACATTTATCCACATTATACTGTATCTGCCAAACATTTGCCCACTCACCCAGCCTATCCAAGTCACCTTGCAGTCTCCTAGCATCCTCCTCACAGCTGACACTGCCCCCCAGCTTAGTGTCATCCGCAAACTTGGCGATATTGCCTTCAATTCCCTCATCCAGATAATTAATATATATTGTAAATAGCTGGGCTCCCAGCACTGAGCCTTGCGGTACCCCACTAGTCACTGCCCGCCATTGTGAAAAGGACCCGTTTACTCCTACTCTTTGCTTCCTGTTTGCCAGCCAGTTCTCTATCCACATCAATACTGAACCCCCAATGCCGTGTGCTTTAAGTTTGTATACTAATCACTTATGTGGGACCTTGTCGAAAGCCTTCTGGAAGTCCAGATCCACCACATCCACTATGTTCTCCCCTATCCACGCTACTAGTTACATCCTCGAAAAATTCTATAAGATTCATCAGACATGATTTACCTTTCGTAAATCCATGCTGACTTTGTCCAATGATTTCACTACTTTCCAAATGTGCTGCTATCCCATCTTTAATAACTGACTCTAGCAGTTTCCCCACTACCGATGTTAGACTAACTGGTCTGTAATTCCCCGTTTTCTCTCCCCCTCCCTTCTTAAAAAGTGGGGTTACGTTTGCTACCCGCCAATCTTCAGGCACTACTCCAGAATCTAAAGAGTTTTGAAAGATTATTACTAATGCATCCACTATTTCTGGAGCTACTTCCTTAAGTACTCTGGGATGCAGCCTATCTGGCCCTGGGGATATATCGGCCTTTAATCCATTCAATTTACCCAACACCACTTCCCGACTAACCTGGATTTCACTCAATTCCTCCAACTCCTTTGACCCGCGGTCCCCTGCTATTTCCGGCAGATTAATTATGTCTTCCTTAGTGAAGACGGAACCAAAGTAGTTATTCAATTGGTCCGCCATATCCTTGTTCCCCATGATCAACTCACCTGTTTCTGACTGCAAGGGACCTACATTTGTTTTAACTAATCTCTTTCTTTTCACATATCTATAAAAACTTTTGCAGTCAGTTTTTATGTTCCCTGCCAGTTTTCTTTATTAATCTATTTTTCCTTTCCTAATTAAGCCCTTTGTCCTCCTCTGCTGGTCTCTGAATATCTCCCAGTTCTCTGGTATGCTGCTTTTTCTGGCTAATTTGTATGCATCATCCTTCGCTTTGATACTATCCCTGATTTCCCTTGTTATCCACGGATGCACTACCTTCCCTGATTTATTCTTTTGCCAAACTGGATGAACAATTTTTGTAGTTTAGCACTCCAATCAAATCTGGTGTCACAATGTATACCCCAAAAGTATACTGCAAGCAAAATTATCAAGATTATATGAAATGTAATAATATGATAGGTTGGAGTAACTCAGCGGGTCAGGCAGCATCACTGGAGAAGATAGGTGATGTTTCGGATCGGGACCCTTCCTCGGACTTTCTCACCCCTCCCCTTCCCCCCACTACAATCAGTCTGAAGAAGGGTCCTAACCAGAAACATCACCAATCAATTTTCTCCCACGGTTCTATTAATCTTGTTATATTATCGATTATTGCAAACTATCTCCGCAAAAACATAATTTTTTTTAAGCCTTGTCCATGAAAAATACTTAAATTCAGCCAGAGAACTGCACTGAAAATGTTGAAGTATAACAAGGAACTGCAGATGCTGGTTTACAAATGAAGGCACAGAGTGTTGGAGTAGCTCAGTGGGTCAGGCAGCATCACTGGAGAACATGCATAGGTGATATTTCAGGTCGGGAACCTTCTTCAGACTGGGGGGGGGGGGGGGGGGGGGGGGGGGGGGGGGGGGGGGGGGGGGGGGGTGGGAAGAAAACTATAAAAGAGAAGGGGCAGGACAAAGCACGGCAGGTAATAGGGGAACACAACCGAGGTGGGGTTTTCATAGGCAGATGGTTGGACAAGAGCCAGAGATGAAAAAACAGAAGGTGCAAGACGCTGAAGATATATTTAGGACACTGAATTTGGTCTATTCGTGAAATGGGCCAAATGCAAGCTTCGAGGCATCAATTGATAGATTGCCCACTATAGCTTTATGACTTTGAATACTGGCTTTGACTTTAATGTCCTTTTGCTGCTTCTTGCTCCTTGCCAATGGTCAGGATTTAAACATTTCTCTCAACTGCAAAGTAGCACTGTTAGGTATAAAGATCTTGATTTCTGTCTGTCCACAAGGCACAATCAGACCAATCCGAACATTGGAAATGTTTCTACAACATGTCAAGGGTCTATTTTATGATATATCTGCCTCATCGATATACACTGCTCTGAAACGCTTTTGTGTCATCTAACACAAAGGTATCGGAGGTATCATTAGAAATGGAGACAGAGGAATTGCAGGTGTCAGGATTTTGTGCAAAGCACAGAGTGCTGGAGGAACTCAGCAGGTCAGACATTTTGGGACAATTCTTCATTCCCACCCAAAACGTTGCCCGTCCATCTTTTCGAAGATGCTGCCTGACCTGCTGAATTCCTCCAGCACTTTGTGTTTTGTATCATAAGAAATGTTCAGACAGGTACCTCACATCTCTTTGGAAACCACCTGTTTCTTCTTTAGGTTTACAAGGCAAGGACTCCCTGTAATATCGACATACAGTACTATAATACTTGTGTGTAGGAAGGAACTGCAGATGCTGGTTTCTACCGAAGATAAACACAAAATGCTGGAGTAACTCAATGGGTCCGACCTGAAATGTTACCTATTCCTTTTCTCCAGGTATTTTGCTTAACCCGCTGAGTTACTCCAATATTTTGTGACTATCTACTACAATACTTCACTGCCGATTATATTCTGTCGTGGAAAGCCTTCCTGTGATGTTCAGAATATTAGCCAAATAAGGATGCAATACCAGTAGAAAGTAAATTCTATGTAGATATTGGATTTTACATGTCACGTTGCGTTGCAAGTAACTTGTGTTGAAATCCTACTCCTACTTTGCTGAAGTGAGATGTGTGCAAGCTGATCTGACTGATGGCTCTTGCTGCTATCTAGTGGTACAAAGATTTAATGCAATATTTTCACTCGCACAGAGAGTCATACGGCAGGGAAACAGGGCCTTCTGCCCAATTTCCCTACGCTGACCATCATGTCACACCTATGCTAGTCCCACCAGCCCGTGTTTGGCCATTTCCCTCTAAACCTTACCTACCCATGTATCTGCTCAAATGTATTTTAAATGTTGTTATTGTACCATATAATGGTGCTCATTGGGAGCGCGTAGGTAGTGTACAGAAATAGATTATGTTCCTGAATGTGCAACTTTGCCAGGAGATGAAAAAGATTCAGAAATGATTTAATTCCTCAATCTCGACTACTTTTAAAAGTTGGTCAAAAGTTAGTGAAAATGTCTGGGAATGGGGCATAAAATCCAGAACAGATAATAGAAGGGATAAAATAACTGATTTAAAACATCTGTATAAACAAGCATATGGCAGGAATATTATTACAATGAATAATAAACAAGTGTTGCATTCAATGTTTCTTCATTAGTGTTTATATTTATCAATCATCCCAATCTGTCCTTGAGAAAGTGGGAATCTTCAACTATCCCAGTTTGTTTTATAAATCTTTGCTCCCTCCACCACTATTGCATCTTGACTGTGGTTTAGTTTAGTTTAGAGGCACAGGCCTTTTGGCCCGCTGAGTCCACGCCGACCGTCTATCACACATTTGCACTAGTTCCATGTTATCCTACTTTCCCATCCACTACCAACAGGTTAAGTGCAATTTTACAGAGGTCAATTACCTAACCATCCACTTGCCTTTGGGATGGGCAAGGAAACTAGAGCACTCAGAGGAAACCCACGCGCTCACAGGGAGAAGGTGCAAACTCCACGCAGTCAGCACCTGAGGTCAGGATCGAACTTGGGTCTCTGGTGCTGTGAGGCA
Source organism: Leucoraja erinaceus (assembly GCF_028641065.1). NCBI lineage: Eukaryota > Metazoa > Chordata > Chondrichthyes > Rajiformes > Rajidae > Leucoraja > Leucoraja erinaceus. Next base: position 23,980,012 of record NC_073389.1, on the reverse strand, counting down.
GCAGCTCTATCAGCTATGTCACTGTGCCACCCTAACTATGTAGCATTTTCAAATGCTTTCAAGCGCTTTTTTTTTTTAAACAGGTGATTTGAAACCCAAGGTCTCAATTACCAAGAAGGACAAGAGAAACATTCACATAGGAGCACCACAGAGCTTTCTCCTACAGCTATGTTAGGCAGGGAGTTCAAGGATGTTAAACTGCAATCTTTCTTGGTCAAATTAGTGCCTTATTTGTGCAGGTGTTCCCATGTGTCTGTTTCCCTACTCCTTCCTGTTAACCAAGACCTTGGTTTTGAGAGCTATTGTTAAAAAAAACATTTGTTTCACAGATTTATCAAGGTGCAATGGTTTAGTTTAGTTTAGTTCAAAGATACAGCATCGAAACATGCCCTTCGGCTAACTGAATCCACGCCGACCATTGATCACTTGTTTACACTAGTTCTATGTTATCCCCACTTTCCCATCCTCTCACTACTCACCAAGGTAATTTTACAGAGGACAATCGACCTACAAGCCCACATATCTTTGGAATGCGGGAGGAAACCAGAACACCCGGAGAAACCCACGAGGTCACAGGAAGAACGTGCAAACTCCACACAGACAGCACCTGAGGCTGGGATCGAACTCGAGTCTCTGGCACTGTGACCAAGTGCACCATTTTTCTACCAGCTCCACCAATCATGGTGGAGGGAGCAAAGGTTTACAGTGGGTGGCAACAACGATGCCAATCAAGTCAGCTTTGTTATAATGGGTGTATCAGAACTTTTTTGAGCTTTTGGAACTACATATCCAGAAAGTGTAAAGTATTCCCCATTGTTCACCCTGAACACCGGCGTTCCACAGGGCTGTGTGCTGAGCCCCCTCCTCTACTCCCTCTTCACCTATGACTGCACACCTGTACATGGTACTAACACCATCATCAAGTATGCAGATGATACAACGGTGATTGGCCTCATCAGCAACAACGATGAGCTGCCCTACAGGGAGGAGGTCCAGCACTTAGCAGCATGGTGCGCTGACAACAACCTGGCCCTTAACTCCAAGAAGATCAAGGAGCTCATTGTAGACTTCAGGAAGTCCAGAGGCGGTACGCACACCCCCATCCACATTAACGGGACGGAGGTGGAACGTGTTTCTAGCTTCAGGTTCCTGGGAGTCAACATCTCCGATGACCTCTCTTGGACCCACAATACCCCTACTCTGATCAAGAAGGCTCATCAGCGTCTCTTCTTCCTGAAGAGACTGAAGAAGGTCCATCTGTCTCCTCAGATCCTGGTGAACTTCTACCGCTGCACCATCGAGAGCATCCTTACCAACTGCATCACAGTATGGTATGGCAACTGCTCTGTCTCCGACCGGAAGGCATTGCAGAGGGTGGTGAAAATTGCCCAACGCATCACCGGTTCCTCGCTCCCCTCCATTGAGTCTGTCCAAAGCAAGCGCTGTCTGCGGAGGGCGCTCAGCATCGCCAAGGACTGCTCTCACCCCAACCATGGACTGTTTACCCTCCTACCATCCGGGAGGCGCTATAGGTCTCTCCGTTGCCGAACCAGCAGGTCGAGGAACAGCTTCTTTCCGGCGGCTGTCACTCTACTCAACAACGTAACTCGGTGACTGCCAATCACCACCCCCCCCCGGACACTTATTATTATTTATTCAAATCGTTTGCTATGTCGCTCTTCCAGGGAGATGCTAAATGCATTTTGTTGTCTCTGTACTGTACACTGACAATGACAATTAAATTGAATCTGAATCTGAATCTTAAACTTGCTCCTGTTAGACTGAATTGAGGCATTGAGAAATCAGAAAACACATGTCCTGGTGTGTTTTTGAGGCAATGGTATTTACGTAGAGTCCATTTGAGTTTCTGATAATAGATGAACATCCTCCCCCAGATTTTGATGTGGGGGAGAATTATGCCAATGGACAGTGCCCATGACCTTGCACTGTGGGCTATGAATTGTAAGGTCCCACACATGTTGTTGTCCAAGTCTTGCTGCATTCGGGGCACGGATTGCTCCATAGTGTGAGGAGTTGCAAATGCCGGATTCAATCCTGTGCAATCATCAGCAAACGTGGTCTGAAGGTTATTGACGATGCAGTTGAAGATGGTTGGACCAGGACCCTAACAAAACTCCTGCAGTGAAATTATTCTGGGACTGAGATTATTGGCTATTATTGCTTTGTGGTGATTAAGCCACGTGGAAACTTCTTAGTTCTAATCCAGCCATTTCCATTCACATCCTTGCCATTGGCATAAAACCTGAGAAGGAACTTAAGAGTGCCATCAGGACCACGTTCTGCAGGGTTGAATGCTATTTATGTAACATTATTAAATTGGGGTACATAGTGGTTCACAAATGATAAAAATCTATAAATCAGCTTGTGAAATGATTTTACTTTCATCTTTTGTAAGCAGACCTCTAGTGTCAGTTTAATAATATAACTAGTCCGGACATCCATGCCCAAAACTATACAGAGTCTACCTTTCACAAACCTAGATGAATACGTGCAGTGATCTGGATCTGCTTCAAGATGCCTCTCAGCACATCAGATCAACAACAGATGCCATCTCACTGCTTCTCCACTCTGATCTGGACCATCTGGATAACAGGAACACACATCAGACTGCTTAGTTAGTTTAGTTTAGTTTTAGTTTAGAGATAAAGCGAGGAAACAGCCCTTCCACCCACCGAGCCCACGCCAACTAGCGAACCTCATGCACTAGTTCCATCCTACAAAACTAGGGACAATTTACAGAAGCCAATTAACATCCAAACCTGCACGCCTTTGGAAGGTGGAGGAAACCGGAGCACCCAGATAAGACCCACGCGATCACAAAGAGAACAGACAAACTTTGTAAATACAGGCACTCGAGTTCAGGATCGAACCTGGGTCTCTGGCGCTGTAAGGCAACAACTCTACCAATGTGCCGCCATTGCTGGCCGTTGACTACAGCTCAGCGTTTAATGCAAGCATCCGCTCCAAACTCATCACCAGTCTCCAAGTCTTGGACCTCCATGGCTGGTTGCATCATGGCCTGGTATGGCAATTCCAATGCACAGGTGCACAAGAGGCCAGTCCATCACAGCCACAGTCAAAAACATCTACGTGAGGCACTGCCTCAAGAAGGCAGCATCCATCATCTAGGGTCTTCACCATCTGTGTTGGAGGTACCACACCACCAGGTTCAATAACAACTATTTTCCTAAACCATCAGGTTCTTGAACCAAACTGCCAACCCTAATTCTACCTCGGCAGCGGAACATTATGGACCATCTCCTGAACGGCAATGTAAATGTTTTCTAATTGTGCTTTGCATTAATGTCCTGTTCTTTGCATCATGTTATCTTTTCATTGTCATGTAGAATTTATGTATAACCAATGTACGATTCATTTATGTGTATGTTTGAGTCTATGCACCTGTGATGCTGCTGCAAGCACCATTTGCATTGTACCTGCACATCGCCACACTTGTGCATACGACAATAAACTTTACCCAATGTAAAATTCTCACTGAAAATCCAGTTATCACAGAGGTGATGAGATGTGTTGCACTGAGGTAAAGGATAGCAAGTAGTTAGAGAAGTAGAAGAAGCTGAAGAGAAAATGGCTGTAGTACTTTTGGATTTTGGATTGCACATGCCTTACCTTCATTGTGATTTGATAACCATGGAATGCCTTCAGCCTCTCTGCTTTCTCCTCTTCTTGCCCCATGCTAACCCACGTGTCTGTGACCAGGGCATTGGCTCCACTTGCCGCTTCCACAGGATCGTTGGTGAAGAACAACTTGGTTCCACACTAACGTCAACGATAAACGTAAAAGGAAAAGCTCTTTAGAGACATGCGACTTCATCCGCAAAATGGTGAGATTAATAACACCCGATATCCTCATAAAATATATCAAAAGATAACGAAAATAAATTACCTCCCCAGCCAATGACTTAGCAACCTTGGTGACATCAGCATCAGGTTCGAAGCCCTGTAAAGAGACAACAGGTTACTCCAGCTTTTTGTGTCTATCTTCAGTGTAAACCAGCATCTGGCAGTTCCTTGCTACAGAGGTTCATGCACCTTTCTCCTGTGGTGATGATACATGTTTTCATAAACAGTTAAACAGATGTCTGTAGTCACTCAGTCAACAGCGGCGCAGCGGTAAAGTTGCTGCCTCACAGTGCCAGAGACCTGGGTTCCATCATGACTACAGGTACGGAACATGTAGAGTTTATATGTTCTCCCTTTGACCGCGTGGGTTTCCTGCAGGTGCTCTGGTTTCCTCCCCACATTGCAAAGTGGTGCGGGTTTGCAGGTGAATTGGCTTCTGTAAATTGTCCCTAGTGTGTAGGAGTGAAAGTGTGTGCAGGGGATCGATGGTCGGCATAGACCTGGTGGGCCGAAGGACATGTTTCCATGCATTATTCTAAACTGAATGATATACCTAACACGATATGTTGATAACAGGCAGTAGTTTGAGTTCACGCCATGCAATCCTATCCAGATTGATTGATTGAAAGTTGCAGCAAGGAAACAGGGCCTTCAGCCCACCGAGTCCACGTCACCCATCGATCACCCACCCATCACCCATTCACACTAGTTCTACGTTATCCCACTTTTTCATTCACTCCCTACGCACTCGGGCAAATTTACAGAGGCCAATTATCTTAAAATTAACTACCAATTAACTGCCCGCACGTCTTTGGGTTGTGTGAGGTAAACCGAAGCACCCAGAAGAAACCCATGCGGTCACAGGGAGAACATGCAAACTCCACACAGACGGCACCCGAGGTCAGTATTGAACCCCGTTCACTGGCGCTGTGAGGCAGCAGCTCTATCAGCTGCGAGTCTGTCTCATCTCTATTTGACCACTGAACTATGTTGATTTCTATTGCAAGGACTGAACAGAACATTATTACCCAGCAATAAAATAGAAAGTTAGTCGCCAGTGTTAGTGATGCTGGTGAGGTAGAACTGATTAATCTCTGACTTTGTGATACTGATGCACAGTCTTCCATGCGGGCTATAAAATGGGAACTTTTGGCACAAAACGCTGCTCTGAAGAAAAAAAGGGCGGCACAGTGACGCGACGTTAGAGTCACTTCCTTACAGCGTCAGGTTTGATCCTGACTATGGACGCTGTCTATGTGGAGTTTGTACGTTCTCCCTGTGGTCGGGTGGGTTTTCGGATGTTCCGGTTTCCTCCCACATTCCAAAGACATGCAGGTTTAGGTTAATTGGCTTCTATAAATTGTCCCTAGTTTGTAGGATAGAACTAGTGTACAGGTGATCACTGATCAGTGCGGACTTGGTGGGCCGAAGAGCCTGTTTCTATGCTGTAGCTCTAAACTAAACTAAATGATAATACTGTTGTTATAAACAAAGCTTACACCATTTCCTGAACGCTAGTTTTACTCAACGATAGGAATGATTCTCAACAGAAATCCAATAAATCCACTACCGTTGAAAATTGACCCTCTCGGTGCATCAAGGTATTCTTCTGGCTGGAAAACTACAGCAGCTGGTTTGTCCATGGACACTGGATTTCAGTCCAAAGACCTGCTGGACTTAGACTAAGGAGGCCTGGCCTTTCACATCATGCCGGCTTGCCATCTGGACTATCAAGTAGTACAGTCCCAAGCACTGGAACCAAGTCAAATTATATTAGTTTTCAGGATTCATTGAAGATAAGTTTAGGTCATCGGAGCAAAATTAGGCCATTCAACCCATCAGGTCTACTCCGCCATTCAATAATGGCTGATATATTTCCCTCACAACTCCATTCTCCTGCCTTCTCCCCAAAACCACTGATACCCGTACTAACCCGGCCTATTCCCACACTGTATCTCTAAAGTCTAAAGACCCATTAAGTCTGTTCTGCCATTTGATCATGGCTGATCTATTTTTCCCTCTCAACCCCATTCTCCTGCCTTCTCTCTATAATCTTTGGCACCCTTAATGTTGGGTTTGTGCTAGGTTAGAGTTTACAATTATACAAACAGGTCTTTATAATGAATTAAAATATGGTTACTCTTTTGTTGAGAAGAAACACCTGTTATACCAGAGGGCATACCTTGGGAGTAGCAACATTGAGATGCATTCCAAGTTTCGGAGCGCTCATCATGAAGGAGTGAAGCACATTGTTCCCATCTCCTATCCAAGACAAGGTCAGACCATTCAGGGAGCCAAAATGTTCCTAAAAAGGACACGGACAGGATTAATGTTGAACTGCATAAATAAATCTGCACATTCAAAAGATTTTTGTTCCTCCACTGAGATTTAAGGAAGTGTTCCATGCCACCATCGGAGACTAGAGACGTGGGAAGCTTTTGCAACTTGGGCATACTGATCATCCAAACGTTCTTAAGATGTGCAGTGCTTTTCACTCTTTGGCTTGAGGCGAGTGCAGTGGCAAAAGCAACATTCCTCTGTCAACACGCATGCTAATAACATCACAACAGAATAGATAGCTGTGTTGTTAACCCCTTATGTATTTGTCAGCAGTGGTCTTTACTAACGAGCCATATTCTGAAAGCCTTCCGTTGGTCTCTGTCGTCAATGCACAGAGATAATACCTTTTAAAATGACAGGCTCCATGAAGGTACAAATCTCCAGGCTCAGCAACTGAAGTAGGGTTAGGGTTACGAGTCTGAAGAAGGGTTCCGACCCAAAACATCACCCATCCTTTTTCTCCAGAGATACTGCCTGATCAGAGTTCCTCCACCGAAACATCAAACATAGAAGTGTACAACGCAGGAACAGGCACTTCAGCCCACAATGTCCCAGCCGAACATAATGCCAGGTTAAACATATCCCCTCTGCCTGTACATAACAGGGTCAACTTTCCAGCTGAGCTGCTGTATGCTTAGACAGTGATATCTCACCAGACAAGTTAAACAGTTTCCAGCTTGAGATTTTTTATCAGAATCAGTCACAATAAAATATAGAGACTACTACTGGCTTTAGCTTAAATATTCCTTCAATAAAATCTTTATTTTGTTACTCCATCAGTTTTTGCCTTTATCATCACAGTCACATCACTGAACACTGATCACCTAGTCCCATAAAAAAATAGGATTGGTTGGTGGTCAAATTGAAAGCCTCATGTGACATTCCTAAAGCAAAATGAACAAATAAATTCGACATGATTGATGTTGATTGTTGCCACAGAGGCATATCAATAAAAATGAAGAACTATTTCCAAATTAGGCATTAGGGAGACACAAGGAACAGCAGATGCTGGTTTACAAAAAGGATGCAAAGAGTAACTCAATGGGTCAGGTTTCTGTGCTGGCTGCTCCCAGCTGACAACAATATGCCATCTGATTGGGGACACAAGGAACTGTAGATGTTGGAATTTTGAGCAAAGCACAAAGTGCTGGAGTAACTCAGCGGAGCAGGCAGCATTTGAGGAGAACATGGATAGGCAACATTTTTGGTTATTCAGACATTAATTCTTGAGTTTGAGTTCAGTTTGAGTTTAGTTTATTGTCATGTACAGCAAAAAGATTTTGTTTTGTGTCAATCAGTTGCGGAAATACAATTCATGTTTACAAGCCACCCACGGTGTACAATTACATGATAAAGGGAATAACGTGATAACGTTTAGTGCAAGATGAAGTCCAATAAAGTCCGATCAAAGATAGTATGAGAGCCTCCAATGAGGTTGTTAGTAGCTCAGGACCGTTCTCTAGTTGTTAGTAGGATGGTTCCGTTGCCTGATAACAGCTGTGAAAAAACTGTCCCTGAATCTAGAGGTGCGTGTTTTCACACTTCTACACCTCTTGCCTGATGGGAGAGGGAAGTAGGAAGTGGCTGAAATGTGGCTCGTCCTTGATTATGTTGGATGCCTTGCTGATGCGGCCTGAGATGTTAATGGAGTCAATGGAAGGGAGGTTGGTTTGTGTGATGGCCTGAGCTGCGTCCACAATTCTCTGCAATTTCATGTGGTCTGGGATGGACCTGTTCCTAAGCCACTTCTGGTATTATAAAGTGTTTGTTCATTTCTTTAAACAGTGAATACAGTTACATTATACCTTTTTACCCCCAGGAAAATTATTAAATGTAACCCATCAGAAATTTCCCAGGATACCTGAAGCGTGAGGTAATCAGCCAGAATCTGGATGGGATGGTACATCTCTGACAGACCATTGATCACTGGGATTGTACCATCCTCCGCCAATTGCTCAAGATCAGAGTGCTTGTACACCCTGGCCAGGATCACGTCAGTCATCCCACTCAACACCCTGGAATGCAAGGTAGAAACAAGGAACTGCAGATGTTCGTTAATACACTAAAGGACACAAAGTGCTGGAGTAACTCAGTGGGTCAGGCAGCTTCTCTGGAGAGCATGGATAGGTGACGTTTTGGGTAGGGATGCTTCTTTAGACCCGAAACGTCAACTATCCATGTTCTCCAGAAATGCTGCCTGACCCGCTGAGTTACTCCACCACTTTGTGCCCCCCCTGGAATATAAATCAAGCACTCAAAATGTTACCAAACAGTAACCAACAAAATGCTAACATTTAACCCAGGTTAAAAAGCATCAAATTGTATGGATAATAATTCAGCACATAGCATGCTTCCAATTTTAGTTTATTGATACAGCATGGAAGCAGGCCCTGTTGCCCACCAAGTCCATATGCCCATTGATCATCCGTTTACATTAGTTCAATGGTACTTTATTGTCACGTATACCTAAGTACAGTATAATTCTTTCATTGCATACATTTCAGTAACAATCCTACTGTGTTCTACATTATCCCACTTTCTCATCGACTTCCTACACAATAGGGGAAATTTGCAGAGTCCAATTAACCTACAAACCTGCACGTCTTTGGGTTGTGGGAGGAAACAGGAGCACCCGAGGAAACTCAGGTGGTCACAGGTAGAACTTGCAAATTCCACACAGACTGCACCCGAGGTCAGGATCGAACTCTATGAGACAGCAGCACCACCAGCTGCACCGTTTGTTTTGTATGCTTCACTCATTATCGCATCCGAACTCACATCCCTTTATCCTCATTTCAATTGGCACCCCATCACATGTCAAACGGGAGAACCTTATCCAAGCGTTTTGGCTTGATTTGAATTTGAATCCAGATCACAGATGGAAAAAGATATTTGTATTTCATATTAACAAGAAGCTCTTCTGGAAAGTTAGTATAGTCTGAAATTTGTTCTTCGAACACAGGTGACCTTGGCAGGCAGTTATTTAGTTTTGTTTAGAGTTTTAATTTTGAGATACAGCATGGAAACAGGTGCTCAGCCCACCGAGTCTGCACCAATCAGCGATCCCCACACACTAACATTATCCTATACACACTAGGGACAATTTACAATTATACCAAACCGATTAACCAACACATACGTACGTCTTTGGAGTATGGGAGGAAACTGGGGATCCCGGAGAAAACCCATGCAGGTCACAGGGAGAACGTACAAACTCTGTACAGACAACACCCGTAGTCAGGATCGAAACCGGTAGTCTGGCAATGTAAGGCAGCAACTCAACTGCTACGCTACCGTGCTGCTCAAAGTTTGAGGCAGTATAGACTTGCTTTCCTAAAAAAGCAGCGAAGCAATAGTCAGGCTTCAATTGCTCCTAATGTCTGCGCTTGCCATGGTAACCATGGTCAAAGGCAAAATTGCGCTCTTTTTCAGGCTCACTGTGCAATAGAATGCTGTGCCTCGGGACAATGGTTCTTTGGGAAAATTGGCCCATTTACATTTACTGCCACGAGCGCCCAAAACAAAAACAAACGTGAAAGACCTATTTGACGTTCCCTTTTATTTCATGGGTTATTATTACATGGACAAGGAAGATAACCAGTGCGATATTGGCAACAATAGTGACCCAATGATTAAAACACTATCCCTTCCATTGAAGCCATTGTTCATTACTGCCCAGAACATAAATCCAAAGATGCTCTGCTAGGAAGCAATATAGGGTGGCTCGTTCCGAGCTGTTCCCTGAAGAAAATCTTATTAGATTTAGTAGACTGCACAACCCTGTAATGGAGGTTGCCTAGCAACAGAATCCTGTCACCTTTTATTCAGTGCGTTTATTCTACAGCCTCAGCTGCTGCCACATAGGACTCTGGGATGTGTTGGTGTATCTGCAGCAATGTAAAGCCATTACCCAAACAGGTCAACTCAATGGTATAGAGTCATACAACAGGGCAACAGGCCCTTCGGCCCAACCTGCCATTGCTGACCAAGATGCCCCATCTACGCTAGTCCCACCTTCCCGCATTTGGCCTATATCCCTTTAAACTTTTCCTATCCATTAACCTGTCCAAATGTCTTTTAAATGCTGTTATACTATAGTACCTGCCTCAATGACCTCCTGCTTCGTTCCTTATACCCACCACCCTCTGTGTGGAAAAGATGACCCTATGGTTCTATTAAATCTTTCCCCTCTCACCTTAACCATATAGTTCTTGATTCCCCTAATCTGGGTAAAAGACTAACTATAACTGTATAATTTTGAACACCTTTATAAGTTTAGTTTAGTTACGGTCACCCCTCACCCTTCTACGCTCCAAGTAAACAACACAAATTTAACAGAAGATAAGACACAAAATGCTGGAGTAATTCAGTGGGTCAGGCAGCATCTCTGTAGAAGAGGAAGAGGTGATGTTTCACTCTTCAGGCTGAAAGATAGAGAAGGCCAGAACAAAACTGGGCGGGCAACAGATGACCTCAGCAAGGGTCGAGGCCCAAAGATTTAACAGATGCCGGTATTCTGACATTTTAATATCGTGATCTTAATCGTTCAAAATATTTTGCTGAAATCACAATTTGGTGACAAGATAGTAATTCGTTTTGCCCCACAAACTCACAAATTGCATATATTAGCCCATCAAACTCTATATTTAGCAATGGTAACAGTTAAGGCAAGACTGGTTTAGTTTAGTTTAGTTTAGTTTAGAGACACAGCATAGCAACAGACCCTTCAGCCATTCAAGTCCACATCAACCATCATTCGCCCATTCACACCAGTTCTATGTTATCCCGCTTTCTCATCCACTTCCTGCACACCAGTGGCAATTTCATTTTTACAGAAGCTAATTAACTTACAAACCTGCACGTTTTGGGGATGTGGGAGGTAACTGAAGCAACCGGAGGAAACCCACGTGGTCATAGAGAAAACGTGCAAACTCCGGACAGACAGCAGTCGAGGTCAGGATCGAACCTGGGTCACTGGCGCTGTGAGGCAGCAGCTCTACCAGCTGCTCCACTGTGCCAAGACTGATTTAATTTTGTATCCATTTATATTGATCATCCATGCGTAGAAGCTAGATCTTTAACGCTCTTTTAGGTACTCTAATTGCACAAATAAGCTGTTCAGCACATCTCCTAATGCCACAGTGACCAGTTCTAGTAGCAGTTACACCCATCAGGAAACCATCCACGCACTTCCAAGTGTGATTTAGTTCAGCAGGACTAATGTTTCTCTAGCACTATTCGTACTTGTAATGATGTTATCACCATGTACGGCTGCTATCTCTGCCCACCTGTCATAGACTGGAGCAAAAATGTGCAATCTGTAATCTTCATTTCTAACACGCAGTGAAATAAGAAGCAAACTCAGCAGCAAGTCAGGAAAGAGACAGGAATGAAAAGGATCCCAGACACAACGCTGGTGTGCAGCTGCCTGCAGCTGCCTGATGCCGTTTCATTGCAGCCTGTCCTTGTTAACTCATTGCTGGGTCGCGTTGCAGCCTCTCCAGATCATGCCAACAAGCTGCAATCTCTGCGTGAATAAGGAGCCTGTCTCCTGGCATGGGGCCACTTGTGGTGTGGGACTCAGTTTGCGAGGGCAATTTTATGGGATGAAGCCATGTTGTCAGATGTGCTGAAGACCCATCTTCCCCTTTTCCTGGCCTTCTTCACCTCTATGGCTGTGTATGTCTGTGTATTATGTATATGGCTGCATTACTGTATATGAATGTATATGGCTGTATCGCTACATATATTGGTACATATGGCTGTAACATGGTACATGGTTGTATTGGTGTGTGTGGCTGTATTGCGTACATGATATTTGCTGTAAATGAATGTGTTGCTGTATATGGCTGTGTATTGCTGTATATATTGGTGCATGTGGCTGTATATCTACATGGCTGTACTGTCTATGACTGTATTGCTGTATATGACTATAGCTGTATATGGCTGTACTGCTGTATATAATGGTGCATATGGCTGTAATGCTGTACATGGCTGTATCGCGTATGACAAAAGTTGTATATGATTTTTTGCTCTTTATGGCTGTGTATTGCTGTAAACATTGGCACATTTGGCTGCATTGCTGTATATGACTGTATTTCTGTATGTGGCTATATATCGGGGCTGTCATGGAGAGAATCTTCGAGGTCCTGACCCATTTCCCATGTTAACCTTGTGACAAAGACAGAAGCAATCTCTGTGGGTTGCAGCTGTGGGTAGTTGCACACGTTTTATTCTAACTGAGTAATTGGGGTGGTAATTACTGATGATTTTTGAAGAGATAAATTTTCCCAATGTTGCTATTTTCTGGGGTTGGCACCTATTTAGCGCACTAAAGGAGCATAATATTTTACTTCCGAGTACATGTTATTCACTTGTAAAGTTTGGGCTTAGAACAGGAATTTAATCACCAACCAGAGAGTGGTCCTGACCTTCCATCTACCTCATTGGAGATCTTCGAACTATCTTTACTTGGAATTTACTTTCCATTAAAAATGATTCCCTCTATCCTGTATCCATACACTGTGGACGGTGATTGTAATCATATATAGTCTTTCCGCACACGACAAAATAAAGCTTATCACTGTACCTCAGTATACGTGACAGTAATAAACTAAACTAAACTAAACTGATGCAGAACCACAGCCAGTTTCCAAGGTATGTGGCCTTGCTTCACTCCAACGCCATCTGATGTTAAAACTGAACTCAGCCCACCAATCCTACTGTGTACTTCACCCAGAAAAGAGTTGAACATGAAAAAGGGTCCCTGCCCGAAACATCACCTGTCCTTTTTCTCCAGAGATGCTGCCTGACCTGCTGAGTTACTCCTGCACTTTGTGTCTATCTCTGTTGAGCATTGTTTTATATGTAATTGAATTGCTTCTATTTTTCTTATTACTAGATGGTCAGCCATAAGGGAAAATTACTGCCTCGCATATAACTCATCAATGAATTTCAATGGTGTATGCAGAGATAACCTGACTATCTTGATATTTAAATATTATTTGTCACTTCTTTTAACTTTCACTGGCTTGTTTTTATTAAAAACCACAAATTCTGGAGTGCATCGCATTCTGGAAAGACCCTTGCAATTTTGCCTCAGTCCTGGAGGCAGATTATTTTTGTCATTTATATTACTGTAACACACGCTTGGAATCATAGTGCATTATCTTTACGCATTTCGCTTTAATTTTTTATGTTGCTACTAACCTTGCGGTGTCTTTACGACTCTCATTCACTCCCAAATGAATATCTTGTGTTGTAAGGAAACACGGGTGTCCACCGAGCAATGCAAATCCTTCAGGGACACAAAAAAGGGAATTTTGCAGTTATACTTAAAATTATTGAATAACAAGTAAAGCTTTTTTTTAGTTCCTGGATCGTGTCTTTATTGAAATCTTCAACACATAAATAATGCTCTGCAAAATATACAAAATTTGCCACAAGGCATCTAAGGACTGTTAACTGTGCTATAAGCAGTGTGGCCACATTAATCTGAGATAGCTTCAAGGTCAAAACCACAGATGTCTATTGAATAATGCATTTGTACCATGCCCAGCCTGTCCAAAGAGAAGAAAACATTTAATCTTCAGCATGGTCTGTAGGGGAGAAAAAATAAAATACAGAACATACACAATTTTTACGTAATGGTTTTAAAGAAAGTAAGCAGCTTAATAAGCAGCAGGAACTAGGTAGGAACCAAGTTTTCAGAAGGTGGAGAGGCAATTATTGGGTGCACAGTAATTCGTTAAGGTTAGTCGAGGATTAAGATAGAGGGGATAAGTTTTCAGAAGCAAAGAGTTTGATGAGGTGGAGCAGACAAAATGAAAGGTCCATGGTAGATTGGACGGCTGAAGCGATTAAATGATGAAAGGATGCGCTTGCGATGAAAGGTGGTGGTGAAGATTTTGTAAATGGGAAACAGAAATGAGAGTCGGTTGCTGAGGAAATGGGTTTTCCTCCCTGTGAAGTCAATAGATGCTAATATCAAACAAGGATGCTACATCTGGATGACACAGTTCTGTAAATATATGTTGGTTTGCAAGTCAGATTATAATTACTCTCATCATCCCGCATCTACATTTTAAGGAGAATTGCTGCATATCTGTTTCTTTTGTTGCTGTTTGGACAAGGTTCAGCGTTCATTAACAGGGCTTGCTGATTTGAGAGTTGACATTTCTCTTGTCACTGCCTTGTCTGAAAAAGGGTCCCAACCCCAGAAACGTCACCTATCCATGTTCTCCAGAGATGCTGCCTGACCCACTGAGTTGTCCTCATTCTTTAGGGAATGGGGGTTCCCCTCTTCTACTATAGATGAGGCTCTCACCAGGGTCCCTTCTATACCCCATAACTCTGCTCTCATTCCCCATCCCCCCACTTGTAATAAGGGCAGAGGCCCCCTTGTCCTCACCTTCCACCCTACCAGCCGTCACATACAACAAATAATCCTCCGACATTTTCGCCACCTCCAATGGGATCCCACGACTGGCCACATCTTCCTATCCACTCTCCTTTCAGCTTTCCGCAGAGACCACTCCCTCCATAATTTCCTGGTCAATTTGGCCCTTCCCACCCAAACCACCCCCTCTCCTGGCACTTTCCCTTACAACCGCAGGAAATGCTACACTTGTCGCTTTACCTCCCCCCTTGACTCCATCCAAGGACCCAAGCAGTCTTTCCAGGTGCGGCAGAGGTTCACCTGCACCTCCTCCAACCTCATCTATTGCATCCGCTGCTCTAGGTGTCAGCTGCTCCATATCGGTGAGACCAAGAGTAGGCTTGGCGATCGCTTCACCCAACACCTCCGCTCAGTTCGCAATAACCAACCTGATCTCCCGGTGGCTCAGCACTTCAACTCCCCCTCCCATTCCTAATCTGACCTTTCTGTTCTGGGCCTTCTCCATGGCCAGATTGAGGCCCACTGTAAATTGGAGGAGCAGCACCTCAAATTTCACTTGGGTAGTTTACACCCCAGCAGCATGAACAGTGACTTCTCCAATTTCAGGTAGTCCCTGCTTTCTCCTTCTTTCCCCCTCCCCTTCCCAGCTCTCCCACAGCCCACTGTGTCCGCCTCTTCCTTTCTTCTTCCTGCCCCCACCCGCACATCAGTCTGAAGAAGGGTTCCTTTGATTTTCTAGCATCTGCAGTTCCTTCTTAAACACTGAGTTACTCCAGCGCTTTGTGCCTTTTTTTGTTCTCCATAGATGCTGCCTCCATAGATGTTACTCCAGCACTGTATTTGTTTTGTAAACCAGCATCTCCAGTTCCTTGTGTCTCTCTTGTTAACTCTTCCATCTATTGTACCCGGGTTTGACGTGACTGTATCGATGAATAGTATTATCTGATCTATTTGGATCATGAGCTGTACAAAGCGTTACACTGTAACTCAGTGCACATGACAATAGTAAACCTAAACCTAATACATAGTTTGAAGTGATAGCGCAAGATTCTAACTCCCATTTAATATCCTTTCTCCAGTTTCCAGGAAGAAACCTCCCCCCACAGCACACAACCTTTTGGCCCTGGGGGAGGACTCTGCAATAAAATATTTTGAAATCCATTTATCCGTATGTATTCAAGAGTTAATGAGAAGCTGTTTGTATCTTTGGCCAGATACAACTCCTTGAGATGTATTATATTTGTTATTATTAATGAGGACCATTTCTTTGAAAAGGGAGCCCTCTGGTGTCTTGGCTGAATCCTTCAACTTTGGTTGCAAAAGATTAGTTAAATTGAGAGTCAGTTTCCTCCAAAAAACAAGAGATGTAAATGCTCTTGGAAGTGTTTCACCAACCAGGTGCTTTATTGTTTTAATGGCATTCACACAATATTGGTTCATCGACGCTGGGAAAATCCCATAATAATTATTATCTCCAATTCCAAGGTTCACAAACAGAGTGGCCGGTTTTCCTATATAGCATGACGGTCTATCTGTTTCATGGAGACTGGTGGCCCCATAACAGAAGCGTCCACATCGCGGGGCTGGAAACTGGAAGTATACCGAGCTAATTCTGCTACCACAATCATCTATTGCAACAAGTGATGGGTCCCACTGATTGTTGCCGGAAGCTTGCGTCCTTTTCAGGACGGACGTTGACAGCGATGTCAACATTTGAAACATGAAAGATGGACACGAAAGAAGATGGATACGAATCTAGTACAGTTTTTCACAACTGCTGCCATTTGCATTCTTGGACAATAGCTGTTAAAGCGACAGATGACACAACATTCTTTCAACTACAAGGGAGTGCTGAGAGCAGTTTCAATGGGTAATCCTTGCAAAGTTTGGGGGGGGGGGGGGGTACAGGGGGTGGGAGGGGATTAAAGAAAGACATTGGTCTGAAACAGGGGACCGAGGAGACTTGGTAAGATTAGTGGATAATGTCCTCAGGAGAAATGGAGACAAGGAACAGCAGATCTGGAGTCCACCCAAGACTGCAAGTAATTGCAGAGAATTTTGGACTCAGCCCAGACCTTTATGCAAACAAACCTCCCTTCCATTGACTCCATTTACACTTAGTTTTAGTTGTAGAGATCCAGCACAGAAACAGGCCCTTCGGTCCACCGAGTCCGCACAGACCTGCAACTAGCACTATCCTGTACACTAGAGAAAATTTACAATCTTCACCAAAGCAAATTATCCTACAACCCTGTACTTCTTTGGAGTGTGGATGGAAACGGGAGAATGTACAAACTCCGTACAGACAGCACCCATAGTCAGGATTGAACCATGGTGTCTGTTGCTGTAAGGCAGCAATTCAATCACAGTGCCACCGTGCTGACCACTGAATCATCCTATCAACAACTAGAGAGCAGTCCTGAACTGTTATCTACCTCATTGGAGACCCTCAGACTTTCTTCAACCGGACTTTACTGGGATTTAGCCCAATATACCAACTTGGTTGGCTTGGACAAGGTGGGCCAAAGGACCTGTTTCCATGCTATAGCTCCACGTCTCTACGGAGTGATCTTGAAGCCAGGAGGCTCAGATATACCGTTACCTAGAGCACCATAGGCAAAATAATTCAGGCACGTGTGAGACCATGTGCGGCAAAAGGATATCTTGGATCTCATAGACAATAGACAATAAGTGCAGGAGTAGGCCCTTCGGCCCTTTGAGCCAGCACCGCCATTCAATGTGATCATGGCTGATCATCCCCAATCAGTACCTCGTTCCTGCCTTCTCCCCATATCCCCTGACTCCGCTATCTTTAAGAGCCCTATCTAGCTCTCTCTTGAAAGTATCCAGAGGACCGGCCTCCACCGCCCTCTGAGACAGAGAATTCCACACTCACAACTCTCTGTGAGAAAAAGTGTTTCCACGTCTCCGTTCTAAATGGCTTACCCCTTATTCTTAAACTGTGGCCCCCAATCCAACATCGGGAACATGTTTCCTGCCTCTAGCGTGTCCAAATCCTTAATAATCGTATATGTTTCAATATATGTAATAAATGCCTACTATTTTCTGTGTGCTTAAGCAAAGCAAGAATTTCATTGTCCTATACAGGGACACATGACAATAAACTCACTTGACTTGACTTGACTTGAAGATCCCCTCTCATCCTTCTATTCCAGAGTATACAAGCCCAGCCGCTCCATCCTCTCAGCATAGTCCCGCCATCCCGGGAATTAACCTTGTACACCCACGCTGCACTCCCTCAATATGAAGAATGTCCTTCCTCAAATTAGGGGACCAAAACTGCACACAATACTCCAACTGCAGAAGGACCTCTTTGCTCCTATACTCAACTCCTCTTGTTATAAAGGCCAACATGCCATTCGCTTTCTTCACTGCCTGCTGTACCCGCATGCTTACTTTCATTGACTGATGGACAAGGACCCCCAGATCCTGTTGTACTTCCCCTTTTCCCAATGACACCATTTAGATAGTAATCTGCCGTCCTTTGGTTTTTCCTACCAAAGTGGATAACCTCACATTATCCATATTAAACTGCATCTGCCTTGCATCTGCCCACTCATCCAACCTGTCCAAATCCTCCTCACAGTTCACACTGCCACCCAGCTTCGTGTCATCTGCAAATTTGCTAATGTTACTTTGAATCCCTTCATCTAAATGATATATATATATTGTATATAGCTGCGGTCCCAACACCGAGCCTTGCGATACCCCATTCGTCACTGCCTGCCATTCTGAAAGGGACCCGTTAATCCCTACTTTTTGTTTCCTGTCAATCAATTTTCTATCCATGTCAGCACTCTACCCCCAATACCATGTGCCCTAATTTTGCCCACTAATCTCCTCTGTGGGACCTTATCAAATGCTTTCTGAAAGTCCAGATACACTACACCCACTGGCTCTCCCTTGTCCATTTTCCTAGTTACATCCTCAAAAAATTCCAGAAGATTAGTCAAGCATGATCTTCGTAAAATCCATGCTGACTTGGACCGATCCTGTTACTGCTATCCAAATGTGCCGCTATTTCATCTTTTATAATTGACTCCAGCATCTTCCCCACCACCGATGTCATGCTAACTGGTCTATAATTCCCTGTTTTCTCTCTCCCGCCTTTCTTAAAAAGTGGGATAACATTACCTACCCTCCAATCCACAGGAACTGATCCTGAATCTATAGAACATTGGAAAATGATCACCAATGCGTCCACGATTTCTAGAGCCACTTCCTTAAATACCCTGGGATGCAGACCATCACAGTGTTGATTGAGTATTAAGCCCCTGGTATCATGCGAGTAAATGGGGGTGGCAGAGTGGCGTAGTGGTAGAGTTGCTGCCTTGCAGCGCCAGAGACCCAGGTTCAATCCTGACTACGAATGTTGTCTGTACGGAGTTTGTACGTTCTCCCTGTGATCACGTGGGTTTTCTCTGGGTGCTCCGGTTTCCTCCCACATTCCAAAGACGTGTAGCTTTGTAGGTTAATTGGCTTCTGTAAATTGTCCCTAGTGTGTCGGATAGAATTAGTCTATGGGTGATCACTGGTCGGCGCGGACTAAACAGGCTGAAGGGCCTGTTTCCCCGCTGTATCTCTAATTAAACTAAAATACAAACTGTCCTCTTACAAATCAGTGAGGTTTACATTTGCAGAGATGAATTCCTGACAGTGCAACCACTGACATCAATCAGGGGAGTTTTATGCCAGAAAAAATAAAGCTAATGCAAACATAAATGCTGCTAAGAAGTCAGGAGTTGATTTTCTGTGCAGGTGTGAAATAACAAACATGCGCACAAAGTCACTCTGTCTCAGGTTGAGATGATTTTCAACTGTATGACCATTTTTGAAGTTATGCCAAACAATTTTTAGGCCTTCGATTTGTGTTTTGAGTTAGATTGGCAATAAAGTTACCCTTTTTGTGAAGAACATATTGTTAATTATGTACAATTCAAGTTTGGTTTGACAACAAAATAGATGGAATGATGGTCAACAAATAACTTCTACCCTTGAGATAATATAAAAATTACAGAACCTTGTTTGATGTGGGGTAAATGAACCTTCAGTCGGCAGTCGCAGCTTTTCCTTGTAGAAGAAAGGAGAAGTAATCCAAAGCAAAATCAAATAGAGTATGTTAATTTTAAGTGGATAAGGGAAGTTCTGGCCTCGGTAAATTGAAAGCAAAGGTTGGCAGCAAAACTGGCTGGCCTTCAAGGGAGAATGGATTGGATAAGAATATGTTCTGTAAAAACTGACTTCATGTACCATGAGTTCACAGAACTATATTGCACAGAACATCCTGTGAATAAGATTGGGCAATGGTCATTGATCACAGAGCTATGTTAAAAGCAACTTTGGACAGCCAGCAACTCCACTAAGTTTCATTAAGCACTGCCTTGAATGCCTGAAATATTGACCTCACTTTGTTACAATCTCCATGTGCTCTATCTGAACACAAGATGCATCATCTCACCTACAAAGCTATTTTTGTTGTCAAGAATGGTTATAATATTTAAATATCTTTATGAAACCAGATGCAACCGGGGTGGCACAGTGGTAGAGTTGCTGCCTTGCAGCGCCAGAGACCCGGGTTCGATCCTGACTACGGGTGCTGTCTATTCGGAGTTTGTATCTTCTCCCTGTGAACGCGTGGGTTTTCTCTGGGTGCTCCGGTTTCCTCTCACACTCCAAAGCCGTACAAGTTTGTCTGTAAATTTGTTTCTGTAAATTGTCCCTAGTGTGTAGGGTGCTACTGTACGGGGTGGTCGCTGCTCGCCACCGACATGGTGGGCCGAAGGGCCTGTTTCCACGCTGTAACTTTGAAGTAAAAAATTCTAAAGATAATAAGCAAAGCACATGGAGACTCCCTAAATAACAAACTCTTGATCCACTCTGTCCATTTCGCTTTTTCATTATAAGAAATATCGTGATTTGTATTTTCTTTTGCAACATCAAACAATAATGGACTAAACCACATAAAATTACTTTGCAAATTCTGTCAGCGAAATGTTCCATTATCTTTCCTCATGGAATTTTAAAAACTAAATCACACTCTACATTCATGACATTAAAAATTAATTCAATTAAAATTCTTGTTCTGTTTTTGTTCTTTGGCAGATGCCAGTGAGAGTCTATTGAATGGATACTCTGGTAGTTTGCCTCTGATCCTCATCAAATTCAATCACAAAGTTGTATACCCAGGAGCAACACTGCCTCAGAAAGCAATCAAATATGTCCCCTGATCAATGCGTCACTGCATAAAAATATTTGCCTCTGGCACTGCAGAGCATCTGCGTACTTGAAATAGAACCTCGATACAAAAAGAAGCTTTTAGCAGGTATAATGGGGGAGAGATACATGCCCAGAATCCAGCCAAATTTAGCATGTCAAGCAGCAGGGAGGAGAGGATTATACGAGGGAGATACTCTGCATCAGTGAAAGCAATAGACCTGCGTGGTCTGCTCGATTGAATATTCTGATATCTCCCTCTTGTGCTTGAAAGCTGCAACTCAGTCAAAATACTACAGCAAGGGCACAAAGTGCTGGAGTAGCTCAGTGGGTCAGGCAGCATCTCCAGAAGACATGGATAGGTGATGTTTCGGGTCAGGTGTGAAGAAGAGTCCCAACCCAAAATGTCACCTAACCACGTTCTCTGAAGATGCTGCCTTACCTGCTGTTGCTCGCACTTTGTGCCTTTCCTTGTAAATTGCAGTTCCTTGGAACTATCACAGGTAATCACATGAAACTGTAACACTGGACATTCAACAGATTGAACATATTCAACGTTCAATCTAGCAGCACAGGATCCCTATATAACAGAAATGGTTGATACTCTTTCCCAATATACTGCAACAAATATAGTGGGCTAATTTTGACTTCATGGGACTGCACGGTATTTGAGGCAATTGACACCACATTTTTGCAGTGAGGAAAGAAAATTGTAGATAATTTTCTTTTCATATCTCAGCACATACATTTTTAGATTGTCCATCTGTGAGCAAGCTCTAATGGGGGGGGGGGGGGGGGGGGGGGGGGGGGGGGGGAGGGGGGATTTTAAAGTGAATTCCAATGTGCCAATTAGCTATCTAGCAATTATCTATCTGCCAATGAAACTCCCATCATCTGTATCCACGTATCACTGGCCAGCCTTTGTCCTGTCCCCACCTCTTTTCCAGCTTTCTTTCCCCTGACTAGAATCAGTCTGATGGAGGGTCCCGACCCAAAACGCTGCCTGTCCATTCCCCCCAAAGATGTTGCCTGACCCGCTGAGTAACTCCAGCACTTTGTCTTTTGCTCAGGATACCAGCATCTGCAGTTCCTTGTGTCTCTATAGTTTGATTAAATTAATTTGAAGTCAGAGTGACAAATACTCCGACTTTTCTACAAAAAAAATCCCCAAGCCTGCAGCAACAAAATTTTACTGTCATAATAGAACCACTTATTTTTTGTGATTTACTGCTACTTTGCTGAATCCAGCGGGTTTGTACATTCAGTTAATACAAGTACCACAATCCTTTCAGTACATTAATTCAATCAAAACTCCTGCTGCGATTTTCAGTAATTGTCAATTCCCGCTGTGTTATCTATGCCACACAAAACAGGTTTCTGCACCTGGCTAATTGGCACATTGGAATTCACTTCAAAGTCCACCCCCAGAGAGTGTGCTCACAGATGGACTAGTCTAAGAATATGCGTGCTGAGATTTAAAGAAAAAAAACAATCCAGCATTTTCTTTGTTCACTGAAAAATACCAGTAAAAAGTGCCATGGGATTGAAAGAAAATGAGCTTTAGCAGATATGATAATGGCGTTTAAAAGGCTTTTAGCTGGGCACATGGAAATGCAGGGAAAGGAGGGATAGGGATCATGCAGGCAGTTTATCTTGGCATTATGTTTGGCACAGATATTGTGGGCTAAGGGCTTGTTATTGTGCTGTATTTTTCTATGTTCTATGTTCGAACTGTAGAATATCAGAGTAAATATTCAGATGAAGCTTCAGAACCACAGATGTTGCACAATGCAAAATGTAGTTACAATTTCCTTTGCATGCCAATTGTATATTTGCCAACAAGGTATGTATTGAGAAGAAAATGTCTCAGCTTCAGTGTCACAAAAGGCATAGTGAGAGTCATAGTCATACAGCATGGAAACAGGCCATTCAGCCCAACTTGCCCGTGCTGACCAGGACCAAGATTACCCATCTACAAGAGTCCCACTTCCCTGCAATCCCTGCCATATACCTCTAAGCCTTTCCTTTCCATGGACCTTTCCAACTGTCTTTTCAATGCTGTTACAGAACCTGGCTCAACTGCTGCAATAGGCAGCTCATTCCATTCACCCATTACCCTCTGTGTAGCCCCTCAGGTTCCTATAAGATGTATCCCCTATCACCTTAAAGCCATGTGATCTTGATTCCCCTACTCTGGATAAAAGAGTCTGATCCTTCTACCCCATCTGATCCAATGCACCTCTATAAGATCACCCCTTATCTACCTGCACTCCAAGGAATAAAGTCCGTACCTGCCCAGCCTCTCCCTATAGCTCAGGCCCCCAAGTCCTGGCAACACCTCGTAACTCTTCTCTGCACTCTTTCCAGCTTAACAATTTATTTAATAAATGAAACGACTGTACTTTCTAATCTCTGAAACTGTCCATTCATTAGTCATACAACTGTGATCCTACTGGTCTGCACCACTGAAACTGTTAAATACACTGCACACTGTAATCATGTTCCTGGCCCACGCACTCCTCTCAGCTGCGCATTCTGGTCAGACAAGTATAATCAGCAGATTCCTTTACATAGTATCGCATTACATAGAACACACAATGAATGCAAATTTGACGTTGTCACAAAGTGGAAAATAGTACGGCTTTATTGTATGCGTGCGATTATTGGAATATCGACTCTTGTCATCGAGGACTTCACCGAAACTAGTAGGCACCAAGCTCAAATTCATTTTCAGATGTTTAGAGTTATTCTTGATCATTTCCATTTCCTTTTATGGGTGGCACAGTGACGCAACGGTAGAGTTGCTGCCTGTCAGAGACCCAGGTTCGATCCTGACTACGGATACTGTCTGTACTGAGTTTGTACGTTCTCCCTGTGACTGTGTGTGTTTTCCCCGGGTGGCCCAGTTTCCTCCAAAATGTGCAGCTTTGCATGATAATTGGCTTCTGTAAATTGTCCCTAGTGTGTCGAAGAGAACTAGTGTGCGGGTGATCACTGGCTGGCACGGATTCGGTGGGCCAAAGGGGCCTGTTTCCACGCTGTATCTCTAAACTAAACTAAAGTGTGCCAGACAGTCCCACCTGGACAGGAAAGCAAGAATCTCTTCTCTTGTGTTCAAGAAGGAACTGCAGATGCTGGAAGATCGAAGGTACACAAAATGCTGAAGAAACTCAGCGGGTGCAGCAGCATCTATGGAGCGAAGGAAATAGGCGACGTTTCGGGCCGAAACCCTTCTTCAGACTGATGGGCGGTGGGGGGGAGAAGGAAGGAAAAAGGGAGGAGGAGGAGCCCGAGGGCGGGGGGATGGGAGGAGACAGCTCGAGGGTTAAGGAAGGGGAGGAGACAGCAAGGGCTAGCAAAATTGGAAGAATTCAATGTTCTCCCGGTTCAGCATTGGCCAGAAGAACAGTCAATCACACCAGCCAGGCAGCAATTCTGGCTGCTGAACTCACAGGAATGAAACCGATTCCCAGCTGATGCACAATGCTGAAGGAAATTGGCATCAAATTCTGAAACAACGTGCTGGAGTAACTCAGCGGCTCAGGCAACATGTCTGGAGAACATTGATAAGTGATGTCTTCCTATCGGCACCCTTCTTCAGACTCTTTACAAAAAAACAACACAAAGTACTGGAGTAACTCAGTGGGTCAGGCAACATGTGTGGAGAACATGGATAGGTGATGTTTCTAGTCGGCACCCTTCTTCAGACACTGTACAACAAAAATGACACAAACTGCTGGAGTAACTCAGCGGGTCAGGCAACATCTCTGGAAAACATGGATAACTGACGTTTCGGGTCAGGACCATCTTCAGACACCAGTGACAGTAAATTCTGCTTTTTCAAACTGACGCCCCAGAAGTTGTACAGTTGTCAACCACAGAGGCAACTTTTCTGGTTTGTGATGCTGTCCTCAGGTTACATTAATCATTATCATGGAAATGTTATCAACTTTAAAGCACACTCAACCATCAATGCATTATGTGGAAATACTATGAATCTTTGGTTTATAGGCTTGAATATGTTCACAATACAAGCTCTAACAATTTGGGTTTTTAATTTAATTTTACTTTATTTTCCACATATTCCTCAATATCTTTGAATGATGAAAATCTATTAATTACAGATTACAATTTAACAAAGAGCCTAGTGACAATTGCTATTTCTGGTAGGAGGTTCCAAAGTTCCATCACCCTTTGCAGATAAAAAGACTGAAGTCTTTGACAATGTCTTCCAGAGAAAGTTCTACACTATCTCAGTTGCCATCTTTTGGAAAAACAATCTTTGTTAAGGTGCATTTCCTTGGTCAGTTTTTGAAGTTGGGCAGAAGTGATCCAGACCTTTAGTTCACATTTAACAGTTATCCTTGCATCAAGGATACTAAATCAGGATCACTGATCATTATCTTTCTGCTCATTGTTGTATACAAACTGTCTGCCATATTGTCTATGTTATGATGACCATCCTTCACAAAACAATTCAAGAAATATAAAAGTCTCAATCCGAAGCGTCGCCTGTCCATGTTCTCCAGGGATGCTGCCTGACTCACTGAATTACTCCAGCACTTTGCGTGCTTTTTTGTAAACCGGCAGCTGCAGTTCTTTGTTTCTGCATAAAAATGCTAAGATATTTTGAAACAAGCATTCAATATGAATAAAATTCTATTTTTTTGTAGGTTTGTTTTTTCCTTTTCATTTCTTGCCAGTGCAAAGGCATAGACTAGATTAAAAAAAAATTTATGGATGATACATGGAATTTATTTTAAAATATTTTCACTTTTGTTCATTCAAAACTATTTTAAGCTCTGCTCTCCAAAGCCAGAACTAGGCAAGCAAGCATTAAAAAATGACCTCAGGAATCTTTTTGAAATATTTGTGTTTTTACTTTTATGTGCTCTCAGTCTTCGTCCTTCCATAGTTGACCCACTATGTGATAAGAAGTAAATCATTTAATTGTTTGCTCAGAATACGGTAACCTTTATGAAATAGTCAAATAATGTTGCAAGGTTTCTATTAAGTGGCTTTGGAGCTGTATTTTAAAATGTTATCAATCAGTAACCAGAGAACCACAGCTTTGTGATGTATTGATATGGTTTGAAATTATTTTGTTTCAGGTCTGCAGGTGGGTTGCTTTTAGAGGGCCCAAAGCAGAAAAGCCCCACACAGAATTCAGAGATAGTAGAACTGCAGCACTGTGGCGGAGTTGCTGACTTACAGTGCCAGATGTGTAATCCACCAATACTCAGAACCATAAATGACTACTAATTTTTAATTTTATTTACCTTGGACATTGTTGATTGTAGTTATTTTCTTCAGGAAATTACTTTTGTTATTCTTTGCTGAGGACTCTTAACCATATTTTTATTAATGTTAAAAAATGATTATTAATCTGTGACCAGAAATCATCCGGAATATAATATTTGTCATTATTCTAGACAAGATCAACAAGATCTGTTACTCTTTGAAGAGAAATCCTTTACCTGTTTCAGTCGATATTCTTGTTCTGGTGCTTCTTTTTTCAAAGATCATGGCAATGGATTTTCCTTGAAGCAAAGGGAGGATCTTTCATAACGACGGGGAGCAAAAGAGAATATCATTAAATGTTTTACTGGACCAAATCTCCACACTAGTAACAACAGAAAATAGAGTCATGGCGTTACAGAGTCATCTAGCACGGAAACAGGCCCTTCCGCCCATCTTGTCCATCTCACCAGACCAAGACGCCCTATCTAAGTTTGTCCCACTTACCCACATCTGGCTTATAACCCTCTAAACCTTTCCTATTCATATACCTATTCAAGTGTCTTACATGTTATTACAGTACTGCCTCGACTACCTCCTCTGGCAGTTCGTTCCATATACTCACCACCCTTTGAGGGAAGCAAATATCAAATGTATTATTATTAAACAAGAAGTGAACACCAGGGAATAAATCCCAATTCAAATGAAGAGTTTATCTGCACAACCTTCACAGAGCATATATCAGTGGTGCGAACGCTAGAAATAGCCAAATGTAGTTCAATCTAAATTCATTTTCCAAGCAGATTTTGGAATTTAGTCTCTGCTTTGAGTTATACTGGAGTGGCCAACCTAAGACTACTTGTGAGGGCAGCTTCTCACAGACCAAGGTACTGCGCTCTGTGCCCCCAGATGAAAACCAGGTATATGTCTGTCATCCACGATGAACTATCTAGTAAAACCCACATCTCACAGGTGAACGAACATCCATGCATTGAATTGAATTGTGAACGCTCATCAGGTCAAAATTCAAGCTGAAGAAATTCCCCTTATTGGGCAAAACACAAAGTGCTGGAGTAACTCAGTGGGTCAGCCAGCATCTGTGGAGGGAATGGATGGGTGCCATTTTGGGTTGGGACCCTTCTCCACACTTCTTTTTGACCCGCTGAGTTACTTCCGCAATTTGTGTTCTACTTAAGATTCCAGCATCTGCAGTTCCTTGTGTTTTCTCTCATTATTCTTTTATAGACCAAGATAGTTATAAAAATATATCTGAATAGAGAGTGCAATGAGAGAATGACGAATCACGGAGATCCACCTTATTAGTTTTGAGGCACAGCATAGAAACAGGTCCTTCGGCCCACCGAGTCCACGCCGACCATCGATCATTCGTTCACACTAGTTCTATGTTGTCCCACTTTCTAATCCACTCCATACACACTGGGGGCAATTTACAGCAGCCAATTAACCTACAAATCCACACACCTTTGGAGTGTGGAAGAAAAGCGGAGCACCCGGAGGAAACCTAGGTGATAACAGGGAGAACGTTCAAACTCCACACAGAGACAGCACCCGAGGTCAGTCGAACCTGGGACTCTAATGCTGTGAGGCAGCGGCTCAACTAGCTGTGCCACTGTGCTGCCTTTTTATGTTTATAATTTTGTTTAAAAAAACAATGAAATGGGATGTATGCATGAACAACATGGACAAAAGGGAGGATGCTCAGAAGAACAGTACACATAATAAATCTATACATTAGTAGTATAAGTGATGTTACTAACTTGCCATTTACCTCTCCTTTCTGTTTTATTCTCATTTTCAGATCAGCTGCTGTCCATAAGAATTGTTTGATTTCTTCTCCGCTGAAGTCCTTGAGAGACAGTAGATGACGCCCTTTGAGAGAAGCAGCTCCAAGTGCAACCTGCCCGCATCTGCAATCAAGTCAAGGGTCAAGATTCAAGTGTCAAGACTGTTTTATTGCAATATGTCCCAGAATAGAACAACACAATTCTTACTTGCAGCAGCACAACACACATGTAAACATGATACTATGTTAATCAGAACTTGGTGTTGCTCAGTCAGAATTAGCAAAAACAAAGCCACATTTATTATGTGCCAAAATGGAGGCAGGAATCAGATTTAATTGTAGAAAAGGACAGCATTGTCAACGGTTAGATGGTAACTTACACCTGCAGGGAATGAAATAGAAGGCTAACTTGGGTCAGAAGATACTTCTTCTGTTTTGAGTCCAATTGACCCAACTGGGCAGCAGTGTGGCGCTACGGTAGAGATGCTGCCTTACAGTGCCAGAGACCTGGGTTTGATCCTGACTACGGGTGCTGTCTGTGCAGATTTGTACTTTCTCCAGTGACCGCGTGGGCTTTCACTGGGTGCTCCAGTTTCCTCCCACACTACAAATACGTACAGGTTTGTAGGTTAATTGGCCTGTAAATTGTCCCTAGTGTGTAGGATATAACCAGTGTGTGTATTGCTGGTTGGCACCATATAAAATTGTTTTATAAAGTGCAATTGTTGTGGTTCGTTTCACGTCTAGATAGGATTTTAACAGAATATTCAGCTGCTTAGCCAACCTTCTTTCTCACAAATCCTATTTTAGATAAGTACTGTGAGGAGATTTTGCCTCTTCCCCAGCCAACAATGGCCCATTATGTTCTCCCTGTGTATGTTCTCTCGGTTTCGTCCACATTTCAAAGATGTGCAGGGCTGCAGGTTAATTGGCTCCTGTAAATTGTATGGGGTGATTGTTGGCCAGAGCGGACTCGGTGGACTGAAGGGGATGTTTCCTCACTGTATCTCTAAAACTCAAAACTAAGATATATGCTCTTTACCTAGTGCCTGGATAAAAATGTTAAAAAAATTAAAATAGTGCTTTTTTCCCCCCCTTTCTGGATATGCTAGGTGTAACAGTGCTTCAAACTGATTGGCTGTTAAGCCAAGATGATAACATCAAACTATTGGATGCCTTGGACCTTATGGAACCAACCATCTGACAACAACCGATGTGGCCCCATAGCAGAAGCGTCCACGTCGCGGAAGCTAGAAGTATCCTGAGCTAATTCTGCTAC
Organism: Leucoraja erinaceus; assembly: GCF_028641065.1. Classification (NCBI taxonomy): domain Eukaryota; kingdom Metazoa; phylum Chordata; class Chondrichthyes; order Rajiformes; family Rajidae; genus Leucoraja; species Leucoraja erinaceus. Next base: position 23,950,834 of record NC_073389.1, on the reverse strand, counting down.
CACCATCATCTATTGCGACAAGTGATGGCTCCCACTGATTGTCACCAGAAGCTTGCGACCTTTTCAGGACGGACGATGACAGCGAGGTCAACATTTGTAACAAGATGGACACATAAAGAAGAAGAAGAACAACCGATGTTCGAAAAGTAAAAGCCCCTGCACATAGTTTGCTGGATTTTCATGGGCGGCTCTTTTTGAAGAGCACATTCCAAATCACAGCCATCGTTTATTCAACTGTTAATGACAAACTTAGTTTACATATTAAAGTCTGAGTCTAACCACACGCTAGATATCTAACGGCATTACCGTTGTTGACTCCCCCATTGTTCAGGCGGTCAATCAATATTCAGCCAGATGAGCTACATAAACAAATAGTGACTCAAAGTACTGGAGAAACTCAGCGGGTCAGGCATCATCTAGGGAGAAAAGGGGTGGGTGACGTTTCAGTTCGGAACCCATCTTCGGACTGGAAAATCACCCATTTATTTTCCCAAAAGATGCTGCCTGACCCGCTGAGTTACTCCTGCACTATCTGTCTATCTTTGGTATAAACCAGCATCTGCAGTTCCTTCCTACACATTTTGTCAAACAGTTTAAGAATAAGGGATAAACTATTTAGAACGGAGATGAGGAAACACTTTTTCACACAGAGAGTTGTGAGTCTGTGGAATTCTGACTACTGGTGTGGTGGAGCCCGAGGGCGGGGGGGATGGGAGGAGACAGCTCCAGGGTTAAGGAAGGGGAGGAGAGAGCAAGGGCTAGCAAAATTGGGAAAATGCAACGTTCATGCCATCAGGACGCAAGCTGCCCAGGCGGAATATGAGGTGCTGTTCCTCCAATTTCCGGTGTTACTCACTCTGGCAATGGAGGAGACCCAGGACAGAGAGGTCGGATTGAGAATGGGAGGGGGAGTTGAAGTGCTGAGCCACCGGGAGTTCAGGTAGGTTATTGCGGACTGAGCGGAGGTGTTCGGCGAAACGATCGCCCAACCTCCGCTTAGTCTCCCCGATGTAGATCAGCTGACATCTAGAGCAGCGGATGCAGTAGATGAGGTTGGAGGAGATACAGGTGAACCTTTGTCGCACCTGGAACGACTGCATGGGACCTTGAATGGAGTCGAGGGGGGAGGTAAAGGCACAGGTGTTGCATTTCTTGCGGTTGTAACAGAAAGTGCCCGGGGAGGGGGTGGTACGGGAGGGAAGGGAAGAATTGACAAGGGAGTTGCGGAGGGAGCGGTCTTTGCGGAAGGCAGACATGGGGGGAGATGGGAAGATGTGGCGAGTGGTGGGGTCACGTTAGAGGTGGCGGAAATGGCGGAGAATTATGTGTTGTATTTGCCGGCTGGTGGGGTGAAAGATGAGGACCAGGGGGACTCTGCCCTGTTGCGAGTGCGGGGATGGGGAGAGAGAGCAGTGTTGCGGGGTATGAATGAGACCCTGGTGCGAGCCTCATCTATGGTGGCGGAGGGGAATCCCCGTTCCCTGAAGAACGAGGACATTTCCGATGCCCTGGTATGGAATGTCTCATCCTGGGAACAGATGCGGCGTAGGCGGAGGAATTGGGAGTAGGGGATGGAGTCTTTACAGGGGGCAGGGTGGGAAGACTAATCCAGATAGCCATGTGAGTCAGTTGGTTTGTAGTGTATGTCGGTCAATTGTCCCTTCCCTTGTTTGAGGGGTATCCCCATCGGACTATGCCCCTGAATTCAAACACTGAAGAACCCTAGGCTGGTTCTCCGCCACAGAGCATTGGCTGCACCGAGCCTCAGCGAGTCCCAAAACTGCCAGCCACCTTTCACACTCCCAACAGGCTGCGAGGATCCTGTTGCAGTCAACGCGAGACCAAAATAGGCTGAACAAAAATGCAGGCGCAAGGAACTGCTTGTGTTGGTTTACAAAAAAAAGTTACTCCGGCATTTTTTTCAGTACCTTTTCTAGGCTAAAATACGACTCTATTTATTAAAGGAGAGCCCTGAATTAGAGAGACTGAATTCGCGAACAAGGCGTTAGCTTCACCACCGACCTCGACCATACCCCAGCCCCAAGTGTTAGTGAGTAACTCGCTGTGTCTCCCTGCGCCCAAAGTAAAATAAATCACTCACCCAAATGAGCGCACGGAGCACTTGATGCCCAGAGACAGCCAGCGGCCCGAGAGGTTCCTTAAAGCGAAGATCATGGTTGTTCTTTAGTGTCTGGGGAGGGGGGTTTGGCCGCCTAGGTGCACTGAGTTCCCCGCCAGGAGTGTGGTGTTTCCACGCTCCGATCAGAGTGGCTCAACTAACCCTGATGTAATCGACAGGTCGTGTCGTGCCCGGCGCTAGCGATGCGTCGCTGCAGTCACAACATACCTGGAACCGAATCATTTGCCCGACTCGTAGCAGAACAAACTTGAGCATATTGATGCTGTTGTTGGCGGCCACGTGTGCAATTATTTTATGAGTTAATTAGTATTGCACTTACATGGCCAATGCTATAAATGCATTGAACAGGCACATTCAAAAGCTTTGTTCAAGAGTAAATAGTATTTAATCGTCATATCATAAGGCATATGCAGGAGCACAAGAGATATATGAACCTAGTGTTACTCGGACAGAATTAATAAAAAATTGTATTTTAAATTATATATGTTTAAGAAGGAACTACAGATGATGGAAAATCGAAGGTACACAAAAGTGCTGGAGAAACTCAGCGGGTACAGCAGCATCTATGGAACGAAGGAGATAGGCAACGTTTGGGGCCGAAACCCTTCTTCAGATGTATTTTAAATTATACATTTATTCTGCAAAACATAAACTGGAGAACTTGGATAGGTCATGTTTTGGGTTGGAATCCTTCTTCAGGACCCTGACCCAAAGAATCAGTCTGATGAAGGGTCTCAATCTGAACCATCCATGTTCTCCAGAGATGCTGCCTGTCCTGCTGAGTTATTCCAGCATTTTGTGTTTATCTTTGGTTTAAACCAGCATCTGTAGTTTCTTCCTACACATATCATCTATCCATGTTCTCCAGAGATGCTTTTATGCACCCTGTAATGTCACCAGTCAGTTTCCTGCGTTCCAAGGAATAAAGTCCTAGCCTGCCCAATCATTTCCTCTAACTCAGGCCTTTGAATCTTGGCAACATTCTCATTAAAAAAAAAACAATGTGATGGAGAAACTCAGCCGGTCAGGCAGCATCTGTGGAGAAAATGATAGGTGACGTCTTGGGTCGGGACCCTTCTTCAGACTGATAGAATAGGGTGAAAAAGCTAAAATTGAGAGGTATTGTTGGGGCAAACCCTGACAAGTGAAAGGTAAAAGGGGAGTGGGGGTGGTGGTGTTGGTGGACAGATGTTGGTGGACAGAGAACGTGACAAAGGCTGGTGAAAAGAAGACAGAAGGATCTCAAATGAGGAGAGGAATAAAATATAAATCTGGAGGGAGGGAAATGCATGGAAGGGGTGGGGGAGAGGGAAAGGAAAAGGGGATAAAAGGTAAATGGGAGGGGTATGTCCCACATTTCCTTGATTATTGATTCTTTTTGCATATCTTCCATTCATTTCCCCTCAGTACCATCTATATCGTTTGTTCCCCACAGTCTGAAGAAGGGTCTCGACCCGAGATGCTGCCAGACCGGCCGAGTTACTCCAGCATTTTGTGTCCGTCTTTGGTTTAAACCAGCATCTGCAGTTCCTCCCTACACAATTGAGAATGCTGGTTTACTAAAAAAATACACAATTGCAGATGCTGGTTTACTAAAAAAAAGACACAACTGCATAGAGACAAAAAATGCTGGAGTAACTCAGCGGGACAGGTAGCATCTCTGGAGAAAAGGCAGAGGTGATGTTTCAGATCGAGACCCTTCTTCAGTATCTATTGCCTATTCAGTATAGGATGCCTATTCAGTATAGGATTCGTTTTAAAATTATTTTATTTACTTTTAAATCCCTTAAGTGGTCTTGCCCCGTCCTACCTATCTGAGCTTCTTCACCCTTATTCACCCTCCCGCTCTCTTAGGTCAGATGATCAGCTGCTCCTGATTGAGCCAAAGACTAAGCGGAAGCTCAGAGGGGACCGTGCCTTTGCTGTGTCGGCTCCGAGATTGTGGAATGAATTGCCTCTGCACGTTAAACAGGCCCCTTCTCTAGCTGTTTTTAAATCACTCCTGAAGACATATCTATTCTCCATGGCCTTTGTAGACCAGTGAGGTGTCGAATTGTTTATTAACTTTATTTGCTTGGTTTTGCTGCGTTGTTTGTACTTGTGTTTTATGTTTTTTAATTTATTGTTTGGATTTTTGTATGTAATTTATGCGCCTCGTGTTAGTTGTATGTTCTGTTGTTCTGCCTGTTTTATGATGTCTTGCTTGTTTTCTTTTTTCTGTACAGCACTTTGGTCAGCTTTGGTTGTTTTTAAGGTGCTTAACAAATAAAGTTATTATTATTATTATTATCTCGACCCGAAACGTCACCCATTCCTTCTTAGATTCCTGCAGGTATCTTCGGTTTAAACCAACATCTGCAGTACACAACGGCATATTTTACACAAAAAAGACACAAAACTGGTTTACAAGGAAAAGACACAAAGTGCTGGAACAACTCAGTGACTCAGCTGGTGCCGCCAGGTGGCGGTGGCGGCAGCGCCTGCAGTTCCCAGGGCGGCCACGGGGTGTCGTGGCGGGCGCCGGGCCACTCGGTTGCCAATGGCAGGCGGGTTTGTTTACTTCCGGGTCGCCGGCCGTCGCTCCGGGAGCCGGCGGAGCGGAGATGGCGGCCGAGTCCGAGGCGGACGGCGCCGATGTGCCGGGTGAGTCCGACTCGGCGCGGACACACGGATAGACGGCTCAGGCCCGGGCCTGGCTCCTCCCGGGCGGCCCGAGTAGGGAGGGAGCGGCCGTGTTGTCCCGAGTAACGGGAACAGAGGGAGGAGGTGGGTGTAGGTGGAGAAGAGAAGGGGCTGTGGAGGAGGGAGAGGTGTATACAGTGTAGGATGGGAAAGGGATAAGTGGGGAGGGAGGGAGGGAAGAAGGGTGGGGGTAAAAACCCCAGTAAAGTGACGGAGGCTCTAACTACCTCAGAAATAGATCATTTGTTCCCATCAAGACAACTCTGCTTACAGTTACGGAGAAAGTGCAGATTTTACTTAAGTGCAAGGGCCGCAATGAGGTAGGTCGGGAGATCGGGGCTACACCGTAGCTTACGAGAGGATTGTTCAGTATTCTGATAACAGTGGGGAAGAAGTTGTTCCTGAATCTGGTGGTATGTTATTTCAAGCTTTTGTATCTTCTGCCAGATCGAGAACGTCGAAGAGAGAATGACTAGGGTGTAAATGGTCCTAGATCATGTTATGTGCTTTTCCGATGGAGCGCAAAGTATGGATGGAGTTGATGGGGAAGAGACTGGTTTAGATAATGGACTGGGCTGCAGCCACAACTTTGCAGCCATTTGCGGTCATGGGAAGATCTGTCGCTAAACCAAGCTGTGATGCATCCTGATAGGATGCTTTCTGCAGTGCATCTGTAGAAGTTGTCAGGATTGTTGGAGACATTGCAAAATTCCTTAAGGTCCTGTCCCACTTGGCCATTTTTATTGATGACTGACGTATCAGCGTCGCCAAAAGATTTTTAACATTTCAAAATCCAGCGGTGACAAAAAATGTTGCGACACTTGAGGAGACACCGCGATTCAATACGTCATCACGCCGAGACTTTTTCGGTGACCTGATACGTCAGCCAATGATACCGACAGTCGCCGAAAAAATCGTCAAGTGGGACAGGCCCTTTAGTCTTCTGAGGAAATAGCTATGCTTTCAGGTTATCTATTATTTTACGAAATCAACTGATGCCCATTCATCGGGTGGCATGGTGGCACAGCAGTAGATTTGCTGCCTTACAGCACAGGAGACCAGGGTTTGATCCTGACTGCGGGTACCGTCTGTACGGAGCTTGTACGTTATCTCTGTGACCTGCATGGGTTTTCTCCGGGAGCTCCGGTTTCCATCCACACTCCAAAGATGCACAGGTTTTTGTAGATTAATTAGGTTGGTAAAAATTATAAATTGTCCTTAGCGTGTGTTGGATAGTACAGGGATCGCTGGTCGGTGTGGGCCGAAGGGCCTGTTTACGCACTGTATCTCTAGGCTAAACTAAATCTGACACGTAACTATTTTTTAAAATAAGTTTCCGAAATGTAATACACCACAGCATGCTACCTCCAATTATGTCAAAAGGAGATGATGTGTTTGAGCATTTGGCACTAAGTATAATTTCTATTTGTAAACAAACTAAAAACCTATGGAACAATTTTGGCCAATGATATATTTTGTTATAATGGTGAAATCTTTAATTATATTTTATTCACTTCAAAAGCTACCAATTCACCAATGTCCATTGTGTCTTTACCTTTGCCACAGATTATATTCCTCTCTTTAATTTTTGTTTTGCTGAATTGAACAGTTTTTTGCCTGAACTGAGCTTTTGATCCTATATCATCTCTGTTACAAAGGCCAGCTAACTTCACCCTTATGCCTTTTTCGGGCCATTTGCAGTTACAAATACCATCAATCATGTCGCTTACAGACCTGGCTAGTAAATTTTCTTCTGGCCAGACTCTCATTTTTTGACCATTCAATAGACCCACTCTCCCTAGTGTGTTAAGTAATGAATCAAGGGGCCCATTTGCTGTATTACTACCGACCTACTACTTTGCTTTCTGATCATACATTGGAAAATTTGATTCTTATGCGAGACTCCTACAAGACTCCATTACTAATGTTATACGCTGATCCATTGTGCAAATGCACTTAGTCTTTACTACATTTCACAAGAATTGAATCACTGAGCAGAAGTTTGCTAAGTCATCGGGATAGAGAGAGTCAAAAGTGATACAGCACGGAAACAGGCTCTTCGGCCAAATCATCCATGCCAACCAAGATGCCCCATCTAAGATAATCCTATTTGCCTGCATTTGGTCCATATCCCGCTAAACCATTCCTATACATGTACCTGTCCAAATGTGTTTTAAATGTTGTTATTGTACTTGCCTCAACTACATCCTTGGGAAGCTCATTCCATATACCCACCATCCTCTAAAGTGAAAAAGTTGCCCCTCAGGTTCCCATTAAATCTTTTCACTCTCAGCTTAAACCTATGTCCTCTGGTTCTTGATTCTCCTATTCTGGTCAAAATACTGACATCACCCTATCTATTCCCCTCGTGTAATACTGCTTCACTCAGTAAAGTTATTGGTCTTTGGACTTAACTTTTGAGATACAGCATGAAAACAGCCCCTGTGGCCCACTGAGTCCGCATGGACCAGCGATCGCCCCATTCACTTTGGCACTGTCCTACACACTAGGGACAATTTACAATTTACAGAAGCCAATTAATCTACAAACTTGTACGTCCTTGGGGTGTGGAAGGAAACCGGAGCATCTGGCGAAAATCCATGTGGTCACGGGTCACAGGGAGAATGTGCAAACTCCTTATGGACAGCACCTGTAGTCAGGACCGAACCCGGGTCCCTGGTGCTGTAAGGCAGCCACTATACCGTCCTGGTTGCTGCGCTACTCTGCCGGCCTGGTCCTCCCTACATTCCGGCATGGTTCCATTCCCGTGAATTGTTCCCGAAGACTTCCGGACGAGCCACGAGGCCAGAAGGCTTCCCGATGGGCTGCGGCTATGGACTGGGAACACGGCCAGAGGCCTTTATCGAGGCGCGGTGGTCTCGATGCCGGATCACCGCGTAGAAGCCCGGGTTGTGGCCCGGCCATGGCCTCGCCATACCGAAGCCCAGATTGGGTGAAGCGGCCGACAGAGCCCGCGGCTGGGGCCCGGGGCAGCATCGCGGAAGCATGAAGTGGGGCGTTGACAACGGTGATGCCTCGGCGGTGGCAGCGGTGAAGCCTCATGACGATGAGGCCTCGGCGGCCTTGAAGTCTCGTGGTGGAGGCGATGCTTCGCATGTCGACCCACGGTCGATGGTCGATGAGACAACCACCGTGAGGTGGGAGGGGAAGAACAATGGAGGACCCGGTTTGGGGGGACTGTCGTGAGGGAGGTGGGGTGAGAACAATGGTCAATGGGGGGGGGGGGGGGGGGGGGGGGGGGGGGTACAAAGGACAATGGAGACCTGGTGGGGACCTGTTGGGGGGGGCAAAGGACAATGGGGACCCGGTGTGGGGGACCCGGCGTGGCAACGGGGACCCGGCGTGGGGGAGACAAAAGGGGGAGTCATCGTGTTTTGTAACTTTGTCAGTGCCGTATGTGGCTGTTATTTGTATACATTGTGTATGCAAGCAAAGAGTCTCACTGCCAAGTCACATGTACCAATAAAATATTCCTACTCATAACCTAAACAGATCACAGGGTGGAAATGTGGCTGTGCACTGAGTTCCCACATGGCAGAAGATGCCTGTAGAGGTAGGGGTCCCACAGGAATAGGTAATCTAGGGAAGCATTTTAAATATCGTTTTTCCATTCTTATTAATAAAGCTGATATTATCAATTTTAACTTCAAATTTATCATAGGCTTATATTGACATTTTATAAACAGATTTTACTGCAAACGAGCTTTCAAAAGCTTTTGAAAAAGTTGGTGGCCTGGATGGCATATCTCTCGATAGGATTCACGGAATGGGCATTCACGTTTTAGCTAGGATGCATTCTTCTTGGAGAAACAAGGAACTGCAGATGCTGTTCTGCAAAAAAAGACAAAGTGTTGGAGTAACTTAGCGGGTCAGGCAGCATCTCAGGAGAACATGGATGGGTAATGTTTCGAGTTGGGACCCTTCCTCGGTATGACCCTAACCCAAAACTATCTATGTTCTCCAGAAATGCTGTCTGACCCGCTGTGCAACTCCAACACTTTGTGTATTCTACCTGGGTTTGAATATGGCAAATATCCAGCCACTATCTGAAACAGTCGCATAAAGGACCCAGCAACCGGAAAATCCATCTCCCTGATCTCCTAAACACTTGTTCATATGTACAGACTTGGGTGGTTCGTAAACTTGGGATGACCAATAGATGAAGAAGAAAATCCTGGTCTTCAGGTTGGAGTTCAATCTATAATGATAGGCCATAGAGTGAAAGAGTGATACAGTGTGGAAACAGGCCCTTCGGCCCAACTTGCCCACACTGTCCAACATGTTTCAGCTACACTAGTCCCACCCTCCCACATTTGGTCCATATCCCTCCATGCCTGTCCTATCCATGTACCTGTCTTAACTGTTTCTTAAATGTTGGGATAGTCCCTGCCTCAACTACCATTGGCAGTTTGTTCCATACATCCACCACTCTTTGTGGTCCACTTGAGTTTCTGGTCAAGTCCCAAGGTCTACATGGTTGGAGATTTAGTGATAGTATTGGCATAGAATAACAAGGGTGGGAAGTTCGTCTTAGATTTATTATTATTATGTTATTATTAAATTATTGAAAGCATTAGTGACGCAGTGGTGCTGGTTTCCGACAGGCACGGTGATGAACGCACCACACATCTCTGTCCTCCATGCAGCAGGCAAGCTCCTCTTTTGTCTCTACACATGCCTCTTCCATCAGCGTCTTCAGCATTGTAATGATTGGCCATCCTGAGTCACGTCTTCCATGGGTAGGTTCCCACAGCACAAACTTGTTTGCTGGCATTTCTGGGGGCGGTGGCAGTGACCAGCGAGCCTCATCCTTTTCCACCTGATTTTCTCGGTCAGAGGTGGAATCTCCCCATTGAGCTGGGCGTTGGTGATGTGGTCCCTCCAACTGACATTTTGAACTTTTCTGAGCATTCGGGTATAGATCCATCGAGAGACTTGGACAGTGCTCGAGTGTGAGTCCTTCCTTCACACCCGTACAATAATATGGTCTCTACAGTTGCATGGAAGAATCTCAGTTTGAGACCCTTAGACATCCGAGATGTCCAGATTTTCCCAATTTATTGAAGGCTTTCCTTGATGTCATTCTCTGAGCTCTGCATCCTCACTCCCAGGTACTTGAAGTCGTCCACTTTCTTGAGAGATGTACCGCCACTGGTCTTGAGAGGCTGATGGTCACCAACGTTGAACGCCATGTACTCCGTCTTCTTGGCATGAAGGCGGAGGCCCACTTTCTCGCATTCCGTCTCCACCCTGCCGAGCAGCTCCTGTGCCTCCCTAATCTGGTCTGACAGCAGGACAATGTCATCAGTGAAGTCGAGGTCTGACAAGTTGACTGGCCCGATTATTCTCGAATGCCTTGGAGTGATTGTGAAGTCGAGGTCGTCACGTTCCTTGAGCGCCTGCCTCATGGCATAATCAAGGACAATGACGAAGAGAAAGGTTGCCAGCGTGTCTCCCTGTAAGACCCCCACGAGGATCTTGAACACTTTGCTCTCGCCATCCGGGGTGACAACCTTGGCTTAGGTCTTAGGTTTAGATTTAAATTTATTATTGTCACGTGTACCGAGGTACAGTGAAAAGCTTTGTTTTACATGCTATCCAATCAGATCGATAATACTACACATAAATATAATCAAGTCAAACTCAAGTACAATAGGTCTTTGTCACTGATCAGCCCATGTTTGATGAACATGGATAGGTGATGTTTCGGGTTGGGACCCTTTTCGGTCTGTAGAAAAGGGCCCGACCCAAAACATCACCTACCCATGTTCTCCAGGGTTGCTGCCTGACCCACTGAGTTATTCCAGCACGGTGTTTTTTTTTGTAAACCAGCATCTGCAGTTCCTTGTTTCTACATTTTAGCCCATGCTGCTGGCACCAAAGAGGATTCTGAAACCACTGCAACTACATTGCTCACACGCTTGGATGAGAAACCACAAGAATGCTGGATTGAGACGGTTGAGACTGGATTGAGACGGTTGAATCGATCGACTTCATCCACTCGAGCCGTAAAGCATGGCACACAGTCAACTGTCTGACCGGCAGAGCTACATCCAAACCCGGCAAATGCCCAGTGACCGCCAACGCAATCGCATCTCAACTAGTCAAGAATGGTCGATTCCTCGCGCGAAGTGAGCAAAGACATGGCCGAGTCATGGAAAACTGACAGAGCGGATACGGACCTAACAATGTCTTTCACCTCCAAGGAAATGGCCACAGCACTCAAGATGTTGAAAGCAGGAAAGTCCCCTGGATCTGACCGCATACACCAGGAGTTTCTACTACATTCTGGGGACGCTGCCACCAACTGGATCCGACAGTACCTGTCGACCTCCATGGAGAAGTGCAAAATCCCAAAGATCTGGCGTCGTGCAACAGTTACCGCTCTCCCGAAGCAGAACAAGGCAAAGGATGATCCTAAAAGCTAGCGGCCTATCTCGCTCCTCTGCATCCCATACAAACTCCTTGAGAGGCTGATCCACGGGCGTATCAACCCCATCATAGGCCTTCAACTACCCCACGAGCAGGCTGGTTTCCATCAAGGTCTATCTACTGCGGACCAGGTAACCCTCATCACCCAAGACATTGAGGACTGCTTTGAGGTAAATGAGAAGGCAGGAGCTCTTCTTATAGATCTGACAGCTGCCTATGACACCGTGTGGCACCGGGGACTAACTGCAAAGCTACTTCGGGTGCTGCCAGACAGGCGCATGGTACGCCACATCATGGAGCTGATATCAAACTGCAGCTTTGTGCTTAAGACCAGCAATGGACAGCAGAATAGGCTACGTACACTGAAGAATGGCTCCGCTGCTTTTCAATGTGTACATCCATGACCTCCCAGAGACCATCGCTGGAAAATATGGTTATGCTGACGATCTAGCCATCCTGATGAGACACAAAGAGTGGAAGACAATAGAAAGCTCCTTGAGTCAAGACATGGGGACTTTGGCAGTATACCTACGACAGTGGCGTCTAAAGCTGAGCGAAGGCAAAACAAGGTCAACAGCATTTCATCGAAACAACAAGGAAGCTAAGCGAAGCTTCGTTAGCAGCGGGCTGTTACCCACTTACCTCAGCGTAAAGTGCTTACATTTCGTCAACACCTGGCTGGTCTCCGCGACAAGGTCATGGCATGGAGCGGCCTCATCCGACGCCTGTTAGGAACAAGTTGGGGAGCTAGTCCATCAACTCTTCGCACCTCTGCCTTAGCTCTTGTGTATGCCCCAGCTGAGTACTGCGCACCCGTATGGAGTAGAAGTAGTCTGGTAGACACAAGCCTGAACAGCACCTTGCGAACCATCACTGGGTGCCTTCAACCTAATCCAGTCGAGCAGCTCCCTATACTTGCAGGCATTCCACCTGCAGGGATCTGAAGGCAAGCAACAACTCTGGCACTATCTCGTCGTGCCATGGACCCAGATCACCATCAGGCTATCAGTAGTGAGCAGAGGCCACCCCGACTGAAGTCCCATCACCCCTTTGCTCCACATGGAAAACAACTCCTAGCATCCATCCAGCCAACTGAGACAAAAGCACACTGGATAGCCACCAAGTGGTCACAGGAGTGGAAGGGAACCTCATCTCCATTACACAGCGACATCTCTTCACCATATAAAAGCTGTCCAGGGTCTGACCTCCCCAGAAGAGCATGGGTGAAGCTCAACAGAGTTCGTACTGGAGTTGGGCGTTTCAATGCCAGCATGTGGAGATGGGGCTCCGCCAGAGCCCAGCCTGTGAATGCGGAGCAGAACAACAGACAGCCAACCATGCCATCTCTGGGTGCCCGTTCTACCACCCACTAAATGGAGCTCAGGGCCTGGCAGACATTGACGTAGAGACAACAACCTGGCTGCTCAACACCCGGCTTGAGATCTAACTATTCCTTTGGTTTATGTTTCATTCGCAAGAAGAAGAAGAAGAAGAAGAAGCCCATGTTTGAATGTTGTTCAGGACTTGCTGCAAGCAGAAATGAACTGCTTCTTTTACTGAAGAGCTAAACATTGCATAATCATCAAGCAACAGCCCTACTTCTGACCTTTTGATAGAAGGAAGGTCATTGATAAATCAGCTGGAGATGTTTGGGCCAAGGACATTGCCTCCTGGAGCTCTTGTTTTAATATTCTAAGCTGGAAAGGTTGACATCCATAACCGCAGCAGTCCTCCTTTGCGCAAGTTACGAGTCAAACCACTGGATAGTTTCCCATATGCTTTCAATCAACTTCAGTTTTATCAGGGCACCATGATGCCACATTTGATCAAATACCTCCTGTATCTTTTCCCAAAGTTAGAAGGGTGAAAAGGGAATGAATAAAAATAAACTAAAACTTGGAATTCCAGTGTTGTGCTGGCATTGTTTTAGTTAATATTCTTGAGTACGCTGTGTTCTCTGTAACTATTCATACCACGTTTTAGGTAATGGCAGTACTAAATCTTGGACTTTATGTACTATTGCGTGAAAAGGAAAGATCATCCATAAGATGATTTATTTGAGATTGGTTTGATATTTCCATTATTAAATTGAAATGAATGGTAATTTTATGGGCCAAATGAAAAAGGGGTTCTACTTTGAACCAGGAACACTCATACATTGGATTTTGGCCAATTAACCGTAAATGCCAATTTCAAGTACGGTAATTTGACATTTACCTTTCAGCCCAGGATCATGAAATATTGTGAGCAGCTCCTTGCATTTGAAGAGATTTGAAAACCTTCCAGCAACAATTAGTGTTTGCCCTGAAATGTGTTCCTGGAACAGCCCATGGAATGGAGTAGTGTTATGCAGATATTTGGGATACATTTCAAAGACCACTACATCTCTTCCTAGACCTTAAATGCACATTCCAGACCCAGATGGATATCAGTCTCATCACACAGCAGATTCAAGTTAGTTTACTGTCGTGTACAGCCAGCGTCTCATTGCCCTGAACGCTGCATTTTCAAGTGTCTGAATACTTCTACTAATGTACTGTAGAAAGTATTCTAATGAGTGCATTTTAGCCTGGTATGGCGACAGCTTTATTCTTAACCACCTGGACCTGCAGAGAGTGGTGAACACAGCCCATATCACAGACTTGTCACTTCCTTCCTTCCCGTCCATCTTCACGGTAGTAATAGTTGGCAGGGTGTAATGAAATAAAGAACCACTGAACCATTGGAGATGTTTTGTTCACATGAAGCTCAGAATAAACAGTAAACACACAGTAATGATAAATACATCGAGTGCAAAACAGCAGGATTGTGCCAGATTGTAGTGCCAAATCCAAGCGATGGAATAGAACATTAAAGTACAATATCGGATTATATTGAACTTTTTTATTGTTTATTCTGGTGTCTACTGAGTACCATCTTTACAAATCTGTTGTACTGCTGTAAGTAAGGATTTCGGGACACATGACACAAAAACACTCTTGACATGATTCTTGAATAACAATGAGGTAGAGTTAAGAGTATGGGGGGGGGCAGCATTACCTGAAAGGGGGTGTGGATGAGCTGATTGGTTCGAGTCTTTTGGTAGCGAGGAATAAACTGCTCTTAAGTCTGGAAGTCTAAGCTCTCCTAGAAGATAGAAGAGAGAAAAGGGAAGGGTGAGGGTGGAAGGCAGCTGGCCAGGCAGGGTGGTGATGCTTCCAGCCTTTCTGATGCAACCATGATGATGGACCGGGTGAAGGAAGTAATACGCCCGTAACAGGGCTGGTCGACACAAAGAAGTGCAGATGCTGGTTAATATGCAAAAGGACACAAAGTGCTGGAGTAACTCAGCATGTCAGGCAGCATCTCTGGAGAACATCCATAGATAACCATTTACTGTGATCTATAGAAAAACATCACATATCCGTGTTCCCTAGAGATTCTGTCTAACCCGCTGAGTTACTCCAGCATTTTGCATCCTTCTGTGATAAACTGAGCTGAGTTTGCCAATCTCTGCCAGTTCAGGTGGTTGAGAGCGGAGCAGTTGCCATACCAGGCTGAGTTGCATCCCATCAGAATGTGTTCTGTAGAAGGTGCATCTGTAGACATTTTTATACACCTGAAAAGCAGTGTTCAGTGTCAACGAGAGTCTGGCTGTATGCAAAAGATCTGACAGGGCTCTTCTCATAGGTGCCCAGGCAAGGTCTTGGTAGTCTTTGGTCCAATTGGTCCACGATCCCTTTTTCAGTCAGGGCTTTGAGGACATTCCTTGAAGAATATTTATGTTCAAACAATTCTTCAGCATGAACTTGTCTATAAGGCTCAGGTTGTTTGGCATAGTACAGCTGAAAAGAATATTCTGTGGGATCATGGCCAGACCCTATCTTCTGTGACACTAGTCAACATTCAAGAGTGTTTTATTGTCATATGTCCCAGAGAGAACAATGAAATTCTTACTTGCTGCAGCACAACAAAATATGTAAACATAGTACACTGTAAACAATATGATAAACGAGAGAGATTAAAAAAAAAGTTCAGTGTGTATATATACACATACTCACGAGTACACACACACACATATATACACATACTCAAAAAACACTAGGGACAGAAGCTCCCATATTGTAACACTTGTTGCTTCTGTACTTGGGGAATATGCACAGCCTCCTGCAGACATTACTCAGAGTTGCAGCTGTAAGATTGAAGAGCATGTTAGGCACATTTCCCTCCATCTCCAGAAGTGTCTCTGCAGACAAACCTACGTTTTGATCTGCAGATGAAATGGAAGTTTGTTTGGATATCTGCTGCAGCAGAAGAACATGATACCAGCCACCGGACACCCTAGGCCAGGAACTGCAAAACAGAGCACCTCGCAATTATTAGCCAGGTTCTTCCCTGCAGTTAAGAAGGATTGATTTTTACCACATTCCCAGTCTCCTCTTCATCTTGAGGATGAACCAAAACCTCAAGAGTACATGATAGACTCAAAATGCTGGAGTAACTCAGCAGGGCAGGCATCTCTCTAGAGGAAAAGAATGCCTGATCCGCTGTTACTGCAGCATTTTGTGTCTATCTTCAGTACAAAGCAGCATCTGCAGTTCCCTCCTACTCATAAGTACATGTCGAGTTTGAACCATATTACTAGCACCTTCAAGTAATCCGGTCCAATGGCACAGAGGAGAATTGATCAGTTAAACCTGTTGCCAGAAAAAAATGGGACCTGGCTTGTTTAACTATTGACTGACTCAGAGGCTGTTAATTATTTGAATTAATTATATTAAGTTGCATAACGAGTGGCACGAGTTGGCCGTGCCTGTGCTGAACATGCTGTTAGGACCGGCTCTGGTCTGTCTGCACAAAGCCCATGTCTTGTCTTGCCCGTCCTGGCATGTCCATATACCTATTCAAGAGTCTCGTAAATGCCACATCCGAACTCGACTCTTCTGACCGTCTGAAGCCCCTGCAACAACTTCAACGCCCAAAGCAGACTGTAATGTCTCCACTCATCTGGTTGGTCGGCTGTGGGAGGCACCCCTGGGGTACAAATGTGGCCGGGCTTGGAGAGGGACGTTACGTCCAAGGAAGGCGATGGCTGGAGGTCCACAGCAGCCGGGGGCTTGACTGGATCGGGCACCACACATAAGAACTAGTGCGCGGACTGGATTTTGAAATGGTGCCAAAAAATGGCGCCTCTTGCATGCGGGCTCAGTAGACTATTTCTGTACACTTGCTAATGGAGGGTGTGCTTGAGTATGGGAATACTGTACTGGACTGAGGGTAAGAAAATAATTTCCCTTTGTGTTTGCGCATGTGACAATAAAAGCACCATTGGATCTGAACACATGACTAACATTGTCCATTCATGAGGTGGTTTTGACCTGAGCATTTCTACAATCTAGGATAGTCACTTATGTTAAAATTAAATTTATATTAAAACAAAAACACCCACTGCACACCCACAGAGTGAAGATCCCTTTAGTTTCTTAAATGTTAAAAAATACCTTGTTATAACATCTTAATAATAGCTTCTAACATTTTCCCTATGACAGATGTTAATCTAAGTGCCCTGTAAATTTCCCTTGCACCTTTGGGAATAAAGAAATTATAGTTGCCATTTTCCCACCCTCCAGCTCCTCCTTTCCCATTTTCAATTTATTGCTAATTCTAAGATATTACGTATTATCTCTGATGAAGTCTAATATAAAGGTACCCATTTAATTCATGACATCGGATGGAAGCTGCATACCAAATCTTGTTGTGCTTATGTGCAATGACAATAAAATATATTATTATTATTATTATTATTATTATGATTCTCTATTATTAATCCTCCTAATACTTTGTAGGACTGACACCCACTTTGTTAACATTTGAAGGCCACTAATCACTATCTCTTTAACGGGGGTCCCCCTCTTCAACTATAGATGAGGCTCTCACCAGGGTCTCTTCAATATCCTCTAGCTCCGCTCTCACTCCCCTTCCCCCCACTCGTAACAAGGACAGACTCCCCCTTGTCCTCACCTTCCAACCCACCAGACGCCACATAAACAGATAATCCTCCGCCATTTTCGCCACCGCCAACGGGATCCCACCACTGGCCACATCTTCCCATCTCCTCCCCTTTTGGCTTTCCACAGAGACCGCTCACTCCGCAACTCCCTGGTCAATTCGTCCCTTCCCACCCAAACCACCCCCTCCCCTGGTACTTTCCCTTGCAATCGCAGGAAATGCTACACTTGTCGCTTTACCTCCCCCCTCGACTCCATCCAAGGACCTAAGCAGTCTTTCCAGGTGAGGTAGGGGTTCACCTGCACCTCCTCCAACCTCATCTATTGCATCAGCTGCTCTAGGTGTCAGCTGCTTTACATCGGTGAGACCAAGTGCAGGCTTGGCGATCGCTTCGCCCAACACCTCTGCACAGTTTGCATTAACAAACCTGATCTCCCGGTGGCCCAGCACTTCAACTCCCCCTCCTATTCCGTATCTGACCTTTCTGTCCTGGGCCTCCTCCATGGCCAGAGTGAGTCCCACTACAAATTGGAGGAACAGCACCTCATATTTCGCTTGGGTACTTTACACCCCAGCAGTATGAACATTGACCTCCAATTAAGTAGTCCTTGCTTTTTCCCTCCTTCCACTCCCCTTCCCAGCTCTCCCACAGCCTACTGTCTCTGCCCCTTCCTTTCTTCTTCCCGCCCCCCCCACATCAGTCTGAAGAAGGGTCTCGGCCTGAAATGTCACCTATTCCTTCGCTCAATAGATGCCGCCTCACCCGCTGAGTTTCTCTAGCATTTTCGTCTACCTTCGATTTTTCCAGCATCTGGAGTTCTTTCTTAAACTATCTTTTTAATGATTTTGGAAGAAGAACAAGCATGTCTAACTGGATTAGAAAATTATCATGGAGGACTTTAAGGGAAAGAGTAAAACAAGATCATAAGACAAAGAGGGAGAAAAGATTCTAAGGGGAGTAAGGGGCGACTGTGGCTGTCAAAGAGAAGTCAAGGATAGTGTAAAAATAAAATAGAAGTATGACTTTGCAAAGATGAGTGGGATGCCAGAGGATTGGAATTTTTTAAAGAGCAACAGAAGCATTGGTGATCATTTTCCAATGTTCTATAGATTCAGGATCAGTTCCTTTGGATTGGAGGGTAGCTAATGTTATCCCACTTTTTAAGAAAGGCGGAAGAGAGAAAACGGAATTATAGACCAGTTAGCCTGACATCGGTGGTGGGGAAGATGCTGGAGTTGATTATAAAAGATGAAATAGCGGCACATTTGGATAGCAGTAACGTCCAAGTCAGCATGGATTTACGAAGGGGAAATCATGCTTGACTAATCTTCTGGAATGTTTTGAAGATGTAACTAGGAAAATGGACAAGGGAGAGCCAGTGAATGTAGTGTACCTGGACTTTCAGAAAGCATTTGATAAGGTCCCACATAGGAGATTAATGGGCAAAATTGGGGCACATGGTATTGGGGGTAGAGTGCTGACATGGATAGAAAATTGGTTGGCAGCCAGGAAACAAAGAGTAGGGATTAACGGGTTCCTTTCAGAATGGGAGGCAGTGACTAGTGAGGTATCGCAAGGCTCGGTGCTGGGCCTGCAGCTATTTACTTTATACATTAATGATTTAGATGAAGGGATTAAAAGTAACATTAGCAAATTTGCAGATGCAACAATGCTGGGTGGTTGTGTGAACTGTCAGGAGTATGCTATGACTAGAGCCAGGATTTTGCCATAAATGCCATGTGCCTTTTCATGCCTTTTTTGATGATTTCAGGAAGATAATGCCTTTTTCACGATTGCCTAAATCAGCCTTTTTTTTCCATTTTAACGTAACTTACAAGATAATTTACAGCACCAAAGCGAAACCCAGCTGCAAGTGATTGGAGAGGGGTGCGTGGGAAAGGGTCCAGTCTTTGCAGACTGGAGTCATGCTTTAAGTAGGTATGAAGTGGTGATGGGGGAGGAGTAGGTTGGGAAGGATCTAGTCTTTTCAAACTGGAGTCAAGCTGTGAATAGGTGTGAAGTGTTGGTTGAGGGTACCAGGGTTAAGTTTCTGTTTATCGAACCTGCAGTAGAACTCATTACGGTCATTGATCAGCTGACAATTTCCTGAGGAGTGGGGGGTTTTCCTCTTGTAGCTTGTGATTTCTTGCAAGCTCTTCCACACTGAAGAAGAGTCATTTGCTGAGAACTTGCTCCTCAACTTCTCAAGAGTACCTTTCCTTGGCAGCTCTGATTCCGCTTCTCATCTTGTACTGCATCCCCGCTCCTGTAGCATCTACCCCTACAAGCGTCAAAATGCCTAGTCAAGTCAACGCCTTGTAAAAAACTGAACGATTTGGTGAGAGTGTACGGGAGTGATATATTCTCTACAGCCAACTGTGGGCAGTTTTGCAAAGCATGTGAGAGAGCAGTGAATCATAAGAATAAATATTTCGACTCCCAGCATGTATAGACAGCTAAACACAAGTCGACGGCAGAGAAACTGTAGGTAGGAAATACGCAAGCTTGTCTCCTCACAACATTTACTGCTGGCTCCAATCGCAACTATGAGTTTTCGAGTGATCTGTGCAAAGCATTCATTGATGCTGGAATTCCACTGTGGAAATTGGAAAACAAATCTCTCAGAGGTTTTTTAGGGAAATACACAAAGGAACCTATACCGAACGAGTCATCATTACAGAAAAATTATGTTGACAGCAACTTCAACATTGTTGTGCAGAAAATTAGAGATGAAGTTGCATGCATCAAAATATGGATCTCAATAGACGAGACAACCAATGCTGTGGGGAGATATGTTGCCAATGTGATCATCGGTAAACTGGAGGCAGGTCAACCATCAAAGGAGTATTTCTTGACATCGGAAGTATTGGAGAAGTCAAAAAGCACAACTATTGCTCATTTGTTTACATCTTCACTTGCTTTACTTTGTACTTAAAGTTCCTGACGATGTAGGTAAAGACATTCAAGGAAAACATGAGAGGGGGAGTTTAGCAAACAAAGATCTTGAAGAAGTACAAAACATAGCTACATTTCTCAAAGGTAGTCATAAAGCACAAGATATCAACATGAATGTAGAGTTTGTAGCTTGTTTCAGGAATGCACCAGTCACCTCAACTGGGGTAGAAAGAAGTTTTTCACAACTGAAGCATATTCTGTCTGACGGCATAGTTTAACACCAGATCATTTGAAAAAAATGCTAGTAGCTATGTGCAACCAGGCAATAATGTAGTATACCTTCATAATTATCATTTTTAACCATATTTTGGTGGTGGAAATACATGCCTTTTTATGCCTTTTTTTCAATAAATGCCTTTTTCGTGCCTTTTTTGTAATTTTAGTTTGCCTTTTTGCCTGCCTATTTCAGATATTTTTAGTGCCTAAACATCCTGGCTCTAGCTATGACGATGCAGGGTGACTTGGATGAGTGTGCAGATGCATGGCAGATGCAGTTTAATGTGTTTTTTTGGTGGCAAAGCAGGAACACAGATTATTATCTGAATGGTGTCAAGTTGGGAAAAGGGGAAGTACAACGAAATCTGGGGGTCCTTGTTCATCAGTCACTGAAAGTAAGCATACAGGTACAGCAGGCAGAGAAGAAAGCTAATGGCATGTTGGCCTTCATAACAAGAGGAGTTGAGTATAGGAGCAATGAGGTCCTTCTGCAGTGTACAGGGTCCTAGTGAGACCACACCTGGAGTATTGTGTGCAATTTTGGTCTCAATTTGAGGAAGGACATTCTTGCTAATGAGGGAGTGCAGAGTAGGTTCACGAGGTTAATTCCCGGGTAGGCGGGACTGTCATATGTTGATAGAATGGAGCTACTGGGCTTATATACACTGGAATTTAGAAGGATGAGAGGAGATCTTATTGAAACATATAAGATTATTAAGGGATTGGAGGCAGGAAACGTGTTTCAAATGTTGGGGGAATCCAGAACCAGGGGCCACAGTTTAAGAATAAGGGGTAGGCCATTTAGATGAGGAAAAACCTTTTCACCCAGAGCGTTATGAATCTGTGAAATTCTCTGCCTTCTGAGGATTCTCTGGATGCTTTCAAGAGAGATAGAGCTCTTAAAGATAGGGATATGGGGAGAAGGCTGGAATGGGGTACTGATTGTGGATGATCAGCCATGATCACAGTGAATGGCGGTGCTTGCTCAAGGGGCTGAACGACCTACTCCTGCACCTATCAATCTCTGCTTTAAAAATACCCAATGACTTGGCCTTCTCAGCCGTCTGTGGCAATGAATTCCACAGATTTACCATCCTCTGGCTAAAGAATTTAAAAACCCTTCTCATCTCCATTCTAAAGGTACATCCTTTTATTCTGAGGATGTGCCCTCTGCTCTTCAACTCTTTCTCACTAATGGAAACAACCTCTCCACATCAACTCTGTTTAGGTCTGACACCTTTGCCTGTGTGTGAATGTGTGTGAATGTGTGTGAGTGATTGGTGGTGGTCGGAGGGGCCGTAGGCGCAGATTAGCAGCCACGCTTCCGTCAGTCTGCCCCAGGGCAGCTGTGGCTACAGAAGTAGCTCACCACCACCGAGTGTGACTGAGGAGTGAATGAATAATGCGATGTAAAGCGCCTTGAGTATCTAGAAAGGCGCTATATAAATCCCATCCATTTATGACAATAATTGAATCTGTTTCAAAATCTGAAGCCTCAATCAAGCAATATGTTGAACCATGCCGAATGTGTATGTTCCCAATGGCCAGTTTCTCTGTTCATGATTATTTTTATTATTGAGAACTTTGTGAGGAATTTGGCACGTAAAGTGGTAAATTAATCACTCACCTTTTGTGACATAAATGGTTGTTAAAAAATATATAAGATTGTGGGAAATAAAAACATTGTGGAGGCAATTGTTATTTTTTAAATTAATATCACATTTGGATCAAATTAACTAAAAATAATCCAGATAATATGTAGGTATCTCTTGGCTCCCCGCTGCACATCTTTAATTCATCTTGGAGAATCTTTGAGAATTTAATTTATAATCTAGTTGAATAGAATACATGATGTGATTCATTAATTTTTAATTAATTTACTTATTTTGTATTTCAGATTCAGGAGCTGTATTTACATTTGGTAAAAGCAAATTTTCAGATAATGTCCCCAGCAAATTCTGGCTGAAAAGTGACATAGCTGTTACAATCAGTTGTGGGGATGAACACACTGCGCTCATAACAGGTAGGTTGGTGGTTCTATTGTGAATTTATATACCTCTTTTCTATGGCCATGAACATTCAATCCTAAACAAATGATGAAGAAAAATGCACAGATAATTCAGTGTTGGAAAATATGGAGTCATGGGTAAAAGCAAATATTCACATAATACACTTTTTTTGGACAGAAAATGGCAAGTTGTACATCTTTGGGAGCAACAATTGGGGCCAGCTAGGCTTGGGAACAAAGAACACTATGAACAAACCCACTTGTGTGAAAGGTATGTTCTCTTGCAATAATAATAATTTAAGGATGATATTTAGTTCTCATTTGCATAATCATTATGTTTGAGTTGAAAACAAAATTTAAACTGACCTTTGGGAGTTAATTATATATCTTTTAACCATATATTTCAGATTGACAAATATACATGTTGTAGATTTAAAATGAGAACATTACAGCATTTCTTATTCGGTATGTGCCTTATTTTAGCTCTAAAGTCGGAGAGAGTGAAACTTGCTGCCTGTGGGAGAAACCATACACTGATCTGGACAGGTATGATAATTGACCGGTGAAGCTGGCTGTTTAATGGTTATAAATTTATGTAATTTATAAAATTAATTGATAATATTTATAAAATTGTGTATTTAATGGTTATAAATCCAAAAGATTTATTTTGCAAATCCACATCAATTATGAAATCCACTAGAGAACCATGTTAATGTATTGAAATCCTCGTTTTTGTGTACACTTCCCATTTACTTTTGTATAAATGTCCCCATTCCACTGTCCAGACTGGGAGGAAATTGTTCATTTCCACTGCTTATGTTGGATTTCCATATTCCTGAGGCTATTCTGGAAAGTAGCATCAGCTTTCTAATTGTCAATTCTTATATCTATCAAGTATAGAATCTCCACATATATTTTATCTGCATAATCTGACCACTCTTGTTTGTTGATTTTTGCCTGTATAAATGCATCCACAATCTTAACGGGCCCCCCTTTAGAATCTCTATTATAGCCCCTCCTTATCTCTGCCATCTTACAAATAATAAATATGCTGCAGGATTCATAGACAATCCCTTCGGATTTACAGGTTGTTGTGTAAGAAGACTGAGGATTCACTTGAGGACATTTTATTTGTTGCACTTTCCTTGTGAAGCATGGGCATAGGAATTCGCAATGATGATTTTCATTATATTATTGGGTCAAAATGTCCTGAGAAATTCCAGCTGCACCAGGTTTGACTTCTTATGGGGCTAGTGGTGGAGTGCCAACTTTCATCAACTTTTTTAATGGATTAAGGAATTTGTCAGTTAAATCTGATGCGGATTATTTGACCCTATTCAATACGACGGACAGGAACAGGTGTTCTGTGAAAGGTAATTTACCTTTAGTTAACTTTGTTAACACATGTATTTACACCAGAAACGTTGTTATCCTGCATTTTGCATTCTGACATACTCTAGTATCGATGGGAATGATTGTGGGTGGGGTAGGGAGGAGAGGAAAGGGTAGCGTGCAGTGTTGAGGGAGCTGCTGGGGCAATGGAGGTGGAAGGTCAGGAAACAAAAGAGATACCCGGTCATTGGAAGACCAACATCAATGGAGCAGTCTAACTGGAGGGGTAGCGCCAAGGCAAAACCCAGGTCAACTTATCAACGGAAAGCCCGGTCAACTCTTGATCTGCAGTTGTCAAATTTGTCAAATTCTGCATTAGGGCTTTTATTGTAATTTTATTTTATTGTAATTATTACCGAATGCATTAATTTTGAAACAATTAAAAATAATTAAAATTATAGAAACTGGCCATTGGGAACATACAAAAATCTACAAACCTGTACGTCTTTGGAGTGTGGGAGGAAACCAGAGAACCCGGAGAAAACCCATGCGGTTATAGGGAGAACACACAAACTTTGTGCAGACAGCACCTAGGGTCAGGATCGAACGCAGGACTCTTGTGCTGTACGGCAGCAACTCTACCACTGCTCCACTGTGAGTGGAGCATACTATTTTCCATCAGAAAGCCCAGTCGTTTGCAATGCCAAGCAGATTAGGTTGAAGCTGGCATTGTGTAGCAAGATGCCATAAAAAAAATCAGTTCCAGATATTTGTGAATCTAATGGGCTTGAGACTGGTCACTTCACTGGTCACTTGAGAAAAACATTTTTCACACAGAGAGTAGTAAATCTCTGCAACTCTCTGCCACAGAAGGTAGTTGAGGCCAGTTCATTGGCTATATTTAAGAGGAAGTTAGATGTGGCTCTTGTGGCTAAAGGATCAGGGGGTATGGAGAGAAGGCAGGTACAGGATACTGAGTTGGATGATCAGCCATGATCATATTGAATGGCGGTGCAGGCTCGAATGGCCGAATGGCCTACTCCTGCACCTATTTTTAACGTTTCTATGTTTCCGGGAAATTCCAGGCTTTGCAATTCAATATGCACGTAATCTGCAATGTTTTCCAATTAAGCACTTGTGCTGTTATTTGTAATTGGAACTGTCTGGTTATTTTTGCCTTGAATCTGTGGTCACTTTGGTTAACTGGAGCATGGAGCACAACTCCATAGACTTTCATATGGATGCATCAGCATATCACAAAGTGCTGGATGAACTCAGCTCAGCGGGTTAGGCAGCTCGTTGTGTTTTCCTCAGGATGCCAACATCTGCAGTCTTTTGTATCTCTGATGTCTGAAGAAGGATCTCGACCAGAAATGTCACCTATTCCTTTTCTCCCGAGGTGCTGCCTGATCCGCTGAGTTACTCCAGCACTTTGTGTCTACCTCTGACCTCAATGTGTGTTACAGAGCAAGGAAATATCTATGCAACTGGTGACAACAGTGAAGGACAGTTGGGCCTAGGTGATAATCAAGAAAGAACAACATTTCAACGTGTGGAGTACTTCACGGGCAAAGGAAAGATCAAACAGCTGGCTGCTGGTTCAAATATTTCCGCAGCCTTAACTGGTGAGAGATTTTGACATATTCAGGCTTGGCAATGTTACTAACTATTCATAATTCATTATTTATTATATTTTATCAATTCATTTGTGGGCATTGCAGTAAGGTCAACATTCCATATTTGTTCCCAATTGGTTTTAGGTGCCATTAATGCACTATGATCATCTGCAGTGTTTTGGCAAATGTACTCCCAGGTTGCTGTTGGGTGGGAATGTTTGGGTGTCTGTCCCCAGTGAAGGCATAGCAATATTTCCAAGTCAGATGGTGTATGAGTTGGATAAACATCTGTAAGTACTGTTATTTCTGTATGTGAGCTGCCCTTGCTTTTAAAAGTGAAACCTAAACGTTTTGGGAGGATGTTGATAAGGAACACCGGGAGAATAGCAATTTATGGATGATATACAAATATACACATAAATATACAAATTGGCGACTTACCATCAGCCATGGAGGGGAGCTTCGACCGCCGGCCCTGCGGTCTGCGGTGCTTCTGGCTGCGGCGCGGCGGGAACTTTAAACTTTAAATCTCGACCGCCGGCCTGTGGCCTACACCAACTTAAAGCCGCGGTCTCCGGTGGGGAAGAGCCGATCCTGGACTTACCTGGACTTGTACCTTGTCCTTTTACCATCCGGACGCCCGCAGCAACGGCTGCGGAGGGTTGAGGTCCCGACCACGGGGGAAAATGGAGGAGGACTGGCCAAATTGTGTGCCTTCCACCACAGTGATGAATGCTGTGGTGGATGTTTATGTTAAATTTTTATTGTGTTTTGTGTGTGTTCTTTATCATTGTACCGCTGCTGACATATTCATTTCACTTGCACTTTATGTGCAATGTGACAAATAAACCATATTGTATTGTATTGTATTGTATTGGGGGTAGGAGTAGACTATTGAGGCTCGTGAGCTTGTTCTGCATTTGAAAATATCAAGATTGATTGACTGCAAGCTTATAGAATCATGCAGCGTGGAACCAAGCACTTTGGCCCATCTTGCCCATGCCGACTAACGTGCCCCATCTAAACTAATCTCACCTACTTGATTTTGTCCCATATCCCTCTAAACTTACCCTATCCATGTACCTGTCTAAATATCTCCTAAACGTTGCATTATCTTTTCATTCTTATCTATCTTACTTTGCCCCATTACAAGAAGGAATGTCTCGACCCAAAACGTCACCCGTTCCTTCTATGCAGAGATGCTGCCTGTCCCGCTGAGTTACTCCAGCATTTTGTGCGTATCTTCAATATAAACCAGCATCTCCAGTTTCTTCCTACACAGGAGCGGTTTTGGAGAGGGTGCAGGAGAGGTTTACCAGAATGCTGCCTGGATGAGAAGGTAGTAGCTATAAGGACAAACTTGGATTATTTTTTCTGGTATGTCAGAGGTTGAGGGATGACCTGTTAGAAGTGTATAAAATTGTGAGAGACATAGATAGGGTAGACAGTCAGAATGATTTTCTCAGGATAGAACTATCATAGATGAGAGGACATACCTTTAAAGTGTAAGTGGCAAGGTTTGAAGGAGATGTGCAGGACAAATGATGGGTGCCTGGAATGTGCTGCCAGGGAGGCAGATATGATAATGGCATTTAAAAGGTTTTGGATAGACACATGGAAATTCAAGAAATGGAAGTGCCTGGGATCACCGAAAGGCAGAGGATATTATCTTAATTTAGCTTCATGTTCGGCACGGACATTGTGGGCTGAAGGGCCTGTTTCTATGCTATATTATTCTATGTTATATTCATTCCCTTGCCTATCAAGAATCTATCTAAGTCTGCCTTAAGAATACTCAAAGACACCTTTTCCACCACTTGTGGCTCCACAGAGAGTTCCAGACACATGGCCTCTGAGAGAAGAAACCATACTGGAGAATGTAGAACAAAAAACAAAGTGCTGGGGAACTCAGCAAGCCAAGTACTTCTATGGAGGGAACTGACAAACAATGTTTCATTTGGAAGTCCTCTTCATATCAGAATTCAATCCTGATCATTGTGAGATAATGCATTTTAGAAGGACCATTGGGACATGCCCAAGGAATTTTATGACCCTGGGGAGTACTGAGGAATTGGTGTACCTGTCCACGAATTCTTGAAAATTGAATCATAGGTAGATCAGATGATTAAGAAGACATATGACATACCATCTTAATAATCTGGGACATAGTGTTTAAGAGCATTGAGTTTACAGTACAACTATGACTGCCAATCACCCCCCCCCCGGGACACTTATTATTATTTATTCAAATCATTTGCTATGTCGCTCTTCCAGGGAGATGCTAAATGCATTTCGTTGTCTTTGTACTGTACACTGACAATGACAATTAAAATTGAATCTGAATCTGAATCTGAATCTAAACTATATAAAACATTAACTAAGCCAAAGCTGAAGTACTGTGTTCTGCTCTGTTTGCTTATTTAAGTAAAAATGTGATAGGACTGCAGAGGGTGAGGAGAATGTTGTCAGGGATGAAGCACATGGTGTAGTTAATGAGAAACCTCCCCCCCCAGTAGAAATGGCTATAAACGGAGGATTCTGCTTTAATGTAATGGGTAGGAGATTTGAGGATTTTTTTTCCTCTCTGAGGGTATTTGATGGTTTAAGATCACTGAATTCTCAATGATTTGCCGAGTCCAATAGTAGCGTTTAAAATTTTGTACTTAGGCACAGCCTTCTTCTCCTCGTGTCCATCTTGTTACAAATGTTGACCCCGCTGTCATCGTCCGTCCTGAAAAGGACGCAAGCTTCCGGCGACAATCAGTGGAGGCCATCACTTGTCGCAATAGATGATGATGGTAGCAGAATTAGCTCAGGATATTTCCAGTTTCCAGTTTCCAGCCCCCCGATGTGGACGCTTCTGCGATGGGGCCACTTAGGCACAATGATTATATCAGTATCAGTATCAGTATATCTTTATTGTCATTTCCTGAGTACTCACATACCCAGAGGAAACAAAAAAACGTTGCTCAACCAGTGTCCATTCAGTGTGCAGTACAAATAACAACAAGTAAATAGAAATAGAAATACATATATCATGAACAAATTAAATTAAACACTCTACTCTCTACTAAACATCAACAGGCGTTCCGATCGACAGCTGCTGCAGTGTGTCCAGGTTATGGCATCAGAACAAAGCATTAAATACCTGTAGACCTTGACTACCAACTGAACATATCATAACTAACAAAACAAAGAAACTACGGAATTACGACTAAAAGACTGAAAATGACTAGCAGGCAAAAGATACGGGTCATTCAACTAACAACTTTCACACCGAACACACTGCTGAAAAACAGGCTTCCTTATATATATAGGATGATTAGGGTGTACCAAGCACCTACGTACTATGAAGAGACCATTGTTTTAGGTTCTTATCAGATGCAACCTTGAGTTCACAGGCTGTTCCTTGCCACCATGTTTAGCAAACCTGTTCCCACGCAGTTAACATTCTTTTAAAAAATAAACTAACCCAATCAGTTCCCTGCAAGGCCCTACATATGTTTTTCACAACAATGCCTGTGGGGATGGTAGAGATAGATACTTATAGTTACTATTTGGCATTTAAAATGCCAAAGATAAACAGCTATAAACCAAATGCTGAATGATGGGATTCATGTAGACAGCCATGGGCACTTGGGTAAACATAGAAAATAGGTGCAGGAGTAGGCCATTCGGCCCTTCGAGCCTGCACCGGGTACTGGCATGGCCTCCTCCTGTGCTGCATGACAGTGATTTATCATACTGGGGCTCTGATGGAGTCAAGTTTTGGGTGGGTGATAAGGGATGCTAATAAAACACTTTTCCCTGGATGGGGCAAGGACTGTATTATTTCTATTGATTTTGTTGTGTAAAAGCTGGACAGTGGAGATTGAATACTTGGATGATAATCACCCAAACCTTATATTTTATTGGCCTCAATTCCATTCAGGAGCAGCTTCTTCCCTACAGCCATCAGGCCTTTAAACACAACGTCCTCCAAATAAGCTCTGAACTGCATAGGCTTGGGGGCAATTGTCTTGTCATTTTGCACTATTATTGTGTGTGTGGGTCCGTGTGTGTGTGCGCGTGCGTGCGTGCATGTGTGTGTGTGTTTTATGTGTTTACATATTCTATTGTGGTGTTCAGTTTGGGATATATGACAATAAAACACTCTTGACTCTTAAATTATGACTTGTCCATTAATACGTCTACATTATTGCCTACTGGTTCTTCCCACTCATTAATCGCATATGTACACTTAGCTTCTCCGGCAATGCCTATTTCTAGTTTAACTGGACTGGAATCTGTTAATGCAAGAGTTACTTTGTGACATGCTGTCGTCAATTAGTGGATACAAACTATTGCAGAGTTGTGGAATACTGAAAAAGGATGAATAACTTTTCATGAACTGTAAAGTTGTTTTAATTAATTTCATTTTTATTTTGTTTAGAGGATGGGAATCTCTTCATGTGGGGTGATAACTCTGAGGGGCAAATCGGCCTTGGTTCGGAAACCAGTGCCTTTCTACCACGTCAAGTAAATGTTGGCAAAACCGTCTCCTGGGTTTCCTGTGGATATTACCATTCTGCTCTTGTAACGGGTATGTATCAATGACAGCAAATATCCTGGGCTATAAAGAGAATAGCCCTTTTGGGTGGGGGCAGGCGAGCAATGATCCTGTTGCTCTCAATAACGTCTTTGTTACCTCAATTGACTTTGCTTGGCGCATTGCAAATACGAAACACAATATAATGCTCAAATTTAGCAAATCTGCTACTCAAATTCATTTTTGGCTTGAAAAACGAAATTGGAGAAAAGTATTTTTTCATGAGATATCAGCCTGGTTACATGGGTCACTATAATTATAAAAAGACAAAGTTCTGGAGTAATTCAGCGGGTCAGACAGCATCACTAGAGATCTCACAGACGGCTGAGGAAAGGTGACATTTCAGGTCAGGATCCGTCTTCGTGTCCCGACCCAAAACATCACCTGCCTATGTTCTCCAGAGATGCATCCTGTCCTGAGTTACTCCAGCACTTTGTGTCCTTTTTTTTGGAAGCCACCATTTGTAGTTCACTATAATTAATTTTGATTATGTACTAAATGTACGTCACTCCTATGCTTAAAATTGTTCACAACAGCCAGTAATTGCCACTCTCCAAATCCAGCTGCAAATTTTAGATAAAGGGCTAGGCCTGTATGTGGGGAATAGAAATGATTCATAATTTGAATTGCTACTTGAACCAATGCACAAATGAAACTTTGGAGATATGTTATGTTGAGGTGTGACATCGAGTCACACAGTGTGGAAACGGGCCCTTCTGTCCAACTTGCCCACAACGTCCAACACGTCCAATCTACACTAGTCCCACCTGCCTGTGTTTGACCCATATCCCTCTAAACCTGTCCTCGCCATGTACGTGTCTAAATGTTTCTTAAACATTGCAATAGTGGCTACCTCAAATACCTTCTCCGGCAGCTCATTCTGTACATCCACCACCCTTTGTGTGAAAAGGTTCCCCCTCAGATTCCTATTAAATCTTTCCCTCTTCACCTTAAACAATTGTCTTCTGGTTCTTGATGCACCTACTCTGGGCAAGAGACTGTGCGTTTCCCCATCTATTCCTCTCATGATTTTGTACACAACATCTCTGTAGTCACACTTTGAAATGTGAGTACTCTAAAAGATATTACATAGTAGATCACAATTCCTGTTAAACAATCATACAACATGAATGTTTAAGAAGGAATTGCAGATGCAGGAAAATCGAAGGTAGACAAAAGTGCTGGAGAAACTCAGCGGATGCAGCAGCATCTATGGAGCGAAGGAAATAGGCAACGTTTCGGGCCGAAACCCTTCTTCAAAATGAATGACAGGGTAAAAAAGAAACTTTTTTCCAGGATTTCCAATTTTAATTCGATATCTGAATGCGGTGGATTATTTTGGTCATGCAGTAATGGAAGAAAGCATTTTAAACTAAACTTCTTGCTAAGTATTGTCATGATGGGGTTCATGTAATTAACATTCAAATTATCACTATTTTCGGTAATACAAGCAAATGAAAATGAATGATAAATAACTTTACATAATTTTATGTTCTTCCTACTACTTTTCAGCCTAAGAGTTATTCACTTTATATATATTTAATGGCTCACATAGAGTAGATTAACTTGGTGTTCTAAAGCTCTCGGGTGGACATATGTTTACATTTCAAAATAATTGTAGCTTTTCTTTCCAACAGAAATAGATGATTATAAGTTTCTGGTGTTACAAAGTAAGATTAAGAAAACTTTCGATCTTCCCAAAGTTTAGTTGGAAGAAATTGATGCATGAATGGAGTTTGAAATTGGACAATGTATCTGACTCTTTACTGGAGCATCAATGGCCAAGGTTTGAGCTGAAGCTGTGAGTTATCCATGAGTGAGAGAGTCTTGGAGACGTTTCCAATAGTGGGAGGCCATAGCCTCAGAATAAACGGACGTACCTTTAGAGAAGAGATGAGGAGGAATTTCTTTAGTCAGAGGGTGGTGAATCTGTGGAATTCAAAATGCTGTGGAGGCCATCAATGGATATTTTTAAGGTGGAGATTGATAGATTCTTGATTAGTACAGGTGTGAGGGGTTATGGGGAGAAGGCAGGAGAATGGGGTTGAGCGGGAAAGATACATCAGTCAGCGGGCTAGATTTGATGGGCCGAATGGCCTAATTCTGTTCCTATAACTTATGAACTTATCACTGTACATGTGGAAATTGTTATACATTTTGGATGAAGTTGCCAAGGAAGGAAACAAGATTGTGGAGATAATAGTGCGCGCATGTGAAGCAAAGCCATTGTTGATGGTTGTTCGACAGCAACCAGTTAGAAGTGCACCACGCCAAATGAGTTTGGTACTATCCAGCATGTCAGAGCCAGAGAGGAAATGGATGATATGGCTAAAGGATGCAGATGGATGGAGAAGGACTAAGGGAGAGAAAAATCTGATAAAATATCATCAAATGACATAATCTCAACATCTCCCTTATAAACTCTCATAATCTGATGAAATATCACTAGTCTATGACTGGATGGGAACATGAATGGTGAGTTTTTTTCAAGAATGTCAACATAATATATCACAATTTTGTGAGGTTAAAACATTCAAGGATTTTGAAGATGAAAGGAAGTTCAGAGATTGGATGATAGTTTGCAAAAATGGAAGCATCACAGTTTTAGGGTTTTTTTTGGGTAGATAGATGATAATAAGAGAGCAAGAAGAGGAGATGAACCTATTAACTATAACATGTTGGCCAGGAAATGAAAGCGGATATTCATTACTTTTGTGGGAATAAAATGGAGGTAGTAGGTGGTGATCACATGGACAAGATGAATTCAGAGAGGACTTAAGGGGCGAGAGGAGTGAAACTAGACTTGGATGAAAGTTTGGAACTGGACAACATGAGAAATTTGACTAAGTAGATTAGGAGAAGGAAGGGAGACAGCAGAGCAAAAAGTCCTAACTTTAGTGACAAAAATGCTAACTGTTTGCAGTGCAACAATTAACATAGCAACTGTAACTGGATTACCACACATACTTGTATTACTTCTTCATAGGTGAAGGAGAGCTCTACACATTCGGAGAATCTGATAATGGGAAACTGGGATTACCACTTGGTGAGACGATAAATAATCGGATCCCACAGCCTGTGAATAATATTTCAGGAAAAGTCAAACAAGTTGCATGTGGGGGTGGTCACACTCTTATTCTTACAGGTATGCTTGTCAAAAGGTTGAGATAAAAATCACCGTTAAATTAATTGTGCACAACGTTTCAACCTTGTTCCAAATATTACCTTAAATAGTGGTTTAAAAAAAAATTGCTTCACTATCTGCTCATATCCGCAAGGTCGCGATTTGCGCCTTGATCCCGGCAGTTACTCGGTCTGTATGAAATGCAGTGTAGGAGAGGTGTATTGACTGTGTGGGAAGAACTTTGGAAGTGATTGGCCACCAGTCTAAAAAGCCGCTGTGTCTCCCTGTCCCTGGGATAGTAGGGGGCGATCAAACAGCACAATACCCCCCTCCCCCTCCAACTCCAGAGGAATCCTCTCCCCGATGGGCCGCTACGGCGACAAGTGGCAGTTTGCCCACAGCCCGAGCTGCGCCACCCCAAGAACAAGAAAGACGTACCTTGCACACAGTCAGCTTCTGCCCCTACGTGTTCCCCTGGAGTTGGAGCGGGGCTGGGCTGGAGTTGCTGCTGGCTGTGGGTCTCTGGGATCTCCGTGCTTGCAGTGGGCCTGGGGGTCGGTGTCCCGTTGGTCCTGACGTCTCCGGCCACCCCCCTGGACTGGAGCTGAGACTGGGAACTGTACCGCCCTTGCCCCCTCCCTCTGCAACTGCAAACAACCCCACTCTCCTGCAAGAGCGGTACAGTTCCCGGAGGATAGCAGGTGGCCGGAGACGTCAGGACCAACAGGAACCTGCTCCCCGATGGGCCCCTACGACGCCCCGAGCTGCGCCCCGTCATCCGCAACCCAGGTTCCTCTGTAGTTGGAGCGGGGCTGGGCTGGGCTGCTGCAGGCTGTGGGTCTCTCGGTTCTCTGTGCTTGCGGTGGGCCTGGTGGTCGACGTCCAATTGGTCCCGACGTCTCCGGTAACTGCACTGAACTGCTGCCATCGCCGATGTGAAGACAGTACAAAGCCCCCGCTCCGGTGCAATGAGCTGGGAGCTGGAGAGGGGAGGGATGGGGTCACACACATGGCCGGGAAGCAGAGGGGTGTAGATGGGGTGAAATTGAAGGGAGCGACAATCTGCTGCTGCCTGCACGCTGAATTGAGAAGTTCCCACGCAAGACTCACGATACACTGTGTATCGTGAGTCTACCGTGGGAACTTTTTAACTCAGCGGGCAGGTAGCAGCAGATTGTCAATTATTAACCCTCCCGCGCATTATACCCTCACCTTCTCTTTTATGAATGGGGATTTAGTTCCCCTTTCTTCGAGGACCGACCGGAGGTTCCGCTGTCACCTCTGCGGGCCGCCCTCGGTGAACGTTTTCAAGGACCTTTCTTCAAGGACCGAAAAAATGTCCGCTATTCGGAGGTTTTCGTTATTTGGATCTTCGGATAAAAGGTTGTGCACCTGTATTTTAAAATCCTTAGTTTGTGCATTTGTCAAATTATTGGATTTAATGAAAATTGTTTTTCATAATGAGTTTGAGATTAATGTGTGAATTATTCAAATTTCTTTGGTATTTCTGCAACCCAAATGTTCTTCCATGTATTGAATGTGTTTCACCAATCCTAACAATTTGTAACAGCATCAGCATAGTAACAGACTTCTAAAATCGTATCTATTGGAATTTTATATACCGGGTTTCTCGTAAAAGTCTAATTTGTTAAATTTTAAAATAATTTGGAAAGGAAACTAATATACCAAAGGGAAAATGTTGGACCTGTTTATTCAGTTAGGACAATGGTGTTTAACACATGTTAAATAAAGCAGTCTAAAAGACAAAGCAGTATAACTTTTCACAGACCAGATTACAAATGACACATAACAGCTTGTGATAATCTGTCCATGCAGTGACATTTTTTGTTGAATCACCTGATTTGGCGCCATTTCCAGTCTGCGTGCTAGGCCTTTTGGAGCAGTCCATTCCAGACGAGCCCCAAGCTGTGGTTCTCTGCGGTCCTTCCTAATCACTTTTGACCTTATTTCAGACCAATTTCATACTTCCATATTTTACGCCCTTTTTTTTTGTACATTGTCCTCTAGTTTTCATTACCTCTTCCCATATAACATTTCACATTCCTCATCAGTAAATTTCATGGGATACCCATCTGTCCATTCCACCAGCTGGTTTTAAACTCATTAAAATCCATTACCATCCTCTCCATGATCCACCCATGCCTCCATGTTTTATGTAGGTTTTTAATTTGGAAATTTTGCCCTTGTGCCCAACCCAAACCCATTAGTAAACGAAAGACCAAATTTCCTGTGTTGTTTCAGATGATTTTCAAGTAAATATTTTCATGTGCAAAATGGTGCTGAAATCCTTTATGACTGATGCAAAGGGACACAGTATTTCTTGATTTTAAGATTTGTTTGATAAAAGATTATATTGGCAACATTTCTGTCTTACCGAGTTGTTTTGTTTACTCTTGTGTGCCACTTCACTCCATATCCTGTATTTGATCTTTTTACAGAGCAAGATGTATATGCATTTGGCTTTGGACAATTTGGTCAATTAGGACATGGCACATCTGTATTTGAGTCTACACTGCCAAAGGTTGTGGAAGACTTGAAGAAAAAAAAGATACGATTTATTTCATGCGGGGAGAACCACTCTGCTGTAGTGACAGGTATGTGATATCATTGTGTTGCCGTTCAAAGTTTTACTCATGTTCACTTCTCCCATGTATTGAATACAAACTTTCATCCATCTTTGTCAATGCAATGCCAATGTCAATGGCGGCATCCTTTATGGTGGCAGATCCTTGCTGACCTTAAACCCATAGATAGACACAAAATACTGGAGTAGCTCAGCAGGGCTAGGCAGCATTTCTGGAGAAAATGAATAGGTGATGTTTTGGGTAGGAACCCTTTTTCAGACTGAGAGTAGAGATTTGGAGGGTTGGTGGATGGGTGGGTGGGGAAAAATAAACTGGAGGCGATAAAAGGCCAGAATAAATCAGGGCCATAACAGATGACCTCAGGATCACTTTGAAATGTGAGTAACACCTCGAAGATATGAGATTCGTCCTAGCAGATAAAGCAGACCAATTCCTAAAGATTTGGTCTCCTTTTATCGACTTATTACAAGTCTATGGTGCAACATAACCCTGGAAATTAACTGTTTCAGAACTGGGTGAGGGGTGTGGAAAGATATGAAGCAGGTAGATCCCTTTTCTCGTTTATTTTTTTTCTGTTTTGTTTTCTTATTATTTAAATTTTTATTTTTTTTCTTCTGTTTTTTCTCGTTTTTTTTTCCTCTCTATATCTTTACGGGTTCTTTCTATCTATTCTTTCACGAACTATCAATATCACTACTTTACTTAACTTTCTCTTTCCTTCTCTTTTCTGCTTCTGTTACTTTTCTATTATTAAATTTAAAACACGAAGTTGTAGCAATGTTACAAAATTTTGAGATTTTAAAGATCAAGTGTTTAATTTATCCCAGCAGATAAAGAGCATAAAAAGAAGTTTAATTTGACACCTAATTCACTTTCATATCTTCAGTATTAAAAAAGTTATGGCCATTTTCATACTCGGATATTGGCATCTTGTTCCCTATTGCTTTTTCATTGACTTAACACAAAAGCTGTGATCGAGAACATTTAAAAGCCGATAACTTTCTTAAAATTTAAGAGAACTGAAAGAAATTTTCAGTTATTATAGATTGAAGCATTCTGAAACAAATATGAAACAATCTTACGTTGATTGACTTGAAATTAAAGCATATAATTAGTTAGTTATCTAATTGTAGCTAATTACAAAATTCAATTACTAGATCTAAACATCTAACCATTTCTTAAGAATAGATTAACATTTTTAAATAACCTAAGTGTCCAAATAACATTCACACAAGAATTCAGAATATAACAATTTTTAAATCTCATTGTCATGGGTTTATAGGCCAAATGGGAATTTAATGTTTAATACCTGTAAATTAATGGCCATTTAAATCAGCTTGCGAGTGGGATTTTCTGGAACAGGACCATTTGGAACGTTCAGGATGCGGTGAATTTATTCCCCCGTATCGGCAGCAAATACACTGCTGGTTCTTCGGGGGGAAAAATCACCGTTTCGCAACTTAAAATGTGAATTAAATACATCTTAAGAAACACTTATTCATAAAAGTAAACTACTTTCTTTTACCTGGTCCTCCATAAAATCCGTCCCCATTGTCGGCATTAACGGCTTCAGAAGCTGATTTTAAAATAATTCCAGCGATTAACTTGTCGGGTGAATTAAAAAAACAACCACACAGAACTGCCGTAGGATCGATTCTTTAGCAACATCTTGCACTCCAACAAAATATAATTCAGGACCAGGTCGGGAAAAAAACCCCGTTTTAACCCCGCCCCCCCTCAAAAGCGCCAAAATCGCGCACACGGCCAGTGGCAGAATTGCAGCACCGCTGAAGGTAAGTTTTGTAACATACCTAGAAGTTGTACACAAAATGTATTATGTTATACACGGTTTATACTACTTCTAATAAAGATAATTATTTTTAAAAAAAGAAATGTGAGTAACTTGAAAGATATTACACAGTAGATCACAATTCCAAGCGTTATATTCCTTGTATAGAGACCCACCTACCCCTTTGCGTAAAATGGTCAACTGGATCTGGGGACATTCAATTACTAGCTGATGTGATTAATTTCAAGCATGTCAGTGAGATACACTTTGTTTAGTTTATAATATTCAAAATTGATGATGGTGACACTGCTATCGAGGCTGATTCCTCTTGAACAATCATGCAAAATGAATGACAGGGAAAAAATGGGCACTTTTTTCCAAGATTTACTATTTTATTCGATATATCTGAATGTGGTGGAATCTTTCGGTCGTGCAATAATGGAAGCAAGCATTTTAAACCAAACTTCTTGCTAAGTATTGTCATAAGACAACTCTAGATCTTCCCAAAGTTTAGTTGGAAGAAATTTATGCATTAATGGAGTTTGATATTGGACGATATATCTGACAATTTACTGGAGCGTCAATAGGCAAGGTTTGAGCTGAAGCTGTGAGTTATCCACGAGTGAGAGAGTCACGGTGGCGCAGCGGTAGAGTTGCTGCCTTACAGCAAAATGCAGGGCCAAAGACCTGGGTTTGATCCCGACTACGGGTGCTGTCTGTATGGAATTTGTACGTTCTCCCATTGACCTTCGTGGGATTTCTCCGAGATCCTCGCTTTCATCCCACACTCCAAAGACGTACAGGTTTGTAGGTTAATTGGCATGATTAATTGGCTTGATAAAATGTAAAAACTGTCAAGTATAAAATTGTCCAACTTCCAGTGCTGAGTGATGCTCCACCTAGAGCTTTTCAGCGTTACTACATCCAGACCCAGATCCAATCTTGGAGTCCTCAATAGTAGGAGGCCATAGAATAAAAGGATTTTTTAAAAGAGCAAATCAGGGCCACAACAGATGACCTCAGGAAGGGTCGAGCCCATAATGGCCCTTTGTTGGCTGGGGAAGGTGTGATAACATGAGGGATACAAGGATGTGAGCAATGGAACTGGTAGGATGACTAGGGCGAGGAAGGAGAGAGGAGAGGGGAGAGCGGAGGGAATGCACGGGTTATGTGAAATTAGAGAAATCAACGTTTATACCGCTGGTTTTGTAAGCTGCCCAAGCGAAATATGAGGTGCTGTTCCTCCAATTTGAGTGTGGCTTCAGAGGTGTGAATCCGATCGCAGGTGGTGTGGATATAGGGGTGTCTCCATCATTCTAGGACAAATAGAAAATAAAATAATTTAAAAAAACATAAGCCTTTTTTACTAATAAAAATGTTTAATTAAACAATTATTTTCATGGCTCCCTTTCAGCCATCATGCTGTTTCCCTGCAATCCCCTCGCTGGCTCCTGCCCCTCTCCCCCATGGCTCTTCCCCGACTTTTCTCCGAGCTCTCTCACCCCCCCCCACACACCCCTCTCCCCCCCCCACCACCCCCCCACACACAACCCCCCCCCCCCAACCCCCCCGCCCCCCCCGCCCATACACCCAGCCCCCCTTGCACATGAGCCGCGCCCTTGCAGTTAGGGGCTATGGGTGAGTGGTGGAATATTGCATTGGGGGAACGGGTTTCGTTGGAGGAACGGGTGAGTAGTGGAATATTGCTTTGGGGAATGGATTGCGTTGGGGGACCAGGCCTCCTATGTGACTGGGACCCAACAGGTCCCACTCAGTCTAGTCTTAAATCATATTTTCCCTCATCAGAATCGGAATCAGAATCACACTTTGCAACATATGTGGATTTTCATTGGCCAGGTCAATCATACAATTAAAAGCAACAGATCACTCAAAACACCACATTTTAACATGAACATTGACCACAGTGACTCCTACACATTCCGCACAGTGATGGAAGGCGAAATAAAGTTCAAGTCTCTTCCTTTTGTTCTTCCTCGGTCGTGGGCCTCGAGCCCCCGTTGACGGGATGATCTTGACTCCCGTAGCCGGCGGCGTTCGGGCCCTCCGTGTCGAGGCGATCAGCTCCCGCATTGGGGGAATGTCAGCTCCCCC
Source organism: Leucoraja erinaceus (assembly GCF_028641065.1). Classification (NCBI taxonomy): domain Eukaryota; kingdom Metazoa; phylum Chordata; class Chondrichthyes; order Rajiformes; family Rajidae; genus Leucoraja; species Leucoraja erinaceus. The sequence goes on along the minus strand of NC_073389.1, from coordinate 23,911,224 downwards.
GCGCTGGGCGATCGAACCTTGCGTCAAGGCTGGTCGAGCCGCGACGTTGGAGCTTCCCGACTAGCCTCTCCCGACTGCGCGATCTTGATGTTAAAGTCCGCGATGGTCGCGATCCCAGGCAAGGGTCAGCTCCGATGTTAAGTCCGCGCCCGGCGGTGGGCTCACGACAGTCCGAGGAGGCTTCCAGCTCCATCTATGAAAAGCCGCAAGCCCGGAGAATGTGAACTGAAAATTGATCACATCTCCGGGAAGGTAAGAGCTTGAAAAAAAGTTTCCCCCGATCCCCTCCCCCCTCAAAACAAACCGAAGAACATTAAAACAAACTTTTAACAAACTAAAAAATAACAAAAAGAAAGAAAATACGAACAGACTACCGGCAGGGCAGCCATCTCCCCGGCGCCCCTGGTGGTCTCATACACAAGGTGATGGCATGAAACCTTGCCCATAAGACATAGGAGCAGAAATAGGCCATTCGGCCCATTGAGTATGTTCCGCCAATCAATCATAGCTGATCTATTTTTTCTTTTCAACCCCATTCTCCTGCCTTCCCTCCGTAACCATCAACGTGCTAGATCAATACTTCCCGTTTTATGATGTCAGCGCTTTTTCTTGATGACCCTAAATTATTTCATCTAGCTCCCTCAAGTAGTCTATTCTTGACCAACATGAATGTATGCCAGTTATTTAGATACATAATCATTAAACATTTGGGTACAATGCCCTGTCCATCACACTAATGTTTGATCATTCGCACATATTTTGACATTGCTATTAAAGTGATGAAAAGCAAAACAATGACGCTTAACATTTTAGATGTGTTAGTACGCCATCACATAAAAAGCACTGGCAAATTAAATTTAACTCCGACAAGTGTGAGGTGTTGCACTTCTGCATGTGAAACAAAGGCAAGACTTACACAGTAAATAGTAGAGACCCTGAAAGTGGTGAATCAGGTGGACAGTGTTGTGGAGAAGGCATTTAGCATGTTTGCCTTCATTGGGAGGGGTTGGGACATCATGATGCAGCTGCACAGGTCATTGGTGAGACCATACTTGGAGTACTGTGTGCAGTTCTGGTTGCCCACCAAGAGGAAAGATGTAATTAAGTTGGAAAGGGTACAGAAGATTTTCAACAGTATGTCTCCTGGGCTTGTGGGTTTGAGCTATAGGGATAGATCGGATAGGCTGGGACTTTTTTCTTTGGAGTGTAGAAGGTTGAAGGGCGACGTTATTCAGATGTACTAGACCTTGAGGGCAATGAATAAAGTGAAGGCTTACAGTCTTCAGGATAGATGATTCTAAAACTAGAGGGCATAGGCTTAAGGTGAGAGCGGACAGATTTAAGAAGGACCTCGGGGGCAGCTTTTTCCAACCAGAAGGTGTTGCTTAAAGGCCGATTGCTACTTATATTTATGTGGTGTTTTTTCTGGTAGATAATGGCCTTCTGTACACCTTTGGTGATGGGCGACATGGCAAGTTGGGGCTTGGTGAAGAGAACTTTACCAATCAATTCAAACCTACGCTTTGCACCAGATTCTTGAAGTTAGCAGTCCAATCGGTAAGCAATTAAAGACTTTTGATGTTGCCACAGTAATTCCACTAATTTTGAAATGCCATATTGTGTCCAAATGAACTGTGATTGTGCTCTCAAAGAAAAGACTGTACATGATTGCAATCAAGTGTCCACAGTACACTGATAAAAGGTACAACATTTAATGCAAAGATATAATTTGAAGTCTGATAAAGTCTGATTAAAGATAATTCAAAGGTCTCCAATGAGGTAGATGGGTTAGGACAGTTGATGACAGGACAGCTGGGAAGAAACTGTTCCTGTTAAGAGACGAATAAAATGTTCTGAGAGACAAATTGTAGTATCAGTGCTGGTATCCATTTATTTCCTAACTGTTTCAGCCAAAAATGCTGTTTTGTTCAATGTTTATGGAATTGTTTTTCATATGTATAGATGGACACAAGTAACCAAGTGCTGTCCTTGCTTTTTTTGTAGGTTGCTTGTGGAGGATGCCACATGCTCGTACTTGCCATCCCCAGGCCATCGGGCTCAGAAAACATTGTGATTGAAAGTGATGACAAGAACAAGAACTATTTAACTGATACTTATACCATGACAATGGGCGATTCATTTACAACTAACACATTGAATCGTTCATTATCGGCACGAATTAGGCGGCGTGAAAGGGTACATGTAGAACTGCATTTATCATCCTATGAGATACGAATTCCACCTTTAACACTTCCATAATTTAGTGGCAAACTGTATCCCTTGGTTGAAGAATCCCAAACCCAATGCTGTAAAGTGTGGGATATTGTGTGCAGTCTACAGGAAGGATGTGGTGGCAGAGATGGTTTACCAGAATGTTGCCTGGATTAGATGGTATGAGCAACAAGGCGAGTTTGGCCAGACTCAGATTGTTTTCACTGGAACGCCAAAGATTGAGGGGAGACCTGATGGTACATAAAATTATGAGGCATAAATACGATTGAAAGTCAGAATCTTTTTCCCAAAATGGAATTATTAAATATTAGAGTGCATGGCTTTAAGGTGAGAGTGGCAAAGTTTAAAGGAGAGGTGCAGGGCAAGTTTTTTTTAGTGTAGAATCTGGTGGGTATATGGTATATGCCGCCTGGGGTGGTCGTGGAGGCAGATACGATAGTGGCATTTAAGAGACTTTTGGATAGTCACTATGGAATATGTGCCAGCAGGTAAATGTTAGTCTTGTGTTCGGCACAGACATTGTAGGCTGAAGGTCCTGTCCACGTGCTGTATTGTTCTATGTTTTAGACAAGATTCAGTGTAAGAGACTTAGAACAATGTGATTGAGGCAGAAATCAACTAACATTCAAGATCATATTGGGTAAATAAATGGAAGAAAGTGGAGTGAGATGATATAGGAACACAATTTGACTGGGACTGATAGTGAGTGTGGAAAATGGTGACATAGCCTGCTCGGGCCAAACGGCCTGTTTCTGTGTTTCAATGGCAGGTTTGATATTGATGTCATATTGAATTTTGGCAGCTTACTTTCACAAAGGAAGAAAATTCCAGAATTAATCTCAATACTTTAACAACTGTTGTGAGTGTGAGATTACATTAGGCATTAGACAAATGGAGTATGGAAGAGAATGTTCCCTGTTGTGTCTTATCATCATGTCTCATCATGTCTTCTGCCAAAAATTAATGACTGGAAGTTGATCCTACTGGGAGTACTGGGGATTTTCAAATTAATAATAGAAGCTTTTGCAAATTTTAGTTTAGAACTTGGTGAAAGTGGTTAATTGCATGGTATTGCAATGTTCCTGAACTTTTGTGTGCAGTTTTGGTCTCTTAATTTGAGGAAGGATATTATTGCGATTGAGGGAGTGCAGTGTAGGTTCACCAGGTTAATTTCCGGGATGGCGGGACTGACATATGATGAAAGAATGGGTTGACTGGACTTGTATTCATTGGAATTTAAGATGAGAGGGGATCTTATCGAAACATATAACATTGTTGAAGGATTGGACAGGCTAGATGCAGGAAAAATGTTCCTGATGTTGGAGGAGTCCAGAACCAGCGGTCACAGTTTAACAATAAGGGGTAGGCCATTTAGGACTGAGATGAGGAAAAGCTTTTTCACCCAGAGAGATGTGAATCTGTGGAATTCTCTGCCACAGAAGACAGTGGAGGCTAATTCACTGGATGTTTTCACGAGAGAGTTAGATTTAGCTCTTGGGGCTACGGGAATCAAGGGATATGGGGGGGGGGGGGGGGGGGGAGGGGGAAACAGGAACGGGGTATTGATTTGAATGATCAGCCATGATCATATCGAATGGCGGTGCTGGCTCGAAGGGCCGAATGGCCTAATCCTGCACCTATTTTCTATGTTTCTATGTTCGTCAGCAAACTTTTAGAGCACTGCTCTATAAGTCTAGATTTAAACAGTAATACATTAAACTTTATTTACATTCAATTTTGTTTTCAGGAAAGATCTCCAGAGCAGTTTGGTCAGATGGTACGTACACTGCCTCCAATTGGAACTGGTATCATAACGCCTTCTTTGCCGGCCAGTAGTAACACAATTCCTGGAGAGAAAATTATTGAAAAAAAAATCATTGTTCCAAAGCCAATTATTAATGTTCAAGTTTATGAAAAATCACCAATGTCCAACATAAGTAAGCACTTATTTCAGATTTCCAACATTTGTATTTTTTGTTAAATTGAAGATAATGAATGACTCTTGTATCTCCTCTGGGAACCTTTTTTTTGCGCAAGTGCTACCTGACGTTGTCTTACACTATTATCCCTTTTGTTATGTAATCTTTGCAGCCTTCCACCAAATCATTAACCTTCCCTTTTGCTCTCTCCTTCTCGCCTCTGAATCTTTAAATATGTTTACATCTACTTTCTGAAGAAAGGCCATTCTTGAAACATTAAATCTGTTTCTGCCTCCATAAATGAGCAGTTCCAGCATTTCCATTTTTATTTATTTCTCTCCTGTATTGCAGTGACTGAATGAGTAATATTACATGAAATTACTGAAAGTGTTTAGAGAATGCATACCATGTTTTCCATTTGCTAAATACCATGCTGATAAAATGCTGCTGCAAAATGAATAGGCTAAGTCATGTTAGCTGTGCGTTGTTGTTTTAAAGGGAACTACCACTATTCAATTGCTCTCAGTTAGATAAATCTTGTACTGGCATCTGTCACTCCTCTCCACATGATTCCATTGACAGAGCTTGATTGCTTTGGGATCAGCCATGCGATTCATCCTCTAACCAATGCCACTTAGTTCAAGTGTAGGATTAGAGACCCCATTCATTTGTTATTTGCATAGAACCTAGAAAACTATGCTAAGGATCTGGCCTTTTGGCACATCTTGTCTGCGCTGAGTTTGATGCCAAGTTAAACTAGTCATCTCTGCTCGCACATGATCCCACCATTCCCTGCAAATTTTTCTCAAAGCTCCTTAAACGCCACCGTTCTATCAGTCTCCACCACCACCCATGGCAGTGGATTTGAGGAACCTACCAGCATCTGTGTAAAGAAAATCTTGCCCTGCACATCTCCTTTAAACTTTGTCTCTCTCACGTTAAAGCTATGGCTTTAACGTCTTTGTTAAATGTCTTTGACATTTCCAACCTGAGAAATAATTGGTAATTATTAATGTCGTTAAATATCAGATACTATATAACAACAGTTATAAAACTTTTAAACCATTGATACTGTATGCATCCAACATGGATGTTCATCCAGCTGTGCCTCCTGTGATATGTTGACTGGATGTTACAGGGTGTGGCGTCAGCAATACTCTACCTGAGGCTGACTTGATAGTGAGATCTTGCTGTTCTTAGGATGCCTGTATCTGATCCAAGAAAGTGTACGAAGGGAGGCAGGATTAGTAGCCAGTTGAGTAATTGGATTTTTGGTACACTAGAAGAATAATGTTTGAATTGGTTTGGTGGAAAGAGGTGTTATTTATGTCAGCTCAGCTCTCCATCTTTAAGTTGACACAGAACTTTCTACTGTAACTTAAAGCTTAATTATTGTTGTTTAAAGTACATTTTCAAACTAGTTTTGCATCATTCAAAGGTTCTTTAATATATAATGAAAGGTACTTTATCAAATGCTTCACACTACTGCCAATGCATTTTGACCATTTAATATAGTTTACTAGACAAAGTGCAGACCCAACTCTCTGTTCCCCCAACGTGCCGTTGTGGGCGGGGGGAGGCGGTATACAGCGTCACACACTAACTATCCCCCGGCCCCCCCCCCCCCCGCACTCACGCTAATTACCCCCCTTGATATTATATTAATATGCTCCTTTGACCCCATAACCACCCTATCTACTGACGCATAGCCCCCAACTTGCAGTCACATCTAGAGGGGGGGAGGGGGGGGGGGGGGGGCGAGCGGGGGGGTAGAGAGTGAGGGCAGAGAGAGAAGAGGCAGAGACACAGAGAGAGACAGACACACAGAGAGAGGGGCAAGAGGGGATAGGGGAGAGAGAGGGGGGTGCTGAGAGGGGGGTGAGGGAGAGAGGTGGGGAGCAGGGAGGGGGAGGGAGGGTGGAGGGAAGAGGGTAGGGGGTGTGGAGGGGGGAGGGGGTTTAGGGGAGGGAGGAAGGGTGGGGGGGAGGGAATGGAGGGGAGTAGGGAGAGAGAGAGAGAGGAGGAGAGAGAGGGGGGGAAGGGGGGGGAGAGAGAGGGTGTGCTGAGAGAGGGGGGGTGAGATGAGGGGAGGTGGGCAGGGAGGGGGAGGGAGGGAAGGGGGTAGGGGTGTGTGGGGGGAGGGGGATTTAGGGGAGGGACGGTGGGGCAGGGAGATGGATGGGGAAAAAAAGAAGGGGGAGAGAGGGAGGGGGGGGGGGGGAGAGAGAGGAGGGGGGGGGGGGGGGGGGGAGGAGAGGGGGGGAGGGGGGGAGAGAGAGGGGGAGACGGGAGGGAGGGGGGGGGGAGGGGGGGGGGGAGGGGGGGGGGAGAGAGGGGGGAGAGGGGGGGGGAGAGGGGGGGGGAGGGGAGAGAGGGAGAGAAAGGGGGGGAGAGAGGAGGAGAGGGAGAAGGGAGGAGGGAGAGAGAGGGAGGGAGGGAGGGAGGGGGAGAGAGAGGAGGAGAGAGAGAGAGAGAGAGAGGGGGGGAGAGAGAGAAGAGGCGGGGGAGAGAGAGGAGAGAGGGGGAGAGAGAGAGGAGAGAGGGGGAGAGGAGAGGGGGGAGAGAGAGAGAAAGAGTGAGGGATAGGGAGCGAGAGAGAGAGAGTGCCTTTTTAATTCAACCCAAACAACCATTTGCAGGCAGTGCTTTTTTACTTCAAACTAACTATATTTTCATTTTCAAACCAAATTAAGGGTACTCACAGTGCTGTAGACATTTGTTCAGTGTCATTCAGAGCTCAGAGTGACAGAGACTAATTGACAGAGCTCCAGCTTGCAGAGACTAATTGAGGCACACCACTTCCTGGTTTTATAGTCCCTTCCCCTGTCTCCAGCGGGGGCAGCAGAGAGAATGGGGAATTTAGTAGAAACATTAATATCTCTGTCATATTTCATCGACGGGAAATATCCTCAGCACACATACGGCGGAGGGGGGCTCTGAGCGAGGTGGCCAAAAATGACGGCCGTAGGTGGCGGCGTTCTCTCGGAAATCGCAGCACAGATCGCCGAAACCGGTCAAGAACAGAGTTTTAGTAATATAGATTAATATAAAGTGATGGCAAAATAACTGAATAATGAAAAAGAATTGATGGGTTGTTTTGTGACGGTACCAGCATTCTGGCACGTATAAATGTAAACGTCATTAGTTCGTTTTCCAGCCACATTTATTAATCGTGCCTGGCGACACCCTTTTGTTTACTAAAAAAAGCTCTGGATGTGATGTACATTTTGCTAAGACTTGGCACAAACTAAAGCACCAAAAATCCATCAACCATAGGATCTAAAAAAATAAATCTACCAATTGTTTGTAAATAGTAAATTGTGCTTCACCAATTGAATTGAATTTTTGGATCAGAAATGCTAGATGATTAAAGAAAAGTTTAACATGGTGACTCAAAGCATGAAGAGTTTTGACTGAGTATATAAAATAAATCTAAAGTGGTAGTAGGATTGGTAATCAGTGAGAGCAGGTAAAATATAATTGGCTAAAGAGACAGGGTGACATGAAGAAATCAAACATTACACTACTCCTGTCATTGTTTGATTGAAAGGGCAGATTAAATATATTTTATTAACTACTTTCAGAAGATAATTTGAAAAATGATTGATTAAGTATAATTGACTGTTAAACTGTCCCAGGGACGTGGCTGGTTCTTCTGGGTAAATTGTTTTAGTTTTGGAGAATATGCATAGAAACAGAACGCCAACCTTTGATCATCCATTCACACTAGTTCGATGTTATTCTACTTTCCCATCCACTCACTACACACTGGTGGTAACCTATAGAGACCCACAACTCCGCACCTCTTCTCAAAGTCAAAGTCATTTTTATTTGTTACGTGCACCCGAAGGTGCAGTGAAATGAATTTGTCAGCAGCGCTACACTTAAAAAAAAAAAAAAAAGAACACACTTTACACAATAGAATTTAACACAAACATCCACCACAGCATTCTTCACTGTGGTGGAAGGCAATAAAGTTCAGTCAGTCCTCCTCCTTTGTTCATCCATGGTCGGGGCCATATTTGAGTCACCGCTACGGATGGCCCGATGTACAGGCCCTCTCGTCGGGATGATCAAAACTCCGACGTCAGGATGGTCAAACACACTCTGTGGCCTGGAGTGCCCGAATCGGCACTTTCCTACTGGAGACCTCAACTTCAGGATATTATAGGCCGTAGGCCGGCGGTTGGAACTCTTCTCCAGGGATCCCCGGCAAGGGATCCCAGGCTCCGGTTGGTAGGTCCACACCCCGCCCGCGGCTAGAAGCTCCGCAGACCACAGCTCCACGATGTCAAAGTCACCAGGCCAGCATTCGGAGCACTCCTCTCTGGCGACCCCCTGCAAGGGTTCGCCTGCTCCGCCATGGAAAAGTCCACGCTGTGCCTGCTGCTGATGCTCTGGGCCCAACTCTGGGAAAAGCCGCTCCAATCCAAGCTGTTAGGTCGCGAGGGAGGCGACATGGAAAAAGTCGCCTCTCCGTTGAGGAGGCGACCAAAAGCGGTTTCCCCCTTCCACATCTTCTGGATGTGGAAGGAAATCAAAGGACCTGGAGGAAACCCATGAGGTCACAGGAAGAATGCTGCCTCCATATAGACAGCACTCAAGGTCAGGATCAAACCCGGGTTTCTAGCGTTGCAACTCAGATGCTCTACCAGCTGTACCGCTGTGTCACTCAACCTGTCGATCACGCATTAGATTTTTACACAGGATTTGTAGTGTCCTTTTATATCATTGTTCTCAAATAATTTTGTTGACAAATCATTCAGAATTTTAAATTTATAATGAGACATATGCATTTAAAAAAAGCTACGGTATTATGTATATGAATGCAATTCATTTGGAACCAATTTCTGATGCATGGCTCAGCCATCAAAGCAACACAAATGTTAAACTGTGATCTACCCAGAATTATTATTTTGTCTCATGTCTTTGTGCATTCTTAAACACATGATAACTAAGCATTGGTTAAATTAAGTTCATTTGAGCAATCTGTGGTCATTCCGAATAGCAAGTTGTACTTCATATGTATTTTATTTATTTATATCAAATTTTAATCAAATTCATACAATTATTTCCAAAAGACAAAGAGGTCAAGGATGCCCAGAAAAGTTTAGCTGAAGCAGAATCCGAAGAAGAGGAAAGCGATAAAGGTCTTGGGGAAACAATTGATCCATTAAACATGGTAAAGTAAAATAGTGAAAGGTTAAGAACATATTATAGATGGTCAAGAATGTACTGTGGAAATTTGATGAACAATTAACAAATAAAAATGAGGGATGGTAGATTTTAGATGGAGGAATACGGAGGCTACTTATGTTAGTTTGAAAAATTAAGCAATCGGAAAGATAAATAATCACATTGGAAATTGATAAGGCCATAATGTACTAGGAATTCATTTCTTGAAGGTTGAGAGAGAGAGAGAGGGGTAATTTATAAATTTGTCTTGAACCTTGGTTTCATCATAATTGAATTATAATGTGTAATTCTGCTGATATAACTTGAAGAAAATGCAGCCAACTTAAAATAGGCACAAAATGTTGGAGTAACTCAGCGGGACAGGCAGCATCTCTGGAGAGAAGGAATGGGCGTGTTTTGGATCGAGACCCTTCTTCAGATCAGAACCAACTTGCGAGATTTGATATGTTTAGTGAACACGATAAATGGGGATGTATGTGGTTTCCCTGAAAAAAGCAGAGACTAGGAGGACACCTACTAATTTTTAAAACAATGAAGGGGTTTGGCTGTATGAAGTTGGGTGTTCTATAATGGTGAAGATTGGTAAATGATGTTGGTCTTCTGAATACTTAGTGTGTAGACTGGATGTACAGCACTGGAATGATTTATCGGTTGCCCCAATCTTTTGGTTGCATTGACGTGTATGAAACGGTGCAGTGACCCTTGTTGTCAAACTTGGGTTTCAACATCAATGGAAGTAACTAGAGATTTAATTTTTAGATTGACTAGTCTATATTGAGGCGTGTACATTATTCTACTCATTTGAGGAAATATTCTGAGCCATTTTCTGTTCTGGAATATCATGTAGACTATTCTTCAGGCATTTGAACAATTTTAAAATGATTGATATTGTATAATATATTGCTGTTTGTATAATATAGGATTGCTATTCTATGCTATATTGCTATTGTATTGCACATCAACACCATTGGATATGTGCCTGGAAATGCAGGGAAGGGAGGGATGTGGATTATGTGCAGGCAGATAAGAGTGTAATATAAGTGCAGGAGATAAGAGTTGGCTTGGCATCATGTTCAGCAAATACATTGCAGGCCAAAGGGCCTGTTCCTGTGCTATTATGTTCTATGTATGTACAGTGAGTATTATTTTGTTGGTATTTTTAATTGAATTTATTACCAGATAACATTACAGTAGATATTAACTTCATTAATTGTTTTACTTCCTAGACTCATACAGTCATGGTGAATCCTAATGACAAAACCCTGACCTTATCACCTGTTCTTAAGGAACAGGTAAGTGCAAATTTGATTTTCTTTGAAAACAATTTATAATAAATTGAATTGTTCAATGTAACATTCAGAAACTAGAGCTCCAAGACTGGGGCTTGATATTTAGCATCCCACACAAAATAACTATAAAAAAAATGATGCATTTCCATTTATCCTTTGGGGTCTAAATAACATACCAGTGTCACTTAGGGTTGAATGCAATGCTTGCTCATGATGGTCAGGGTAGATGATGTGAAAACTCACTGGTTCTGAAGAGGAATAATTTTCACGACGTCTTTTTTTCCCCCTTGTTGCCATTTTTCAGTAAGCTGTGGGGAAAATACTATTGTCTTTGTCTCAAATCATTGCAGTATAATTTTATTTATTCAAGCTGACATATTTTAATCCTATTCTTTACAAGGCCATAGCTCCCTGACTACTTTATCTCTAATCTCTAAAATTGTCACCTTTATCTCCGATGTATTGACTATTTATCCCAAGCAATTATTGTTTTCACCAGGATCTGTAGCTTTCCTTTCTTTAATTATCTCTATTTATAATGTGATCCTATATATTTGATTTGCTTTCTTCTGTTCTGTTTCTGTTTTATTATTTTGTCACCACATAACCTGTGTGGACATTACATTTATCTTTTACTTTTAATAACCCTCCTTTTTTCCTTTTCATTCATTGCTTTTCATTTGGAATAGAAGAAAGGTAAAATCTCTGGTAAGGGTGGACAAAGAAAGATTAATGACAGTGAGAAGCGGGAAGTTAGAGAGCCCATAAAAGTTCCATGGCTGATACAGTCTTCAGGACTAAATCTGCACTCAAGTATGCTTGAAGGAATGGCAGATGGAAACCATGCCAAACGTAATATCAAAGATATTAGCAATAAGAAAAAAACAAGTGGCAAGGAAAATATAATAACCAAAAAGAGATTGCCAATGACAACAAATGACAAGCACATATATGACTGTAGTATTATAAATGAAAGCCAAAAAAATGCTATAAATATTTCAGAACCAATTGAAGAAACAGTTATGCAGGAAGAAACAGAAGAATTAAAATATTATAGGAATACCAAAGAAGAAAACAATGGTGTTAGAATAAGTGGTGATAGTCACGCGAGCAATAGAGTTAAAATAGCCAATAGAAGTAAGAGTGTGAAAGGCCATAAGTCAATGAAGTGGAAAGAGGAATTCAATAAAGAAGAGAAACAAGAGGAACAAATTAAGCCCACGTTTGAGTCCTTTGAAGGAAAGGCACGGGGTGATTTAGTCAGAAAAGGTAATGTAGAGTCAAGAAAAACACATAAATCACATAAAACCATTCTGAAAGTTGTCAATAAAAGTACTGAAAAGAACTTTATAAATTATGCAATATTAAAAGAAGGCAAAGGTACAGAAGAAGAAAGAAGACAAGAAATTGAAGAGCAGAAAACTTCGAAAGGTGAAGAGGATACCAAAGGATGTACAGAAGTAGACGGGAAAAGTGGTAAATGCAATGAGGGACAACCCGATGAGAGTGTAGCTGGTGGTAAAACTATAAGAGAGGAAGTGGCTCAAGAAACTGGAGATGTTGATGCAGAGGAAATTTATGAACAAGAAAATGTAACTGATCAAAACGAAAGAGGAGGAGGAGTGAACAGAATAGCAGCGAGGAAAGAAATTGAAAGACAGTGTGAAGCTGACAGTGATGAAGAAAATGAGAATAGAGAGGAACCAGAAGAAGGCAAGAGTACAGAAGCAAAGGGCAATGTGGAAGGAAAGGCAGGAAGAAATAGAGTTTATGAAAGTGGCTTGGAGACCGATGGAGATGAGGGAAGTGCTGGGATGAACAAAGAGGGAATGCATAGCCGGGTAGATGAAAAGACGAAAGAAGATGAAAAAAGAGTAGAAGGGAAGGAAAAAGGTGAGAGCAGTGATGACGAAGAGGAAAATGAAAGCAGGAAAGCTGATGAAGTGGAAAGAGAACGAAAGGGCCGGGAAAAAGAGGAAATTGAGCAATTGGAAGATGAAGAGGAAGAAGATCATAGTGGGGAAGACGAGGAGGAAAGTGAAACCAGGGCAGAGGAGGAGGGAGGTAAAAGCACAGAAGATGAGAGTGGGGAAGATAAAGAGGAGGAAAGTAGGAGGAGGAAGAATAATGGAAATAGAGACACAAGCTGGAACAAGTCCAATGAAAGCACTAGAAATGCAAAACGTGCAAGGGAAAGAAATAAAGAGGAAGAGGAGGAAGCAGGTGAGGGAGGGGAAGAGGAGGAGGAAGAAGGGGAGGAAGAGGAGGAGGAGGTGGGTAAGAACAGTAAGGAAGAGAAAGATGAGAGTGGGGAAGGGGAGGAGGAAGATGATGAGAGTGAGGACGAGGAGGAGGAAGGTAAGAGCAGAGAGAAGGAAGAGAAAGATGAGAGTGGGGAAGATGAGGAAGGGGAGAGCGAGGAAGGTGGTGAGAGTGGGGAAGAGGAGGAGGAGGAAGGTGAGAGCGAGGAAGAGGAGGAGGAAGAAGATGAGAGCGGGGATGAGGAGGAGGAAGGTAAGAGCAGAGAGAAGGATGAGAAAGATGAGAGTGAGGGAGAGGGGAAAGGCATGAGTAGAGAAGAGGAGGAAGCTGAATTCAGGGAAGATGAGGAGGAATGTGAGAGTGGGCAAGAAGAGGATGAGAGATGTGAGAGGGGGGAAGATGAGAATGAGGAAGAGGATAGTGGAGAAGAGTGGGAAGAGGAAGATAAGAGAGGAAAAACAGTGTATAATGAGGGGAGAAATAAACAGGATGAGGAGGAGGAAAGTGAGGGGGAAGGTGAGGAGGAGCGGGAAGATGAGGAGGAGGGGGAAGGAGAGGAGGAGGAGGAGGAGGGGGAAAGTGAGGAGGAGGAAGGTGATGAGGAGGAATGTGATGAGGGGGAATGAGGAGGGGAGGAAGGATGGAGGAGGGAAGGTGAGGTGAGAAGGGAGGAAGAAGGTGAGGAGGAGGGAAGGTGAGGGGGAGGAAGGTGATGAGGGGGAAAGTGAGGAGGAGGGGGATGAGGGGTGAGGAGGGGGAGGGTGAGGGGGAGGGGGAAGGTGAGGAGGAGGGGGGGAGGAAGGTGAGGGGAAGGAAGGTGAGGAGGAGGGGGAAGGTGAGGGGAAGGAAGGGAGGGAGGAGGAAGGAGGAGGAGGGGGAGGGTGAAGGTGAGGAGGAGGAAGATGAGGAGGAGGAGGAGGAAGGTGAGGAGGAGGAGGAGGGGGAGGGGGAAGGTGAGGGGGAGGAAGGTGAGGAGGAGGGGAAGGTGAGGAGGAGGAAGATGAGGAGGAGGAGGAGGAAGGTGAGGAGGGGGAGGAGGGGGAGGGGGAAGGTGAGGGGGAGGAAGATGAGGAGGAGGAGGAGGAGGAGGAAGGGTGAGGGGGAGGAAGGTGAGGAGGGGGAGGGGGAAGGTGAGGAGGAGGAAGGTGAGGAGGAGGAGGAGGGGGAGGGGGAAGGTGAAGGTGAGGAAGGTGAAAAGGGGGAAGATGATGAGGGGGAGGAAGGTGAAGGTGGGGAAGAGGAGGGCACGGAAGGGGACAACCAAAGGGGGAAATATAAACTTGAAAGCAACAGAAGAAAATTGGCAGATAAGGAGGAAAGAGAAAGTTTAGAAGAATCTGATAGAGATCATTTTGAAGTTAAGAAGAGTAGGGGAGGGAGATGTAGAGATAAAGGAAATTGGGTTGATGATAATGACGGGAATCCGAAAACAAAACCTAAAAGAGAAAAGTTTGCTTTGAAAGAACCCGCAGATGGAACACAAAAATTGAATGAAAAGGCAGGCACACGGAATGAGAAAGCTAACTCCAAGCAGTTTTGGAATAATGTGCTACCTCATTATTTAACGCTGAAATAAGAATTGATAGCAAACCTATTATTAGCAAGTTACAAAGTTCACAAGCTAATTGATGTCCATGGGATTGTGTACAGAGCAAAATTAGGGTAAACGTGCCTTTCTGTTCTGCTTCTCATTCAAAGTCTGTTCTTTTTGCATTTTTTCCCCTATGCATTTCATACATTAACTTATGTGATTTGTGAACCAATTTTTTTTAAAATTACTTAATGATCTGTCCTTTTTAAGTTTCTATTGTATCATTTTGCACATCACACAATTTCCTATTATAATTTATTTGGTCTAGGACAAACAGTTGGAATAAATGACATTTTTTTTAACTGAAAGATAATCAAGGAAATAAGATCAAATTAATGGCCAGTATTACACCACAATTAATTTCTGCTTTCCATTAATATGATAACCTTTAAAACCAGATTTTCTTCTGTTTCTGTCAATTTCCTCTGGAGTGGGATAAGTTAAAATGATCCCCAAATGCATAAATATGTTGGGTCAAGGGAGTTGCAAAAAGGTCAGAGGATGAAATGGTTTAGAAACCTCTAAAGGAAATTAAGAAACACAAAGAACTGAAGATACTAGTTTATTTAAAAAAAAACCCCACAAACATCTGGAATAATACAGAAATTCAGGCAGCATCCCCGGAGAACATATAGTGTATGGTGATTGTAAAGGGGCTGGCCCACTTATGCGACCTAATTGGTGAGTTTAGAAGAGTTTGAAAAAATGACATGTCGAAGACCTCCTTCGACTATGTTGAAGACCAGCTTCGACTAGCTACGACTAACTTCGGGAAAATTGGACACCGAATAGTGGAGAGTGAAGACAAACTCCTTCGATCTCCTTCGACCTCCCTTCGACTATGATGAAGACTATCTACGACTACCCTCGACTACCTTCGACTACCCTCGATTACCTATGACTAACATGCCGACCTACTACGACCTACTACGACTAAACCTACGAGTAAAAAAAGTATCCATTTTTCCCATGGCGACCTTTTTTTACTCGCGGGCATTGTTTAACATATTGAAAAAAACGCCTCGAGCTAGCTGAGGCCTCAAGTACGTGGAGACCACTCTCGAGCATGAAGTAGAGTTACGAAGACCTCCTACGACCTCGTGTCGACCATGCTGCGAGTATCAGTCGAGGGCAAACACGCCAGAACTCGCGGATTAGGTCGCCCAAGTGGGACAGGCCCTTAAGTCAGGCAGCATCTCTGGAGGATATAGTGTGACTGCCTGACCCACTGCCTGCCTCATTGGGTCAGGCAGTCAGTCCTTCAGAGATGGCAATGAATTCGACAGATTCACCATCCTCTAGCTAAAGAAACTCCTCTTCATCTCCATTCTAAGAATTGAGTTACAGGTGAAGTTGCCAGAACCAAAGCATTGATCAAATACACTCCATTTGAGACTATAATCTGGTTCACATGGAGCAGGTTGCAAGCTTGTTTGTGGTATTTGTAGTTCAAAATATCATGCACTTTCAACACCCATATCTGTAAATATCACTATACAGTTAACAAGAAGCATTGTTTATTTGTATCTGACACATTTGGAACTATTGCCACATTTACTAACTGATCTGTAAAAATATATTTATATTTTCATATTTTTGTACACTAAACAAATTAAGTTTTGAAACAAGATTGAAAATTGTATTTTGTATAGAATGAATTATAGTAAAAAATAGAAATTTCTTACAATTCCGATTTGGTGGGTTGTGTTTTGAGATGTATTTCATTACAGTTCTTGCTCAAGTAGGATTTACAAACTTCTTTATAGTTTCCTATAAATATGATCAACCTTCCTATTCCTACATATTAGGCTTATTAAGAAATTAATGTTATTAAAAAATCAAAATGATATATAATTATCTGTCACATTTTGCCTATGATGCCACTGGGTTGATGCAATTGGTGTGAATCTCACACTTCCAACTACTTGGTAATACAATACTACAGTTATTTGCTCGGTTGCTAGGAAAGAATCTGGGGTTGCTGAAGTTAACTATAGTATGTCATAATTTTCTTGTATGACCTGTTCACAATTGGACCCTGTAAACACAGACCAGGGTCCACACACCACAATGCAGATATCATTGAATGGTCTGAAAAGAGCCCCAACCCGAAATGTCACTTATCCATGAGCTCCAGGGATGCTGCCTGACCCCCTGAGTTACTCCAGCATTTTATGTCTTTTTTTCTATTGAATGGGACCAACCGGTTAATGCACCTGCTGGAAGTCCTTCCAGTTCTGCCAACTTTGCCTGCAGTATGTAGAGTACTGGTATGTGCCAGGTTCTGACCTGATCTTGTGTGTGTAGGAAGGTATTGCAGATGCTGAAGATAGATACAAAAAGCTGGAGTAACTCAGCAAGTCAGGCAGCATCTCTAGAGAAAAGGAATAGGTGACGTTTTGGGTCGAGACCCTTCTTCAGGCAATAATGCTGGAATTAAACAATTGGTGTAACAACAAGTACTCACCAATTTACGTCAGAATCACCATCCCCATCTCCGGCCCGAATGGCGGTGCAGGCTCGAAGGGCCGAATGGCCTACTCCTGCACCTAATATCTATGTTTCTATGTTTCTATGAAATAACTCACTGACACTGAAGAAAGATCTCGACCCAAAATGTTGCCTGTCCATATTCTCCAGTGATGCTGCCTGACTCACTGAGCCACTCCAGCACTTTGTGTCCATCACTGAGAGTATTAAATGTCTCAGAGCAGTGGCTGCGCCTGGGGCAATTTCTGTGGCACGCGGCCTTCTGTGTAAGTACTGTCGCCATTTCCTGCTTGGTTCTGATGTAAACGTGAGTGATCGTATAGTGTTGCATAAATTACAAACTGCCTTGATTGCACTAGGGACTGAGTACATAATTATTTCCATTAGTGCGAGTTTACGTAAGTCGCCTTTTGCGTAAGTCTGGTAGTACATGTACTGGTGATTTGAAAATATATTTCTGAACAACTACAGTTTGCTGCTACTTATCATAGGGATGTGCTTTGCTAGGATTTGCATTATCAGATGCTAAATTTATAAACCGACAGGAAAGATTGAATAAATACTTTGGTCTTCCAGTGAAAACAATGCGATTAAGCCATAAAGCTTTCCTTGGCAGCTGCAATAGAAGAATTAACTGTACACTGTTTGAATGCCAAAATAAAATTATCTGACGATATAATGGGATATTGTTTGTTTCATGCAGCTGATCCTTGACACGTGACATTTGTTGTATTTGTCAGTAAGTGAAGTCCTGTGGTTTCATCATGTCAAATTGGCAGCACTTCTATTGTCGTACTGAAATGGCTTGAAACATTAGGTTTATTTCGGTTTATGTCAATGCATTCATTTTTCAATGGCTGTTGTATTTTTCAAAGTGCTTAAATCCTATTCCAGGAAGAAAGAAATGCTCTGTGTCAAGTCACTTCATGTTATATTGTTAGATGATTCTGCGTGGCAACTCGAGGAACTTGGTGGTGAAATGAAATTTCAGCAGGGGCCCAGAATAGGGAGGTTTTTGAATCAGCTGCATGTTATACATACCATTTAAATTTCCTTTATGTTTTGAAATCTGTTTAGGCTGCACTTTACCTAATTTGAAAAAGATTTCTTGCAGTGAAATCTTGTATCTTAAAACTCTAGATTTCTTAGATTATTAATTGCCTTCACTGTTTCTGACCTTACTTTGAAAACTTCTATTCATGTTTTTATACTTACTCGCTTGTCACTTGAATTCTGCTCATAGGTTCAAAGATTAATTTCTTTAATTCATAAGAGCATATAACAGTACAGCATAGGAACGGGTCCTTCTGTCCACAATGTCTGTACCGAGCATGATGTCAAGTTACATGCATCTCCCCTGCTACATGTGATCCACATCCCTCCATTCTCTGCATATTTATGTGCCTAAAAGCCTCTTAAATGCATCTAATGTATCTGCCTCCATCACCACCCCCGACAATGTGTTCCAGACACCCAAAACTCTCTGTTTAAAATAAATCTTGCCCTGCACTTCTTGTTTAAAATGTGACCCTCTTACCTTAAAACTGTGCCCTTTATTCCTTGACATTTCCACCATGGGGAAACATATTTTGACTGTCTACCCTATGTATACCTCTCATAATTTTATATACAGGTGCACAACCTTTTATCCGAAAGCCTTGGGACCAGACACTTTTCGTAATTCAGAATTTTTCGGCTTTCGGAATGGAAGATTTTTAGCGTAGATTTTAACGGCTGGCTCAGTGGTAGTGCTCGGCTCATATCCGCAAGATCGCGAGTTTGCGCCTAGATCCCGGCAGTTACTCGATCGCGAGTTTGAGTCTTCAATGTAGTTTTTTCTTGCAGAATAGGAGAGAATAGGGAGGGTTAGGCTGGGATCATTCTCTGCGAGATGATCTTAGTGCGGGAGACAAGTGTAGGAGAGGTGTACTGACTGTGTGGGCAGAACTTTGGAAGTGATTGCCCACCATTCTCAAAAGCCGCTGTGTCTCCCTGTCCCTCCAACTCCAGAGGAATCCGCTCTCCGATGGGCCGCTACGGCGACAAATGGCAGTTCGCCCACAGCCCGAGCTGCGCCACCCCAAGAACAAGACGTACCTTGCACACCATCAGCTTCTGCCCCTACGGGGAGCGTGTTCCTCTGGAGTTGGAGCGGGGCTGGGCTGGAGTTGCTGATCTGGGATCTCCGTGCTTGCAGTGGGCCTGGAGGTCGGTGTCCCGATGAGGGGGCGCAGCTCAGGCTGTGGGCGAACTGCCACTTGTCGCCGTAGCGGCGCATCGGGGAGCGGCTTCTGGTGGTCCTGACGTCTCTCAGCTCCGGTCCAGGGGGGTGGCCGGAGACGTCAGGACCAACAGGAACCCGCTCCCCGATGGGCTGCTACAGCGACAAGTGGCAGTTCGCCCACAGCCCGAGCTGTGCCCCCTCATCCGCAACCCGGGTTCTTCTGGAGTTGGAGCGGGGCTGGGCTAGAGTTGCTGCTGGCTGTGAGTCTCTGGGATCTCCGTGCTTGCAGTCGGTGTCCCGTTGGTCCTGACGTCTCCGGCCACCCCCCTGGACTGGAGCTGAGACTGGGAACTGTACCGCCCTCGCCCCCTCCCTCTGCAACTGCAAACAACCCCACAGTTCCCAGTCTCAGCTCCTGTACAGGGGGGTAGCCGGAGACGTCACAGCCCGAACTACGCCCCCTCATCCGCAACCCCAAGACCAAGACGTACCTTGCACACCATCAGCTTCTGTCCCTACGGGGAGCGTGTTCCTCTGGAGTTGGAACGGGGCTGGGCTGGCTGTGGGTCTCTGGGATCTCCGTGCTTGCAGTGGGCCTGGGGGTCGGTGTCCCGTTGGTCCTGACGTCTCCGGTGACTGGCACTGACCTGCTGGCATCGCCGACGTGAAGACAGTGCAAAGCCCCCGCGCCGGTGCAATGGGCGGGGAGCTGGAGAGGGGAGGGAAGGGGTCACACACATGGCCGGGAAGCAGAACGGTGTAGGTGGGGTGAAACTGAAGGGAGCGACAATCTGCTGCTGCCTGCCCGCTGAGTTAAAAAGTTCCCATGCAAGACTCACGATACACTGTGTATCGTGAGGCTACCGTGGGAACTTTTTAACTCAGCGGGCAGGCAGCAGCAGATTGTCAATTATTAACTCTCCCGCGCAATATACCCTCACCTTCTTTTTTATGAATGGGGATTTAGTTCCCCTTTCTTCGAGGACCGACCGGAGGTTCCGCTGTCACCTCTGCGGGCCGCCCTCGGTGAACGTCTTCAAGGACCTTTCTTCAAGGACCGAAAAAATGTCCGCTATTCGGAGCTTTTCGTTATTTGGAACTTCGGATAAAAGGTTGTGCACCTGTACTTCCATTAGGTCTCCTTTCAACCTCCAACACAGCAAGAAAATTCAATTTTATCCAGCAGGTTTAGATTTATTATCGACATGTGTTCTGAGACACAGTAAAAATCTTTGTTTTGCATGCTATCTAATCAAAATCAGGTAAAACTATCTATTAAGTCAAACTCAAATACAATAGTTTAGTTTATTGTCCCGTGTACCAAGGTACAATGAAAATCTTTTTGTTGCATGCTATCTAGCCAGCAGAAAGACTATACAAGTAGAGTGAAGAAAAAGATACAGAGTGCAGATATAATTCTTAGCATTATATCGTAACAGTTCCAGAGTCCAATGTCCACAATGAATACCCTCTAATTCAGAAGCTGCAAACAGAAGAACTTATACACCAGGGTGTTGTAAACCCATGGACCGTACATGTGTTGATTCATCGCCTACTAATTTCGTACTGTCGGAATTAGTCGAAGAAGAGTTGATTCATCGTCTACTAATTTCGGAAACAAATGAGAACTGAAGACTTAACAAATCCTTAATGATGAAAAAAGAAATTATACAGTGGATGACCAATTAGGATGATCTACTACAGTGGTTACAAGAAATTGGGAGAGAACATCTTTAATCTAATTCACAGCACAATTCTGTTGCAATGCATATCTGATTCTACACCAAGCCCATGGATAGACGTGTCTAGTGAAACTTCTGGAGAACCTCATCCGCATAGTAGAAACCAATTTAACATTACTTTAAATAATGGAGGTTAAGTGCTGGGTTTGCATTCATCTTCATTCTCCTTTATATGTGAGATCATGGAATTAGAACTTGCAGTCAACAAATTAGAAATGATGCACATTAAGCATGGTGCTTTGCTTTTAATAATGTAAGTATTAGTGGAAGCC
The DNA here is from genome assembly GCF_028641065.1 of Leucoraja erinaceus. Taxonomy (NCBI): domain Eukaryota; kingdom Metazoa; phylum Chordata; class Chondrichthyes; order Rajiformes; family Rajidae; genus Leucoraja; species Leucoraja erinaceus. The sequence goes on along the minus strand of NC_073389.1, from coordinate 23,890,007 downwards.
TTTTGACAAAATGTAATTCTCAGTGCTATTTGAAAAAAAATAAACCAGTGTAGAAAATGATCTGAATTTTTCGGTCGCCTTTTAAACCATGGTCACGAAAGATTGCTGCAAAACACCATAAACAATGACTTGCATCCACTTCCCTCTCATTGTAGTAATAAACACGCACCTATTCAGAATTGACAGATTCATGGGATTTATAGCTTTTTCATGGTCTGGAGCTAATATGGGTTTTTGGTTTTAGCAGATATATCTCAAGAACAATGCAATTTTTTGCCACAAGATTGCTCTGCAGTTTACTGCAGAGTATTGAGTATAGAAGTTGGGAAGTCATGTTACAGCAACATAAGATGCTGGTGAGGCCACATTTGGAGTATTGTGTTCAATTTTGATCACCATGTTATAGCAAAGATGTTGTAAAGCTGAATCAATGGAAGGAAGAACGGAAGCTAAGTCCTTGCCCATTTCCAATCTGTAAAGAACTGGTGGGCATGATCTCAGTAGAAAGAGTTAGTCACTTCAGAAGTGAGGAGGATATTTTTTTCATATAGGGCCATGGAAAGCAAATCATTATGTAATTCAACTCTGAGAAATGCTTATACGGTACAGAATTGAGGTTTTAGGTTTAGAGAGGAAAGTGGATCTAGGATTAGAAAGGAAAATAGAACCAGTTACTGTAGATCAGCCACAATCTTAGTGAATGGTAGAGCAGGCTCAAGGAGTGAGATGACCTATCCTGACTACCATTTTTTATTGTCTGAAGGGTTTTCATGGTATTAACTATTTTTCAACAATGAAATTTGAACCTATTCATCTTTGTCAGTCAGCATGTGCAGCAATTTGTCAACCCCAAGGAGAATAAAGAAAGCATAGCTGATCTGTGTTGAATAATTTAATGCCATGATGGATGTTACAAAAATGATTCTTCACCAATTTGTGGCAGGAATTAGGTTTTCTCGTTCATGAATGATGGTTGAAAACACTGGTCTTTATTTGTCACAGCTGCCAGTGTGGTAATTTGCTAAAATTAAATTTTGAATAGACTATTTTGTTTCTCCACTGAAAACTATTTCTATGTTGAATTGAAATGTTTGGGATAACATAGTTGGTCAGGAGAAAATGTCTACATTAAAATTAAGAAAAACATTACCCATATGATAATATTTCTTTTTCACTTTTTCACTCTTATTGACTAAAAACAATCTGTAAATGCTGGAAGCACTAAGGAAATTGGGTAGCATCTGTGGAGAGAGAAACAAAACTAATGTAGACACAAGGTTTCACAAAAAAGCTGGAGAAACTCAGCGGGTGCAGCAGCATCTATGGAGCGAAGGAAATAGGCAACGTTTCGGGCCGAAACCCTTCTTCAGACGTAGACACAATACTGGTTTACAAAAAAAGGCACATGGTGCTCGAGTAACTCAGTGGGTCAGGCAACATCTCTGGAGAACATGGATATGTGACTTGTTGGGTTGGGGGAGGAATAGTTGGATACAGGCGATGGATTTTCTTTTGAAAAGCAGATGGTTGGACAAAGGCCAGAGATGATATGATTAAAGGTGTGAAATAAGGGTGTAAGAGGAAGGAAGAAAGGTGGACGGGGAGGGGAGTAATGGCTACCAGTCCAGGAGGGGCACAGGGAAGATAGAGGGGGAGGGAAAAGAGAGGGAGTGGTGATGTTGTTTGTAAGTTATCTAAAATTGGAGAATTCAGCGTTCATATAGTTAGGTTGTAAACTACCCAATTAATGTTTTGGTCAGAGACCCTTCATCAGACCAACACTGACAAGGGGACACCAATGTGAAACATCAACTATTTTGGTTTTTGCACAGATATCTGGTTGTGTTTTCTTTCAGATTTCCAGCATTTACAATTTTTTCCTTATTGAGTTCTTGTGTTTTTCTGAAATATATAACCATCCCAGGAGCTAGTTCTGATGCAGTTTCAGAACCATCGTTATATGTGCCAGGACAATTCCCAGTGCACCTATAGGATGTAATAGCACCAGAGGAGAGGGCAAGCACAAACAAATTAATGATTTCTTATTGGGAAGTAGGAGATTAAATAAACAGGGAAATAAGCAGCTGTCATTTTCGCAAGATTGAACGCAGTCTGTCCTTATTTGGAAGAGGGATTTTCCATTGATGTTTCCAAGTTGCCAAAAGGAAAGTTCTCATGCATCACAATAGGCTTGGTAGTACGTGTTATTTAATGGCATTCACAGATGGTTCATAGTGGATATATGTTACCATAGTGAAGTATAGATGACAATATTGGCACAGGATCTGCAATGAGACTAACAATGAAACTATCAGTATTCACTATTAGTGAGTAGAGGAAATCTGAGAAGAAATTCTGGCACATGCACAGGTAAAGTTAAATGTAGAAAAACAGAAATTGCTGTCAGCGCTTCCCTGCGTTGGTGCTACCTACTCCAGTGTATTTAACACTACATTGTGTTAAATGAATCTTAAAGTATTAGTGCTTAATAACTCTTTCCTTCTCACATCTTCCCAAAGAAAAGTATTTGTACATTTCTGGTCGGATTCAGGTTTTTTCAAAATATCATAACTTGAAGTTAAAGAGATTACTTTAGTTTACTACAGTTTATTTATTAGGTTTTGGCTTCTACCTTTATTATCCCATTCTTAAATATTCTCAGTAAAATGTTAATAAGTCAATTTCAAACTGAAGCTTTTTACTTCCTGGCACAGAGGGAGGACATTTGACCCATTGAGTCCAATGGCTGTTTGTGGATCTGATCAGTCCTATTTCCCTATTTTATTCCTGTAGCCCTGCCAGTTTGTGGGAATCAACAAATATTCCAGTGTCCCTGGTGACTGTAACAATGGGAAGTGTCCAGCTGCAGGTCCTGACTGACCAAATGAAAGAGCTGACATACCCAGGAAGATCTGTGATGTTGAGAGCAACATAGATAGGAGTTTAAGCGAGTTGGACACACCTAAAAAGCCAGGATATAGTAGCTGAGTGACCAGGGGCGGAAATCGCTATCAAAACATGGGGGGGGATGCAATCTCTTGGCGGCCGTGCGCGCGCACGCACACACACACACACACACACACGCGCGCGCGACTTCCGAGGCTTCGGCCGCGGGATCTTCCATCGCCCGGCGGGGGCTTCAACATCGGGAGCCTCGATCGCCACGACGCAACAATTTGACCGCGGGGCAATGGACGATCCGCGCCGAGCCGGGCGATGAAAGGCCCCGCAAACGGGCCAATTCAAGCTTCGCTCTATGATCTTTTCTCCACCAGAATGTCTCCCTCCTCCAACCATCGCGCTCTATCCTCAGTCCCTCACACCTACTTCCGCCTCTGACTGACACTTCCCTCCTCCAATCATCGCGCTGAATCATCATGTGTGTCCCCCCCCCCCCCACCCCACCGCCTGCTGACCGACATCTCACTCGTCCATTCGGCGCCCTCGATCATCAGTCCCACCCCCATTGTCGCAGAATGCAGAGATTTTTAATAGATTTTTTTTTCACCGGATTTAAAAATCCGAATACAGAACATGGGGGGGATTATCCCCCACCCCTCAAAACATGGAGGGGACTTGCGTCCCCTGTGCCCCCCCCGGGATTTCCGCCCATGTGAGTGACTTCTAGGAAAGCTAAAGGAAATAGATAGATAGTGCAGGAATATCCTGCGCCCATTCCCCTCAAAACCAGTGAGTGTGGGGAAAATGAGGATAGGGCAATGACTGGAGGAACACCACCTCATATTTCACTAGAGCAATTTACAACCTAGTGGTATAAAGGTTAATTTATCTAATTTCAGCTAATTCCTGCATTCCCACCCCCATTGCCTAGACCGCCGCAGTTCGCTTACCAAACAAAGATGGGGGTTGAGGACGCCATTATCCATCTGCTCCATCATTCCTATGCTCACCTGGATAAGCCGGGAAGCATTGTGAGTTATGTCTTTTTTTACTTCTCCAGTGCTTTTAACACCATCCGGCCTGCACTGCTAGCGAGCAAACTCTCCCTGTTCACCATCTACATCTCGGACTTCAGATATAACTCGGACTCCTGCCACCTGGAGATGTTTTCAGATGATTCTGCAATTGTGGGCTGGATCAGTGATGGGAGGGAAGCTGAATACAGAGGTGTAGTCAACGATTTTGTTGAATGGTGTGGGCTGAATCACCTGCAGCTCAACACTGACAAGACTAACGAGTTAATGGTGGACTTTAGGAGGGGAGGAACACCTCTGCCCCTCGTCTCCATCAATTGTGTGGATGTGCAGTTTACCAGGGAGTAGAAATTCCTTGGAGTGTACCTGGACAGTAAACTGGACTAGTCCAGGAACGCTGAGGCCCTACACAAGATGGGACAGAGCCGGCTGTACTTTTTGAGAAGGCTCCGCTCCTTCAACATCTGCAGTAAGTAGCCGCCATTCCCCCACCTCTAGTTTCAGTCTGAAGAAGGGTTTCAACCTGAAATGTCACCTATTCTTTTTCTCCGGAGCTGCTGCCTGATCCTCTGAGTTATTCCAGCACTTTGTGTCTACAGTATCTTTCAAATGAATGTATATCTGAAGATTTGGTGCCGGGGCAAAGATTCAGATTTTTGGATCACTGGGATCTCTTCTGGGGCAGAAGTGATCCAGAGGAAAGGTTTTGTGGGATATGGGCAAAATTCGGGTGGATGGAACTAGTGTAGTCGGGGTACCTTGGTCGGCATGGTGAGATTGGGTGAAAGGCCTGTTTCCGTGCTCTATGACTATGACAGTGACTCATACTAGGACAGGTTGCACCTGAACTGGATGGTGACCAATATTCTGGCAGGCACATTTTTTTAGTGCTGTGGACTTGTTTACTTTTGATCGGCAGTGGGTGGAGTCCAAAGCAGTAATGAGGCAGAGTTGCAAGGCAGGAAATTGATAGAGAGCTCGACAAGGTAGACAAGGCAGCTTCGGACTTAATTCCTTGGGACATAGGAGATTGGGAAGCACTTTTATAGTGGTGTATAAAATCATGAGGGGCATAGATAGGTGTCTATTTTTCAACGGGTTGGGTAATCAAGAGCTAGGGGGCATAGATTTAAGGTGAGAAGTGAGAGGGGAAAATGTAATAACAATCTGACAGGCCACTTATTCACACAGAGGGTGATGGGTATATGGGTTGAGCTGCCAGAGGAATATTAAAGATATTTACAACTATATTTCCAAGACATTTGGAAATAGAATATGGGCAGTAGATTTGCTGCCTTACAGCGCCAGAGACCTAGGTTCGATCCTGACTATGGGTGCTGTCTGTATGGAGTTTGTATGTTCTCCTTGTGACTGTGTGGGTTTTGTCTGGGTGCTCTGGTTTCATCCCATACTCCAAAGATGTACAGGTTTGTAGATTGGGTTGGCTTTGGTAAAAAAATTGTAAATTGTTCCTAGTGTGTAGGATAGTGTTGGTGTTAGATAATGGTGATTGCTGGTCAGCACAGATTTGGTGGGCTGAAGGGCCTATTTCTGCACTGTATCTCTCAAGTCTAAAAGGTTTATAGGGTTAATGGTCAAATCTGGGCAAATAAGACTAAATTAGATGGGCATCTTGTTCGTCATGGAGTAGCTATGAGGAAAAGCCTGTTTCTGTACTCTGAGATATCGTGGTTCTGATTTTTTATTTCTGCACATTATACTGTATGCAGTATAACCTCACTAGAAATAAAAATCATTAGCATTAACGGTGTTGTAATCATGTGTATTAGTTTGATCTCAGACTTGAAAAGGATTTTAACAGATTAGTGAACTTTAGTCTAATTAGCTTTGGATATTTAAAAGTTACAAGGCTATTATTCAAAAGTTTAAAATAGAGCTAACCTATCTTAAAGGAGTTATTGTGTAGATTTTACTTATTAATCTTGGCATTCCACATGCAAAACCCACTGAAGAAGCAGACCATTATTAAACTGTGAACTTTAATGGAAATAGGCCAGTTTCCCCACTGAGAACCTCTTGTAAGGTTGATTTTCCAGCCAGCTTAGCAGCTTCTGTCAGAAAATGTGGCTCAGCTGACCATGCACGAGCAAGATCAGAAAGGTGTTGCCTGAGGTGATGCAGTAGCTTTGAGAACTAGGGTTCCTGTCAGCTAATTGTGAATACTGTAATAGTTTAATCTACCAAAATGAAATAAAAATCCTTCTTTGGAAGTAAATACTTACCTGAACTATGCCAGTGAATTAATTCTTAGGTTATGGACCAAAATACAATTATCTAGGAAAGGCCCCCCTCTTTAACGCATTTCTTTAGCAGAACAAAATGTGCACAAAAGGATCTGCAGATGCTGATATTCGGTGCCCTCCATAATGTTTAGGACAAAGACCCATCATTTATTTATTTGCCTCTGTACTCCGCAATTTGAGATTTGTAATAGAAAAAAATCACATGTGGTTAAAGTGCACATTGTCAGATTTTAATAGACCATTTTTATACATTTTGGTTTCACCATGTAGAAATTACAGCAGTCCCCCCCATTTCAGGGCACCATAATGTTTGGAACACAGCAATGTCATGTCAATGAAAGTGGTCATATTTAGTACTTTGCTGCATATCCTTTGCATGCAATTACTGCTGAAGTCTACGATTCATGGACATCACCAGTTACTGGGTGTCTTCTCTGGTGATGCTCTGCCAGGCCTGTATTGCAGCCATCTTTAGCTTATGCTTGTTTTGGGGGCTAGTCCCCTTCAGTTTTCTCTTTGGTAAATAAAAGGCATGCTCAATTCAGTTCAGATTGGGTGATTGATTTGGCCACTCAAGAATTTACCATTTTTTAGCTTTGAAAAACTCCTTTGTTGCTTTATCAGTATGTTTGGGATCATTGTCTTGCTGTAGAATGAACCGCCGGCCAATGAGTTTTGAGGCATTTGTTTGAACTTGAGCAGATAGGATGTGTCTATACGCTTCAGAATTCATTATGCTACTACCATCAGTAGTGTATCATCAATGAAGATAAGTGAGCCAGTACCTTCAGCAGCCATACATGCCCAGGCCATAAAACCCCCACCACCATGTTTCACAGATGAGGTGGTATGCATTGGATCTTGGGCAGTTCCTTTTCTGATATAATTTAATCTTCATCTCATCTGTCCACAAGACTTTTATCCAGAACTGTGATTGCTCTTTTATGTACCGCTTGGCAAACTGTAACCCGGCCATCCTATTTGTGCAGCTAACCAGTGTTTTGCATCTTGCAGTGTGGCCTCTGTATTTCTGTTCATGAAATCTTCTGTGGACAATGTCATTGACAAATCCACACCTGACTCCTGAAGAGTGTTTCCGATCTGTCGGACAGGTGTTTGGGGATTTTTCTTTATTATAGAGAGAATTCTTCTGTCATCAGCTGTGGAGGTCTTCCTTGGCCTGCCAGTCCCTTTGCGATTAGTAAGCTCACCAATGCTCTCTTTCTTCTTAATGATGTTCCAAACAGTTGATTTTCGTAAGCCTAAGGTTTGGCTGATGTCATTAACAGTTTTATTGTTTCTCAGTCTCATAATGGCTTCTTTGACTTTCATTAGCACAACTTTTGTTGATAAACAGCAATAAAAGTTTCCAAAGGTGATGGAATGACTGGAGGAAAGACTAGGTGCTGAGATCTCTCTTATACCTGCATTAAGGAAGCAACTAAACACACCTGAGCAATTACAAACACCTGTGAAGCCATGTGTCCCAAACATTATGGTGCCCTGTAGTGGGGGGGAACTATGTATAAACACAGCTGTAATTTCTACATGGTGAAACCAAAATGTGTAAAAGTGGCCTTTATTAAAATCTGACAATGTGCACTTTAACCACATGTGATTTTTTCTATTACAAATCTCAAATTGTGGAGTACAGAGGCAAATAAATAAATGATGGGTCTTTGTTTCAAACATTTTGGAGGGCACTGTATACTAAAGTTAGACACAATATGCTGGAGTAACACAGGGGGTCAGATAGCATCTCTGGAGAAAAAGGGGTGGGTGATGTTTTGGTTCAGAACCCTTCTTCAGAACTTCTTCGTTTGAAGGATGGTCCCGACCCAAAACGTCACCCATCCTTTTTCTCCAGAGATTCTGCCTGACCCTCTGAATTACTCCAGCCACTTTGTGTCTATCCTTAGTAGACAGTTCATTGGGATTCATAAAGAAATGAAGTACTTAATTGGGAATTGTACACTAAATCAAACTGTGGAAATATTAAAATATTACAGATGTGATTTTCCTATTGATATAAATATATTTTAAACCATAATTACAATATTAATAAGTAATTGATTATTTATTAGGTGAATCCGGATAAGTGGAGAAATGGTAAAAAACATTTTTGCAAGGTCTGAAAGGTTTAATTATAGTAGGTATATAAACCAAAAATTGGAGGATTGCATGATTGAAATTACCTGTAAAAGGCACTATTTCTATTCACTATTTCACGATTAAGGCAAGTAAAAACAGTTATGTGCATGGATAATAACTAAGGAGAAATAGAAATAATGCCGAACAGAAGATATTTAATACTCATACTTCATATCTAGTACATAGGGACATTTAATAGACAGGCGGGGCGGCACAAAGGCACAGCGGTAGAGTTGCTGCCTCACAGCGCCTCAGTCCCAGGTTTGATCCTGACTACGGATACTGTCTGTACAGAATTTGTACGTTCTTCCTGTGATGCCATGGGTTTTCTTTGGGTGCTCTGGTTTCTTCCATCGTCCAAAGATATGCAGGTTTGTAGGTTAATTGACCTGTAAATGTTTCCTCCTGTGTAGGATAGTGCTAGTGCATGGGGTGATCGCTTGTTGGCGCGGACCCGGTGGGCCGAAGGGCCTGTTTCTATGCTGTATCTCTAAAGGCTAAAGGCACCAAGGTGAAAGGATACAGAACCTTGTGCACCAGAGCTTCAGTTTATATGGAGTGCCTCAGTGTAGTAGCTTTTAATGCTTAAGAAGGTAGACAAAAATGTTGGAGAAACTCAGCGGGTGAGGCAGCATCTGTGGAGCGAAGGAAATAGACAACATTTCAGGTCGAGACCTTCTTCAGACTTTCAATGTCTTCAGACTTCTTCAAGCTTTTAGGGCTTGGTGAGCATGGATGTGTTCAACACCAAATCATATCATTGTTACTCCAAAGGGATAAATGTATATTCTACAACCATTTTCCATTGAAACTAATGTGAGATATTTCTCTGCACAGCACACAATATTATGATTTAACGTCATAATTGGACATAGCATATAAATTAAATTCATGGTAAAATAAGGCTTTGTTAAAAATATGTTGCATATTAACAAAATATTATTCCTTAAGCAGTTATTCTCAAACATTTAGTGTTACCAAGTAGCGTAGCTTTCCCTTTGAGTGGAAATATAAAGCTAAATTGGTTAATTTTCTTTTGTAGATGGAGGAAATTCAGAATGATGAAAATGAAGAGGTTGTATATGTGGTAAAAGAAAAAAATAATAAAAGTGAGGATGATGAAGAGGAAAGGAATATTCATGAGGTGGATGACAGTGAAGAAACAGCAAGTATAGTACAAGCAGTTGATGAGAAGGAGAATGATGTCAGTGAGCAGGTTAGTTACTTTGTATTAATTGCTTTAATCCCCAACATCTAGTTAGTTTGAGGAAAGTCCAAACAACATAGTGTGTTTGGTTTGTAAATTTGATGCACGTCATTGTTTTAAAAAAAAACACACCAATATTATATTAATTAAGCTGGTGGCTTTGATCAATTTTACATTTCCAAATCATCCAGCCAAACTTTGGGTTATAGGCAATGTTCTCTCTAATTTTTAGTAGTTCCTGTGCGCAGAAATCTTTGCAATTTTTTAATGCTGTTACAAATGTGTGTCCTCACTGAATTCTTGTGCAAATATATGACCTCATGAGCTTTTCGTGCAGCAGTTTTTACTATTTCGTTAAGCCATTCAACTTTAAAGCAACTTGCAGTTCTTTTGCCCGTCACACCCTTTGCATCTTTTAAATTTGACATGGTGAATCAAAATTTCTTTCAATAAAAACTCAATAAGCAAGCTACAGAATATGAAATGGTTCTTCGTAAACTGTACAATAAAGTCAATATGATTATGAGATTTTTATGATTAAGTATAAATTATATACTGTATAATATTGTATAATTATTGATTAATACATTTTAGGTAACATTGTAGTGTCTATGACATACAGACTCTTGAATGCTTTCGTTTTTCAAATGAAACAGTTCTTTATTTTAACACAACAAACAAGTCCTCCCCCCTCCCCTTCTCCCCCCCCTCCTCTCCTCCCCTCTCTCCCCTCTCTCCTCTCCCCCCACCTCTCCCCCCATCTCTCTCCCCCTCTCCTCCACCTCTCCCTCTCTCCTCCTCCTCTCCTCTCTCTCCTCCCTGTCCTCCCCCCCCGCTCTCCCCCCTCCCTCTCCCCTCCCTCCTCTCCTCCCCCCTCGCTCCTTTCCCCCATTCCCTCTCCACCCCTCTCTCCCTTTCTCCCATCCTCTCCCTCCCTCCTCTCCAAGGTCCTGTCCCGTCCATTTACCGCTGGGTTCCTGCCAGCAGCAAAGATTATAGAGCAGAGCAAGATGCGCTACTCTGCGATAAAAGTGTAGTATGACGTGGGTATGACATGACGCCATTTTATTGAGCTGCAATTTACAATAATATTAATAACATTTACAATAATATTAACTAAGTGAAGCGATCGATGCTATATAAAACACTGTTCCCTACAACACTGATTACATCAAAGATGATAGTGCGGATCAATCTTTGGAACGGATACTACAGGAGCATTGCCCGCTGCCTCGGGAGCGCCGACGCTTGAGGCTCTCCCGCCAGCCGCCTTAATCTGGTATCGGGGGGACCGAGAATCAGTCCTGGATCAACTCAGGAGTGGAGGAAGCGTCCTCTTTCCCCAAAGATACTAGAGGAGCCTCTAGTATCTTTGCTTTTCCCTGCGACCTGATGTAAGAGCAGATTGTATAACTGTGGAGTCTGTCCCCACTACCAAAGAAATCGCGTTTGGCATAAACAAATGGCGGCCGTGACGTTCTGTTACGTACTATACGTCAGTCCATTGGATTTAGGAGGAGTGGTCTATCTTGCTCTGCTCTATAATCTTTGGTCAGCAGCGCCGCCATCTTTGAGGAGGGAGGCCGTGGCCCTCCCCCGGGTGTAGTGCAGGGACAGATGCAGCGCCTGTGGGCCGGATGCGGCGCCCGCGGACCGGATTTCTCTGATGCCAGAGCGGGCTGCAGCTGTCCCCGGTGCCGGATAGGGCCGCGGAATTTGAAATTAGTTTGTAGCGGAGAAATTTTATAACGGAGATTTTTTTCCCCCGAATTTCAATATCCGTGGAAATCCTTTTATGCGCACATAAATTTTCTTTGTGCGCTGGTTTCAAAACATGTGTGTACGCGCACACCTTAGAGGGAACACTGGTTATATGAACCTTTATTATATTATTGCAAAAGTCCAATCGGTTGAGGGGAAAACAAAAATCAAGAAACCTCGCCCAGCATTATTGTAAATTAAATGATAATGTTCTATGTATGGTCCAAGCTCTTGCCCACCACCATTTTTTGGTATATCAAGCTCTTTCCTCCATTAATCTTTAACTAATAACTATAAATCCAAAATCCAATTTTCCCTGTAGAAACAAGGAACTGCAGATGCTGGTTTACCAAAAGGGATACAAAGTACTGGAGTAACATAGGGTTAGGCAGCATCTCAAGAGAACATGGATAGGTGACATTTCAGGTCTGGATGAGGGGTTGCGGGCAGATATGGTTGAAGTAGATGTTAGATGGGATTGTTCAGATGGACATCAGGTAATTGGGAAGACAACAGTTTAGTTTAGATAGCGTGAAAACAGGCCCTTCGGCCCATTGAGTCCAGCCCATTGAGTCCGCATTCCCCGTGCATTAACACACTACACACTGCATAATGCACCAGGCAACAACTTTGATGACTGAAGAATTTATACAGTATTTATTTAATAAGAGAGGGTACATGTTGAGCACTGTCTGTTGCCTGGGAATCAATTGAATAGTTCAGCAAAACTGAAGCAACTCTTATTTTGCTCAAATAATACTGGACGTCATGGTTGAATATGCGGTTTGTGCTCAGAAAAATAGGAAATATTTACATGATATATTTCCATTAATCAATTTGCATACCTTAGATGTTTTGAGTATGAATTGTATATCATGTTTTGTATATGGGAATATTGTATACTATGCAAGAAAAATAGGAAATATTTTCATTGATATATTTCCATGAATCAATTTGTTTACCATAGATTTTTTGAGTATGAATTGTATATCATGTTTTGTATATGAGAATTCTTTGGGGCTTTCTTTTTCATGTTAGTTCATAGATAGGTGGAAGTTACCACAAGTTGTAGAAAATTTAGATCTTGGTTTCTTCTTGATTGCACGATTCAATGTTAGGCAGTACAGGACTGATTGTAAATAAATTATTTATCATAACTCGTCTGGTTTTAATTTACTAAGACTGTGTTGGTAAGGATGTCAATTATTTAAAACTTGTCACAACTTGTCTTTTACAAGGTAACATCAATTAATAAAGATCAGTTGGAATCAGAGGAAGATGAACAAGGTGAGCAAAAATATTTTATTGACGTATATTAAAAATGAATTATTTATAACAATGGTAAAACAGATTATAATTTAATCTGTTATTCAACGTTAATCTATGGTTGTAACTCAAGAGACAAGAGTGTTTAATTGTCATTTGTACCAATGGAACAATGAAACTCTTACTTGCTACAGCTTTAAAGGCCCATTACACAACAATGCACAAATAAATGTACAATAATCAGTAGGTAAAATAAATTAATAGGGTAGTTTATTGACACGTTTACCGAGGTACAGTTTGCTGCATGTTATCCAGTCAGTGGAAAGACAATACACAATTACAATCAAGCCATCGACAGTGTACGGATACAGGTTAAAGATAATCTGTTGGACTAGAGGTTTGAAATAGTGGAGAGATTGTAATGAATGATTGCAGATCCACTTCTGGGACCTACACGCAGGCAGCCAGATCATAATAGTGCAAAACCGAAGTATGTAGTGAAACCAAAACAAAATCCATGATAGATCATTGTTGGTGAGATAGAGTGGTTAATATTTGTGCATAGTTCAAGAGCATGATTGTTGATGGGCGAAAGCTGTTCTTGAACCTGGAGGGCATGATTTTCAGGCTCCTGTACTTTCTTCCCAATGGTAGTAGTTGGGTGAAACCGTGGACAGGTGGTGTGGGCCTGATGATATTTGATGCTTTTTGGAGGCAGTGCCTCCTGCAGATTGCCTCGCTGGTGGGGAGGTCCGTACCCATAATGGGAAGAGGCAGAAATATTAAATATAATTGATTACAGCGGTTATCAATATCTCCTTTGTTAGGTCATACAATTTCCAGAATGGTAAACCACGATGTAGTTGGAGCATGCCTTTGTTGTAGACATTTACTTTGTAAAACACTAGAAGTAAATGAAATGTTTATTAAAAAAACTGCAGAGGCTGGAAATCAGAAAGATGGAAAATCTGGTTTACATCCACATTGAATAGGTATATGGATGTTTCCGTATATAAGGATACCAACCTGTGACATGCGTGGCCAAATTTGAAAGTTATTAAATCATAATGAAATACCACAGCATTAAGAATGGGCCTACCTATGATCCTTTTGAGCTAATTTGTGATCAAAATTGACCAACATTTGACCAAAATGTAATACTAAGCTCCCTTACAAAATGTCAGCACCTAACCCACCATGATGCTCGTAGTTCACGCTTCACCCGTAGGGTCATTATAGTGGCGTTGTTTAAACATTTTTTTAAATCGCGACGAGTGCAAAAAAACACCCCTGTTATAGCGCTATAAATAGCATTGACAACGTTACTCAACGGGAGGGACTACAGAATGAGACCGCTAAAATAGGTGAGCAAACAAGATTTTTATTTCATGATTTTAAGTTCTATTCATAGTATTTCAATGGAAAGCTTAAACACAAAATATAAACAATGAAAAAGGTAATAATAAAAATAAAAACAGTTACTCTGTTTGTAAATCACAACGTGACCAAAGGGGCACTGCTACTAAAGTTCTGCTGCAAAAACCTGGGGCATCAGAAAACCGTCTTATCGTGTGATAAATGATAAAAAAAATCATAAGCATAGTCAGAATTTGGCTTATATAGAGTTATTTAATTGCAAAATTAATGTAATCTTTCTGGTATAAATTAGCCTAAGGGTTTGATTAAATCATGCTTGAAAAATGTCACAAAAAAAGGCAAGAAAACACAGAGACATATCTGATATTTTATTTTGTAAAAACAGGTTTATTTATTTATGCTTCATCTCATTTTGGCTATACACCATGATCTATACTACTTAAAATACAGGATATGAAACAATGGGAATATTACATTAAAAAGACAAGAAAATAACCTGCAGGTTTGGAGACCTTCAGTTTCACTGCTGAGTGCTGTATTTACAGAAACACCCATATATGGTATATGTTATATTCCCATCGTCATCTGTACTGGATTTGCTTGGAAGAGGGAGAAGAAGGTGGGTTGCAAGCCTTCTAAACAGATTTGTTGCAGATTGTGACAGGGTTATAAATTTATGTGACATATGACAATAAAATACGCAACACGCAGAATTTAGCTATGGTTGCTAAAGTTATGATGTTTGCTAAAGTCATGATGATGTAATACTAATGAAGAGTATTGATAACTGTTCTTGTATTGATAAAGATTTAAAAAAAAAAGAAAATGTGAAAATATCAGCAGAAAATGAAGATGCTCAAAGATTTGGTGAAAATGAAGACTCGGAAAGTTCAGAGTTGGATGAATGTTCAGAAAGTTTAGAAGAAAATGAAGATTCTGGCAGCTTAGGGGAAAATGAAGATGCAGACAGTGTAGGAGAAATTGAAGACCTACAAAACTCAGGTGAAAAGAGAGACACAGAAAAATCTGGAGCAAATGAGGACACACAAATATCAGGCAAAAATAAGGACACAAAAATATCAGAAGATAATGGGAACTCAAAAATATCAGAAGAAAATGAGGGTGAGGACTCAAAAATATTGGAAAAAAAAGAGGAAATAGATTACGCAAAACAAAATAAAAACCCAAAAGGTTCTGAAGAAATGAAAACATTAAAAGAGAGCAGGTCAAATGATTTATTCATTAGAACTAAAAAAGTAAGTAGCCATACCTTCTCTCTTTCATTTTACTGCTTTTTATATTATTTATAAAACATACATATTAGCAGAAAGCCAACTGATTATAGAACATCTTTAGAAGCAACAGTGGGAAATTGGATTTCTCAAATTCATTCTCATATGCCTTAAAAAGTGTACAAATGTGTACCATTTAAGAATACCAAAATGGGCTGTCAAATGGTAAAAGTATTAATTATTGGATACACGATTTCTGCAGAAATCCTGTAAGATCACTGTATATACAATTCAAAAAAAAGATTGAATGGTACAGGTATATGGATTCAACTGATTATAGCATAAAAACATAATTAAATACCATTTGGAATGCCACTACATATTACATGTGTTCACAAAAATCAGTTTGCATTCTGTAGGCAGATTTTAAATGATAAAATATAACTCTTTGTAATATAACATCTGCCGAAGAATGTTTCACATATTTGCAATATTTGTACTTTGCTGCAGCAATTTTGACGCAGAGAAACATGATCAAAGTTTGGCTTCAATCATTTTGTTGGTGCTCGCATTGAAAATGTGAATCTGTGGATATTACACTATCACTGTCTTTGATGGGGTGATTTTAGAAATGTGTCTTTAATAAGAAATATTAGGTTAGTAGAAAGTTTTTTAGAACATAGCAGTACAGCACAGAAACGTGCCCTTCAGCCCGCCATGTTTGTGTCGAACATGATGCCAAGTTAAATTGATCTCATCTGCCTGTACGTGATCCACATCCCCCTATTCCCTGCACTTCCATGTGCTTATCTAAAAGCTCCTTAAATGCCACAATCATATCTGCCTCCACCATCACCCCTGCCAGTTTGTTCCAGGCCCCCACCACTCTCTGTGTTTATCATCTCCATTAAACTCAAACCTAATAGATGTGCCCTCTAGTGTTGGACACTTCCACCCTGGGGAAAAAAGCTCTGACTGTCTACCCTCTTGTAATTTTATGTACTTCTATCCAGTCACCCTCAACCACCAATGTTCCAGAGAAAACAATCCAAGATTATCCAACCTATCCCTCCAGCTGAAACCCTCTAATCCAGACAACAGTCTGGTAGTTTGTTAATATTTTAGTTTGTAACAGTGCTTACATCTTTTTGCCATTCTAAAAATATCTAATTTAGGGCTATCCAGTAGCGAGTCCAAACTTTGTAATCAAACGGTTACTTTAGTCGGTGAAATAAGTTTGACATACATGTGCGTTTGGGACTCTCTAACATATTGAGTCATTGCTGCTGCTGCTGCTGAGCGAGGGTGTTGACTCGAGCTCAGCTACCTGTTGACTGGTGATCTCAAGGTAAGATCTGCTGATGTAGCAGGACACTCCCCTTAACCCATGACGTCACGTGACAGTCCTCGTAACCACTGATGAGGGTTCGACAGTAAGTGGTCTGACCATCAGGTGACGCCACAATCCTTTCATTACAATGTTTTAAGTCAAACATCTGGCCAATGGCATCATTCTAATTTTCTTTCAGCTATTTTTATGAACTACTGCAAATTGTGTTTCATAGAAACATAGAAACATAGAAAATAGGTGCAGGAAGAGGCCATTCGGCCCTTCGAGCCAGCACTGCCATTCATTGTGATCATGGCTGATCGTCCCGAATCAATAACCCGTGCCAGCCTTCTCCCCATATCCCTTGACTCCACTAGCCCCTAGAGCTCTATCTAAATCTCTCTTAAATCCATCCAGTGACTTGGCTTCCACTGCCCTCTGTGGCAGGGAATTCCATAAATTCACAACACTCTGGGTGAAAAAGTTTTTTCTCACCTCAGTCTTAAATGACCTCCCCTTTATTCTAAGACTGTGGCCCCTGGTTCTGGACTCGCCCAACATTGGGAACATTTTTCCTGCATCTAGCTTGTCCAGTCCTTTTATAATTTTATATGTTTCTATAAGATCCTCCCTCATTCTTCTAAACTTCAGTGAATACAAGCCTAGTCTTTTCAATCTTTCCTCATATGACAGTCCTGCCAGCCCAGGGATCAATCTCGTGAACCTACGTTGCACTGCCTCAATCACAAGGATGTCCATCCTCAAATTAGGAGACCAAAACTATACACAATACTCCAGATGTGGTCTCACCAGAGCCCTATACAATTGCAGAAGAACCTCTTTACTCCTATACTGAAATCCTCTTGTTATGAAGACCAACATTCCATTAGCTTTCTTCACTGCCTGCTGTAGCCGTAAGCCAACTTTCAGTGACCGGTGTACAAGGATGCCCAGGTCTCGCTGCACCTCCCCCTTACCTAACCTAATCCCATTGAGATAATAATCTGCCCCCTTGTTTTTGCCGCCAAAGTGGATAACCTCACATTTATCTATATTATACTGCATCTGCCACGCATCTGCCCATTCACTCAACCTGTCCAGGTCACCCTGCAATCTCCTAACATCCTCGTCACAGCTCACACTGCCACCCAGCTATGTGTCATCCGCAAACTTGCAAATGTTGCTCCTAATTCCCTCTTCCAAATCATTAATATATATGGTAAACAGTTGTGGCCCCAACACCGAGCCTTGCGGCACTCCACTCGCCACTGCCTGCCATTCTGGAAAGGACCCGTTCACTCCTACTCTTTGCTTCCGGTCTGCCAACCAATTTTCTATCCATGTCAACACCCTACCCCCAATACCAGGTGCTCTAATTTTAGTCACCAGTCTCCTGTGCGGGACCTTATGATAGGCTTTCTGAAAGTCTAGATACACTACATCCACTGGCACCCCTTCATCCATTTTACTTGTCACATCCTCAAAAAATTACAGAAGATTAGTCAAGCATGATTTTCCTTTCATATTTTTCATGTTGACTTGGACTAATCCTTTTACTGCTATCCAAATGCCCTATTATTACCTCTTTATAATTGTCTCCAGCATCTTTCCCACCACCGAAGTCAGGCTAACTGGTCTGTAATTCCCCGTTTTCCTCTCTCGCTCCTTTCTTGAAAAGTGGGATAACATTAGCTATCCTCCAATCTGCTTTCTTTGCTGCCTTTAACACCAAAAGCATTCTCATGTACGACCATCAAGAAATTTGATGTTGAGTTGCATAAAGCAGCATGGAGTAAATGACCAGAAGCTTAGGAACAAGCTTATGAGAACATCTTAAGAGGAAAAAGGAATAGAGAGAATGGCAGAGAGGTTTGGTTCAGAGAGGGAGTTCCAGGTCATATGGCCTTAGAGTGGAATGAAATGGGGAGGCGTGAATAAATGCAACTGGACAGTTGTGGGGTAGATTTAGAGGAGGTAATTGTGATATGAAAAGACAAGGCCAAGGAATGATCTGAAAATGTAAATAGACACAGATAGACACAGTCAGACAGATAGGGTCTGAAGAAGGGTTCTCACCCAAAAAGTCACCTATTCCATTTCTCCAGAGATGTTGCCCAACCCGCTGAGTTACTCCAACATTTTGTGTTTATCTTCAATATAAATCAGCATTTGCAGGACCTTTCTACACAATGTAAATTAAATGTTGCTTATTCAATGACCAATATAGATCGGCGGGCAAGTGAATTATAAGTGACCAGGCAAGAGTGTGATTCAAGAGAGAGTCATGAGAGTCAAGACTGTTTTATTGTCCTATGTCCCGGACGGGACAATGAAATTCTTACTCCAGGACAATGATAGCAGATATTTGGCTGAGTTTTTCATTAGCCTGCAGAAGGTGGAACACAATTTTAGTGAGTTAAGTCCAGGGAGGTAACAAAAACATTCAGAAGGACAAATAAGGATTAATCAAATCACCAAAAAAAGATGGCTCATCTGCATTCTAGACATTAATGACATAGAAGGAGACTGATCGATCTGACCCACCTCCCCTTCCTCTCGCATCTGAATCCCATCAGCTCAGTTCTCTCTTTATTTTCCCGGTACTCTGCAACTTGTTGCCACACATGCCCATCAACACTTTGTTTCTTTTTATATTGAGTTCAAGTTCAAGTGAGTTTATTGTTATGTGTCCCTGATAGGACAATGAAATTCTTCCTTTGCAAGAAATATTATGCATTATATTTATTGATTTTAAAATTCTCTTAACCTGTTGCCCCAAAGTAAATGAACTTTCACCGTGTAATTGCAGCTGACATTTTTTAAGAGAATTTCCACCAAAGAAACTGAAGGAAAAATACAGTGGAGGAAAACAAAGTCTGAGGAATCAACCAAAGAAAACTCTGATGGACATGAGAAAAATCTGAACTGTTCAGCAGAGGGTACAGGGGACACCATTTCCTCTGATCAAAACACAACAAAAGCAATACAAAGTAATTTTAAAAGCAAATATAAATCAGCTACTTGTGTGTTGGTGTAGGGAGCCAACTGGAGATCCTTCTAAGCAATTTAGAAGAAGTCGCACTTTAATTAGATGGTGTTCCAAAATGGAGCTTTCCGACTTATGTAATCATGTGCCTAGGAAGCTATCAGTGTTACCAAAAATAACTGTCCTTTGAGACCTGCAAAGAAATATTTGATGCTAAGAGAATAATTTCTAATCTTTCAGGGATTCAATAACAGTAATGGCGTAATGTTTCAATAACTGATTTGATCAGGTATATTTTTGTATGAACAAGATATGGTTCAGAACAGTGGCTTTAATGGTGCTTTTCTAATTTGTCACTTGTTATAAAAGTTAGTAGTTATTTATCCTACACTTCTCTTATGTGTAAATAATTACGTACAGTTTATTCAATGTTTAAAATTTTGTCATCGGAATAATTTCTTAACTGTCGTATAAAATATTAAACTTATGTTTGGGTTTTACATTTTGAATAGTAAATCATTGAAAGTAACTTGGGTCATGAATGAACCAGGATTCTTCATGGTTTTCATGTTATTTTAACACACGAAAAGTAAGTATATAGTATGATTTTGTGATATTTCTGCAGAATTTAATTATTTGGTTAGACTTGTCTTTCCACAGTGAACCCATTCATATCTATTAACACATACCGATTTTAAGTTACAATTTAAGTGTGCTGTTTTAGAAACAACACTTGTCTTTGAATTTTAAGCATAACAATTGAATAAAACATGAAAACATTTTTAAAACAATGTTTTTGCCAGTTTACTCTTTTGCTGCAGTTGTAAGTTTAATTCCCTTCTCGTTTTTAAGCTTGTGATATCTATATAAAAGAAAATACTGGGTTGTAAAAAACTGTATAGTTCTAATTTGTTTATCATTGCTGCATTTATGTTTTGCTTGCATCTGCATTTCAAATCAAGAAAGCCCTACCCCTGACCTTCCTAATGATATTGAGAAAGCTGGAAAAGAGGTGGGGGCGGGACAAAGCCTGGCAAGTGATAGATGGATACAGGTGAGGGGGGAGTTGCCAGGCTTTGGCCCATCCACACCTCTTTTCCAACTTTCTCCCGCTATCAGAATTAGTCTGAAGAAAGGTCACAATGTGAAATGAAGCCTATTCATGTCCTCCAGAAATGCTACCTGACTTGCTGAGTTACTCCAGCACTTTGTGTTCCATGCAAGATTCTAACATCTGCAGTTCCTTGTGTCGCCTTCTTCACCACCCTATCTACCTGTGTCACTACTCTCAGGGAACTGTGTACCTGTCCTCCCATGTCTCTGTTCTATAGCATTCTCCAGGGCCAGATCATTTACTGTGAAAGTTCTATCCTGGTTTGATCTACTAAAACACTACACCTTGAATTGCAAATTTGCATCTGCCATTCCTTGGTCCTATTCCCCAGCTCACCTAGATTCTATTGCAATCTTAGACAACCTTTACTTTCCATTATAACTGCCAATTTTGGTGACATCCACAAACTTACTAACCATACCAACTATCTTCTCACCAAATCGTTAATGTAAACACCGATCCCTGTGACAAACCACTGATCATAGGCCTCCAAACTAGAAAAGCAACTCTCCTCTACCTTGCTCTGACTCCTACCATCAAGCCATTGTGTGCCCAATTGTCCAGCTCACCCTGAATTCCATGTGAACTAACCTTCTGGACTAGTTTACCATGTGCCTTGTTTTTTTCTTATTGGATTTCAGTCGTACCAGGTTTTCTTGATGCCACAGTCAAATGATGCCTTTTTGTCCAATGCAGTAACTCTCACCTCACCTCTGAAAGTCAAATCATATTTTCCTTTTGGCCAATGCTAAAATGAAAGCAGGAATTAAGCATTTCTGGCAAAACTAAAACTCGCCTCCAGTGAATTTAAGACAGAGAAATATGAGGTGTTGGATTTTGGGAAGTCTAACATGGGCAGGACCTACACAGTGAATGGTAGGGTTCTGGAGCTTGTTGTAGAGCAGAAGAATCTAGGAGTGCAGGTACATACCTCATTGAAAATTGTGTAACTGGCCTTCATCAGTCAGAGTATTGAGCTCAGAAGTTGGGAGGGCATGTTGAATGAATAAGTTTATTGGCCAAGTATTCACATGCAAGGAATTTGAGTAGGGGAATTGAGAACCAGAGGACATAGGGTTAAGGTGAGAGAGGAAAGATTTGATAGGAACCTGAGGAGTAACTTTTCTACACAAAGGATGGTAGGTGTTACTGAGTAAAGGGTAACTGAGTAAATGAATGTATGAATGCATGAATGAATGAATGATTGAATAAATAAGTTTATTGGCTAAGTATTCACATACATGGAATTTGCCTTGGTGCTCCGCCCACAAGTGACAACATGACATACAGTGACGGTTAAGAATGATACATAAAACATTAAACATTAATAATAAAACATTATTGATTAAACATGTGAATTAAATAAAATATCAGAGCAAAAAAAGGCTACAGATTTTTGGTTATTGAGTAGCTACTACTCGTGGAAAAAAGCTGTTTTTATGTCTGGCTGTGGCAGCTTTGACAGTCCGGAGTCGCCTTCCAGAGGGAAGTGATTCAAAGAGTTTGTGGCCAGGTTGAGAGGGGTCAGAGATGATCTTACCCGCTCGCTTCCTGGCCCTTACAGTGTACAGTTCGTCAAAAATGAAGAGGTTATTACTGAGTGAATGTTCCGATGTCAATAATGTTGCTATCAAATGCTGACGAGTGATTAGTTTGATCAATCATGCCTAAAACTAATTTCTTCAATCTTTGAACATCCCTTGCTAACCGTTTCCTGCATACATCTTATTAATAAACTCTCTGATATACCTTAATATACTTTCCATATTAATATATAACATTAAAGCAAGTTGATCTGACAGCAGGGTAAGGTTGATTGGGTAATTAATATCCAGGTTTCTTGTTATATTTGCCATTTCTTGTTATTATTGCATTAACGACCAATGTTTTGCAATAAATTTTAAAGATTACTAAACTCCTTTGCATGCTTTTTCTTGCAATATGGGAAATTATAGAACGTGTCCCATTATACTTAGATGTACATTTGATCTGGTTCTAAAACTAATGTTTTGTAGCTTTTAAAACAAGTTCATGATTGTTAATACATAAGTAATTAAAGTGGAGAGAGTCTGTGCCTGTCACCCATTCTCTAACACCATGGGTGCTCTAAATATTCCACAGAAATAATTGTAAAAATATATATTTTTTTAATCATACGCTTGTTTATTTTAGGATTGCTACTCTAAGCCTCCAATGTTAATTTTTGCATCGAATTGAATCCTTCCATTCATAACATTGTTATTCCACCAAATTTTAGAAACGTATTCCAAACACGTTGTCTTTGGCATTTGCCAATCCAGCATCCCTTCGCTGCTGTAGCCACACACTGGTTGTGGCTTTTTGATCAGCTGGGTTACCGCGCCTGGACTTCAGGTAGCTCTGGACGACTATGCCTTGATTCGGGAAGGGGTTTCCGGTAAAGGCGGCGTTGACTCGCAGTAGTTTTAATGCAAACGTTAGAAAACGAACTGCCCAGAATGCACATTGTCATCAAATGCATTTTTCTGTCCGCTTTCTATACTCTTACAGCGGAGGCATACGCAGGTATGTGAGATGCGAACTTTTGTAATGCTCCAGATGTTTTTTTGTTGCAAATTTTTGCGTTGTTTCTTGGTGGGGACGGGGTCCGGCGCTTTCAGTTTATCGCCCAACCGCTTCCTGCAAAAGTGGGGTTGTATTGTATTTCCAGGGCTGATTGCAGATATGCGTGCGTGTGCATGGAGAATTGGGAAGTTTTTTAAAGGGGGGGGGGGGGGGGGGGGGGGGGATACATTTTCGTCAAGTTCACGATGTGGATTGAAGTCACTTTTATTGGAGAGTTGGTTTTATTTGCAGGGCGGGCGTGAGGCGAACAACATTAATTAGCTTCGCATTGTTGGGCTGGAGAAAGCTTTAAAAAATGCATTTAGCACCGGGTTTGAAAGATGATGCGAGAGAAAGCGGCGCCGTACTTGAGCGGAGACGAGGTGAGGTTAGGACGCCTGTGCGTGAGTGCCAGAACTTGCTAAGGGACCTCTTGTCCCTGGGACTCGCTGGCGTCCCCGGTGCTCAGTGGCGGGGGCGGGGGCGCGCGCGGAGCCCCGCAGGCGCTAGCCTGCAGCCAATGCATCGTAGTCCGCCCGGGTACCCGCCCGTCCACCCACACCATCTCGGAGCAGCAGTAATTCGGGTAACATAGCTGTGGTTTTGGACGCAGCTCAACGTGGAAATGCAGACTGAAACCAAACATAGAAGTGGCAAAGAGCCACATGCGCATGTGTAGGAGCGGAACGTTAAACCAGTCAATAAAATCCACCAACATGAGTGGACCTTGCAGCGGCAAAATAGTTGTACTTTTCCTGTTAATTTACACCGTTTCAATAGGGTTTCACTTCCCTTGTTCGTGCATTGAACTCGGCCACACTTTTAGGGTCCTGGATAATGGGTTAAAGTATCATCATTTGTGGTAGTACTTTGGGCCACGTTGGCCACACTCATAACACTTATCTTCCACCCACTATGATTGTAAAAGTATTTTGACCACTGCTTTTCCTGTTTGCATTTTACTGTTTGCATTTCAGCACTAACCTCTCATCAGAGGTGGAAAATGTTATGGATGTGTAGGAAGAAACTGCTGGGTTACACTGAAGATAAATACAAAAAGCTGGAGTAACTGATGCTGGTTTACGTGTAATGGGTATAAAGCAAGGACTGTGACAAAGAAAGGGAGATGGTGGAAAGAGCGAAAAGGGACATTTGTGGTATGACAAAGGGATGGTGGTTCAAGGTAAAAATGGGTGAAAATGTATCAGTCTGATCAAGAATAATCTTGTCAGCATTGACCGTTTATTAAAACAATAGACTCCAAATATATATATTGAAAACAGTACACTCAAACTATTGTGTCATGTACACAAATAGTTTGTTTTAATTTACTCTGATGTTGGAACGGGCAGCTGCCCCCTGGGGATAAATTACATGCTTGAACTAAAACGGTATTCCGACATGTAATTGGAAATGTCTTTTTGCCAATTTGAGCAAAGATGCCCCTTGGCTCAACAAAGGAATCTGGTCATTCCTGGTAAAGACGTATCTCACATGTTCCAATGTCCAGGAGTATATGGTGTATAGTCTCAGAAGTGATAAATCTGGCTGTAAAATTTTCTTCAGATGCGTTTTAATTTTGTATGTAAAATCCCACTTGAGAAGCATAAGCGATTTAAAAAATTTACAGCCAGATTTATCACTTCTGAAACTTTTTAGATGCCAAAGGAATCAAGAAAAAACACTAATAATGCCTTAGTTGATGAAATGCAGTGAGCAAACGGCCAATGTTCGCCAAGCACTCTGGCTGTTGTCCCTTCAGCTCTCACTTCAATCTACCGTAATTTCTCCTCACTTTTGGAATTCTGAAGTAGGCTAAATGTCTCACACACTTATCTCGATTTCCATAATTATGGGTTTTAACGGGCCTGCTACGCTGGAAACAATGGTGAGTGCTTACCTGCAGTTCATCGCGTGTACTCCATTTAGAGTAGCATAGCAACAGTATGGGTCGTGACCCGACTGCTGTGAAACCTCCCTATTAGAAATTTAGTTCATATAGGTAAAACAAAGAATCTGGTCCTGTTTGTGCGATACGTGTTGTGGAAAGTGAGCACTTCCCGTTTTTAAACATCATGGTGTAACGACACCTGGTGGTAGCTTTTGTTAGTCAAATCCTCGGATTGGCTGCACCGATCACGTGGGCGCGGGGGGCGAGTTTCATGTGCTTTTAACCGAGTTGTATCAGTCTAGCGTCACACTTATGGAAGTAGCATCACGTTTTTGGCTGTCTTACCGACCAGAGTTAATTCGTTGTTTTACCGTTGCAAAATAAAGCAATTTAAATTCACTCACTGTCTCGACTCGCCAAACTGGTGACCCCGACGCGTCCACTCGTATATTGGACGTCAAGAATGCAAGCTGCCGCCGTTCCCGACGCTCAGCAGAATGCCGTTGACCTCAAGCTGCCCGTGTTCTTGGCCGAACAGCCACAGGTTTGGTTCGTCCATGTCGAAGCGCAGTTTCATCTCCGCAACATCGTGGTCGATGACACCAAGTACTTTCACATCGTCGGCACTCTCACACATGAGACGGCTTTGCGGCAGCTGCCGTTTCTCCAGGACCCGCCAGCGCTCGTGAAATATAAAGGCCTCAAAGCCCTCCTACTTCGTGCGTTCGGGCTCAGCCGCAGAGATTGCGTCGCCCGCCTCTTACACATGGACGGCTTGGACGACCGCAAGCCATCCACGCTGATGGCAGAGATGCTCGCCCTGATGGACGGCATTCCTAGAGCAGATGCCTGATGACATCCGCCTCATGCTCGCCGGTGCGGATTTCACTGACCCCATGCAGTTCGCCGTGAGGGCCGATGAACTCTGGCTCGTGAAGCAGCAAGATGGCTCTATCAACCGGGTCACATAATCGGTTGGTGGGGGGGCGCTGCAAGCCGCCGCCCTGTCAGCAGCGTGTCTGTTTTGTTCTACTTTTTTTTGTTTTTTTAGTATGTTTTAATGTATGTTCTTAATGTTCCTCGGTGCGTTTTGTGTGTGGGGGGTGGGGGTGAGGGGGAAACCCCATCGGTCGCCTCCTCCATGGAGAGGCGACTTTTTCCAGGTCGTCTCCCCCGTGGCCTAACAACAAGGATCAGCGCGGCCTTTCCCGGAGACGCGCCCGGGGATTCAGCAGCAGGCGCAGCGTGGACTCTCGGCATGGAGCGGGCGAGCCCTTCTTGGGGCTCGCCAGAGGGGAGCGCTCCGTTTTGCTGGCCCAGGGCAGCCTGAAGCCACGGTCTGCACAGCTCCAAAAGGAACGACGTCTACAGCCCTGTATCTCACGTTGGGGACCCGGGGAGTAGAAGAAGCTTCCACCGCCGGCCCGCGACCAACTTCTATCGCGGTGGCGACTTACCATCACCGGGATCCCTGGAGCGGATCTTTGTCTGTCGGCCCTGCAGTCTGCAGTGCTTCTGGCTGCGGCGCGAACTTTAAATCTTCGACCACCGGCCTGCGGCCTACATCAGCCTGAAGCCGCGGTCTCCGGTGGGGAAGAGCCGATCCTGGACTTGCCTTGACTTTTCCCTTGTCCTTTTACCATCTGGACGCCCGCAGCGATGGCTGCGGAGGGTTGAGGTCCTGACCACGGGCAAAAATGGAGGAGGACTGGCCAAATTGTGTGCCTTCCACCACAGTGATTAATGCTGTGGTGGATGTTTGTGTTAAATTTTTATTGTGTTTGTGTGTTCTTTATCATTGTACCGCTGCTGACAAATTCATTTCACGCATTTTATGTGCAATGTGACGAATAAAACTGATTGTGATTTTGAATCACATTACCATTTGGACCTCCGGTGGACCCTCTCGCTCTCTTTCGACTGCCACCCGTATGAGTGGACTTTCATCATTGCTGACGGCGCGCAACCACTCGTGATGACTCTGACACGGCTGTGGGCGGCGTACTAGACCAGCTCATCGACGGCCGCTAGCCTTTTTCAGCCATCAGCTACGAGCCCCTGAGCGCAACTACAGCGCCTTCGACAGGGAGCTCCTGGCGTTGTACCTGGCCATCAGGCACTTCCGTTACTTTCTCGAGGAACGCCCTTTCACTGCCTTCACTGACCACAAACCCCTCACCTTTGCCTTGGGTAAGGTGTCCGACCCGTGGTCCGCCCGCCAGCAGCGACATCTCGCTTGTTTCTCTGAGTTCACCACGGACACGCAGCACGTCGTGGGCAAGCACAGCACAGTCGCTGACGTTCTGTCCCGTCCCGCCCTTCCTTCTGTCTCAGCCGGAGACCACAGCGTGGTCTATGAGGAGCTGGCTGCGGCGCAGCGCTGGGATGGGCGAACAGCCCTGCTGTTTCTGGCCTCTGGTTGACTGATGTCCCGTGTGGATCCTCGGGCACGATGGTCCTCTGCGATGTCTCCATGGGTCGACCTCCGCCGGATCTTTGACTCCATCCACGGTCTGCTCCACCCGTTCATACGGGCGACCTCTGCGCTGGTGGCGGACAAATTTGTTTGGCACGGGCTCCGCAAGCAGGTGGCGGCCTGGGCCCGTGCCTGTCTTCCCTGTCTGACCTCCAAGGTCCAGCGGCACGTGCGATCCACGGTGCAGGATGTCGCCTTCCCTTCGGCCCGCTTTCTACATATTCACGTTGACCTGGTGGGCCCGTTGCCGACATCCCGCGGCGCCACCCACTTACTCACCGTTGTGGATAGATTCACGAGGTGGTCGGAGACTATCCCGCTTGCGGACACCTCCGCCGCGTCTTGCGCCCGGGCCTGGCGGCCAACTGGATTGCCCGGTTTGGGGTCCCATCGACCGGGGGGCCCAATTCACTTCCTCTTTATGGTCTTCTCTCGCTCAGTTGTACGGGGCGCGGTTGCGTCACACCACTGCCTACCACCCACAAACCAACGGGCTCGTTGAGCACTTCCACCGACACCAAGTCGGCGTTGAAGGTTCGACTCACGGGCCCGGACCGGGTGGACCAGTTGCAGTGGGTGCTATTCGGGATCCGCACCGCCCCCAAGGGGGACCTAGCCACTTCATCCGCCGAGCTTGTGTACGGCTCGGCCCTGCGGGTGCCTGGGGACTTTCTCCCTGCCGCCCGGGGGCAAGTTGACTCTGCCCCGGCATTGCTGGCGACCCTCTGTGAGCGGGCTGGCTCCAGTGCCAACCTCGCGGCACGGGTTGACGGTGGTGCACGTGCCGTCGGTCCTGCAAGATTGTATGTTTGTTTTCGTTCGCAGGGAAGCTTACCCGTTACAACGCGTCTACGAGGGGCCGATCACCTTGGACGTGGTGGGCCGGGCAGAGATCCTCTCCGTTGCCCGACTCAAGCTTGCTCGCGTTGACATTGACAGCCCGGTGGTGGTCGCGCAGCCCCGACGTAGAGGTCGTCCGCCGGGCAACCCAGCTGCACCCGTTGTGCCTGTTTCCCCTGACCTCGTTGTTCCCGTTTCTCCCGCCCTGTTCCGGTCTCCTGGCCTTGTTCGGCCAGTCCCCTTTGTTACGCCCGCCCCGTCTCCTCTTACCACGCGTTCTGGTCGTCGTGTCCGGGTCCCTGCTTTGTTCCATACCTCCGGTTCTGGGGGGGAGGGGTCCTGTAGCGACACCTGGTGGTGGCTTTGGTTAGTCAAACCCTCGGATTGGCTGCACCGATCACGTGGGCGCGGGGGACGAATTTTGCGCGCTTTTTACCGAGTTGGATCAGTCTAGCGCCACACTTGTGGATGTAGCATCGTGTTTTTGGCTGTCTTACCGACCAGAGTTAATTTGTTGTTTTACAGTTGCAAAATAAAGCAATTTAAATTCGCTCTCTGTCTCGATTTGCCAAAATAGAATATAACAACGTGATATTTCCTAAAGTTTTATACCACAGATATAAATTAAGACTTTAGTTTGTTAATCATTCATGTGGCATGAATGTACTAGCAAGACCAGTATTCAGAAGGTAATGGTGAGGTGCTGCCTTGAATTGCAACAATTTATGTGCTGTTAGGAAGGTACTTGCAGGATTTCAGCTTGGCAATAGCAATCTTATGGCTTTCAGCCTTCTGGACTGTACAGGATGTGTTTTGTCAGATATTGTTAGGGAAGAGATTGCAAATTATTGCATTGCTATTGTCGATGGTACTTCAGGCACAATAGGTCAGGCAGCATCCCTGGAGAACATGCATAGGTGACACTCATGCATCGATGCACTCCTGGATATTGGAACATGTGAGATACATCTTTACCTTGAATGCCCAGATTCCTTTGTGGAGCCGAGGCATATTTGCTCAATTTGGCAGATTTATTAACAAGCAGTTTATTTTTGTGTCAACCTGGTCTCCGGAAAAAAGAAATTTCCAATTACTTATCGGGATACCGTTTTAAAGGAGATGAGAGGATGAGCAGACTAGTAGCAATGTTACAAAATTTTGAGATTTAAAAAATCAAGTCTGCAATTTATCCCATCAGATAAAGCATAACAATAAGTTTAATTTGACACCAAATTCACTTTCATATCTCAAGTATTAAAAAAGTTATGGCCATTTTCATACTCGGAAATTAGCATCTTGTTCCCTATTGATTTTCAATGGACATTACAAAAAAGCTGTGATCTTGGATAGTCAAAAGCCCATTTCTTAAGGAAAGATTAACATTTTTAAATAGCCTAAGTGTCCAAAGATTATTCACAAATAATTCACAATATAACATGATTTTTATATCTAATTTACATTAATTTATAGGCCAAATGGAAGGAATTTAGTGTTCAATTGCGCTGGATTAGTGCCCTCAAATGCCGAGAAAAATACTGCGGGATATAAAAAGCCCAAAATGAACTACTCGCTATAGATAACTTGATATACAGGGTTATATATATGCCCCATTTAATGTAAAAATAAGGTACATACCTTTAATTGTTTGCTTTATAAAACCCTGGGGCTGCGAGAGGTTGCGGAATGAGACAGTAATTTTAAAACTATTATAACTATATTATCGAGGCCCATAAAACTAATAATACCTTTTGTGACCGGGTCTTGCAGCGATTTTTCGTTAATGATTTACTAGGCTGAACATCTGCGATTAGTACAGCCTAGTAAAAATCGCGTTTTAAACCCGCCCCCTCCAAACAGCGCCAAAATCGCGGACATGGCTGTGGGCAGATTCCCAATGACGATTCAGGTAGGTTTTGTAACATACCTAAGACTAGGACTTGATTCTTTGGAGCACAGGAGGCTGAGGTGTGATTTTATAGTGTATATAAAACCATGAAGCAGATAGATAGGGTGAAACCTTTATCCGAAGTAGAGGAATCAAGTGCCAGAGAATATGTTTAAGGTGAGAGTGGAAAGATTTAATAGGAATTTGATGGGCACATTTTTCACACAGTGTGGTGGGGTATATGGAATGAGCAGGAAAGACCTGGCAGGTAGATGAGGCAGACAACATTTAATAGACATTTGGAAGGTACATGAATAGGAAAGATTTAGAGGGAAACGGGGCAAATGCAGCAGGTGTGATGAGTGTAGGTGGCTCATCTTGGCTGACATGGGAAAGTTGGGCAGAAGGGCCTGTTTCTATGCTGTATAACTCGACTATGTGTCATAAGCACTGGATATGAATCGTAACATTGAAATTCATTGCTATTATACTGAACTCTGCATTACAATATCTCCTTTTAATGTGGGGGAGGGGGGGGGCAGGAATATAAAACCCTGGATGCCTGGACGTGGCTCAGTCACTCTGCAAGATCGCGAGGGAGAGGCCACGATTCTCATTCTAAGCTGTGAATCAACTGAACTGAGTCTGCAATGTACTTGCAATAAATGATTTGTTAGCCCTTAATGACAATGCCATGAGTTGTTTGGCCTGCTGCCCTGCCTGTGCTTGAAACTGCAATGCTTTATTAGGTCCGACTGTGTTTGGAAGGAATAAATGCTTTATTAGGTCCGACTGTGGCTCATTTCGTGACTTAGTGGGCAGGTCTCGCTGATTGCGTAATTTTCAGTGAGTGCAGAGGTCGCGCTGATTGCGTAATTTCCGGTAAGTGCAGAGGTCACGCTGATTGTGGAAGTACCGCTGGGTAGCCCCAAAATGGAGAGGCCGCGCTCAGCCATGTGAATATTCAAGAAAGTTTACTACCATATATATGGTGTGTGAGTATCTGTGAGAGAGTGTGTGTCCGTGTCCGTCCGTCCATCCGTAGGTTAATAGAAATTCACTGGCCAGGTCAATCATACAATTTAAAAAAGCAACAGACTCAGAAAACACATTTTCACATATACATCCATCACAGTGACTCCTGCACATGCCTCACTGTGATGGAAGGCGAAAATAAAGTTCCAAGTCCTTCCCTTGTTGTTCTTCCTTGGTCGGGGGCCACGAGCCGGGACGGTCTTGAGTCCCGTAGCCGGTGGCGTTCGGGCCCTCCGCGTCGATCGGGGGGGTGTCTACTCCCCGCGCTGGGCGATCAAACTTCGCGTCGCGGTGGGACTGATCCCAGGCAAGGATCCGCTCTGATGGTAAGTCCGCGCCCCGCGGTGGGGTTCACGACAGTCCGAGGCGGCTTCCAGCTCCAGCGATGGTAGGCCGCAGAGCCTGAAGAATGTGATCCGAAAATTGATCACATCTCCGGTAAGAAGAAAGGAGAAAGGAAGAGGAGGAGCCAGAGGGCTGAGGGAGAGCTGAGAAGGGGAGGAGACAGCAAGGGCTACTGGAAATTGGAGGTCAATGTTCATGCCGCTAGGGTGCAAACTGCCCAAGCGGAATACGAGGTGCTGCTCCTCCAATTTCCGGTGGTTTTCACTCTGGCCATGGAGGAGGCCCAGGACAGAAAGGTCGGATTCGGAATGGGAGGGGGAGTTGAAGTGCTGAGCCACAGGGAGATCAGGTTGGTTCATGTGGACCGAGCGGAGGTGTTCGGCTAAACGATCGCCAAGCCTACACTTGGTGTCACCGATGTAGATCAGCTGACATCTAGAGCAGTGGATGCAATAGATGAGGTTGGAGGATGTGCAGGTGAACCTCTGTCGCACCTGGAATGACTGCTTGGGTCCTTGAATGGAGGTAAAGCGACAAGTGTAGCATCTCTTGAGGTTTGCCCGGGGAGGTGGTGTTGCGGGAGGGAAGGGAAGAATTGACCAGGGAGTTACAGAGGGAGTGGTCTTTGCGGAAAGCAGACGGGGGGGAGATGGGAAGATGTGGCGAGTGGTGGGATCACGTTGGAGGTGGCGAAAATGATGGAGGACTATTTGTTGTATGTGACGGCTAATGGGGTGAAAGGTGAGGGCTAGGGGGACTCTGCCCTTGTTGCGAGTGGGGGGATAGGGAGAGAGAGCAGTGTCACGGAGTATTAAAGAGACCCTAGTGAGAGCCTCATCTATAGTGGGGAGGGGAACCCCCGTTCCCTGAAGAATGAGGACATTTCCGATGCCCTGGTGTGGAACATCTCATCCTGGGAGCAGATGCGGCGTAGACGGAGGAATTGGGAGTAGGGGATGGAGTCCTTACAGGAAGCAGGGTGGGAAGAAGTGTAGTCTAGATAGCCATGGGAGTCAGTAAGGTTTATAGTGGATGTCGGTCAGAAGTCTATCACCTGCGATGGAGATAGTGAGGTCAAGAAATGGTAGGGAAGTGTCAGAAATGGTCCAGGTGTATTTGAGTGCCGGGTGGAAGTTAGTGGCGAAGCGGATGCAGTCAGTGAGTTGTGTGTGGGTGCAGGAGGTAGCATCAATGTAATCGTCGATGCAGCGGAGTTAGAGGTCGGGGATGGGGCCCGGGTACGTCTCGAACAAGGATTGTTCAACTTACCCTTCAAAGAGGCAGGCATAGCTGGGGCCCATGCGCGTATTTGGAGGAAATGGGAGGAGTCAAACGAGAAGTTATTGAGGGTAAGGACTAGCTCCGTTAGTATCTGTAGACGGGGATTGGTTGGTTCTCCAGTCGAGGAAGAACCGTAGGGCTTTGAGACCCTCCTGGTGGGGGATTGAGGTGTAGAGTGACTGGACATCCATGGTGAAGATGAGATGGGGGCCTAGTATTCACCAGGGAGAAAGAGAAGCCAATTACCCTACAAACCTGCAAGTCTTTGGAGTGTGGAAGGAAACCAGAGCAGCCACCGGAGAAACCAGAGAAGACCCACGCGGGCAAAGGGAAAACACACAAACTCTACAGTCGGCACCCGTAGTCAGGATCGAACCTGGGTCTCTGGCATTGTAAGGCAGCAGCTCTACCACTGTGCCACTGTACTGCCCCTAACTTTCACTCAGTCATGTCTGGTTATCTGTACAAGTTGCTGCCATTGTATTGTGGTTTCCAGTGAGACAAACCCAAATGAAAGTAATTTTAAATTGCAGAGCAAGGCAAAGAATTATAGAATTGGCTTGTCAATTAACATCTGGATAACATTCATGCATGTGTCTTTTATTTGTAAACAATACCTAAAAAGCAGAAAGAGAATGATTATACTTTAATTGGGGAATACAAATGAATATTCTACAGTTACATGAGCTCGTCAGATGGTTTGTTATAGGCGGAGGGGTAAGATGAGCAATGTTTATTTGGACCTGCACTGCAAATACGTTTTGTTCTAAGTTGGCTAACCAGTTGGCATGTAAGCTATTATGGAGCTAATCTTTTAGCTTTAAGCCAATTTTTTTTTTTCAATGTCACTTTTTTCAAACTATCAGCCACTTTTAATTTGCCTGTTATTGGTTACTGGTTATTCACCAATTAAGTAGGACATTTAAGATGATAACATTACAACACGAAAGTAGTTTATTGTAAGAGACGCACGGAACTGCAGATGTTGGAATCTTGAACAAAACACAAAGTGCTGAAGTAACTCAGCGGGCCATGCAGCATCTGTGAAAGGAGTGGATAGGCGGCGTTTCAGGTCGGGACCCTTCAGGCTGGTGGGGAGGTCGATGCACATGATGAATCGGGCAATGTCAATACTTTCTGCAGCCTCCTTTATTCTTGGGAGTTTGAATTACTGAACTGGGCTGTAATTCAACCAATCAATGTGCTCTCCACCATACACCTGTAGAAGTTCAATAAGAATATTCATTAATGTGCTGAATCTTCTTAAAATTCCGAGGCAGTCGAGGTGCTGGTGAACTTTCTTTGTGATGCTGTCAAATGGGATGAAAAATGCAATATTATATCCTAATATTTAATCAGCAATCGACACATCCTTGATTCCGTTACACCAGCTACTCAACAAGACATTTCTGATTCAGTGTGCATTTTTTTCACACTTATTCATTCCTTTGAGTTTATTTATGACCCAAGTTGATATTTTTGTGGAAAATTAGTTTAGTTTTGTTTATTGTTTATAGTGCAAAGCTTTTTGTTGAGTGCTATCCAGTCAGTGGAAAGACTATACATGATTACTATCAAACCGTCCACAGTGTGCAGATACAGGATAAAGGGAATAACGTTCAGTGCAAGATTAAAGTGAGTAAAGTCCGATTAAAGATAGTCTGAGGATTTCCAATGAGTAACTCAAGGCCGCTCTCAAGTTGGTGATAGGATGGTTCAGTTGCTTGATAACAGTTGGGAAGAAACTGTCCTTGAATCTGGTCGTATTTGTGGAGAACCACATTAGCTTCTTTTCATTCCCATCTTTTTTTCACTTGCCTGTGAATTTTATTTTCAATACAATTTATTTTGGCTAAACCTTTTATCAGAAAGTAGCATCTCCATCATTAATATTTTGAAATGTTGTACATTCTGTGCTCAATTTGTGATCTACGAATTCAGTGTGTTGAGCAACCTGCCTAGGAACGAAGATCTCTACCGTCTAATCCAAGATTATCTATCCAGTGAACGCAAGCTTAAATTCATCAAACTGGCCTGCTGTGGACAGGTACCAACAGACCTCAAAGGTTATGACTATTTAGAGCATTTCCCTTTGGTAAGTTTTTTGTCAGTTGTCCCAGCTTTCTTTCTGCTTTTCATGTCTAATTTTATTTGATAATCATACTTCTGAAGTGACTTGGGTTATTTTAGAGCAATATTATATAAATCAAATTGTTGTTAGTGAGTATATTTGGTCAAGCCTCAAAGCCAAACGTCTTTCCATGAAGGCTTTGTTGATAGTTGCAAACACTCTGAAGCACTCATGTATACATTCCCAACTGAATTGGCTATTACAGTGTATTCTTTGAGTGGGATGGAGAGAGCTGTCCAAATGTATGTCTCCAATTTTAGAGATTCTGGTATTTAGATTATTGGGAAGAATTCCAGATGGAAATTTCCCAAGATATTGCCTAAGTTTTAGATTCTAGCAAGGTGCCAGGGAAATATTTTCTGGATGTGCAAGGCTCCATGGCATGTAATTTCTGTGATTTATTTTGAAACTGATGTCTACAATGCCAGGCATTAAGACTCCCCCCCCCCCCCCCCCCCCCGAACAATAGCTTTCTTGGTCAATATGCAATATGATATTCACTGTTAGATTGAAGTTAGAGTGGATTGCAATCATGCATCCCTGACGATTGTTTCATCTGCTACAAGGAAAGAGCTGGAACTCGTTTTAGCAGCGATATCTGAAATTTATACAGAAAACCTTTTAATGTTGTGTTGGCTCTTGAAGGGAAAACAACTGCCAAAAATGTGGGGGGGACACAATGGGACCTGACACCTAGGTCGGGGGTCGGCAACCTACGGCCCATAACCCGAAATCATCTGGCCCACAGGCGTATTTTTGTTCAATTCGTTTTCGCAACCTGGGAACTGCAGCCAGTCCCGGGGTACGCAGGCGACCTGGGAACTGCAGCCAGAACTGGGGCAAGCGAGCCTACCTGGGCGCTACAGCTAGTCCTGGGTCTTGGCCCCAGATGGGGACCAATAAAATTGAAGATAGACAATGTTTCGTGTCGAGACTGAAGGGTCTCGACACGAAACATCACCCACTGCTTCTCTCCAGAGATGCTGCCGGTCCCGCTGAATTACTCCAGCATTTTGCGGCCATCTTCAAATAACGTCAGGCGCTCCAGACGGCTGTGCGGGCGAATGAAGTCGCGTGCGACCTTCGCATGACTGTCGCACCTCAACACGACCACGAGGTTGCGTAATTAGCTTGCCAAGGACACGTAAGTGGGACACGGGCTTTACTAACTGATGAGGAAAGATACTAAAACACTCAATCGTTTCTCAAATGAGTCTCGGAATTCCAGTTCCTTAGAGATGGGTTTCTCCACCCAACTGCGGAGGTCGGCTGGCACTGTATGCTTATATTTGCTTGTCAATTGTTCCACTGTGGTGCAAAATGTAAGCAAAAATGATGATTATAATGTTAGCCTGGAATGGCTAACCGCAGTCTAGCTGATATTATTGCAGAACAACCAGAAATTGTATCTGTTCTTTGGCCCATTTTCCATTTTCTTTTCTTACACAGATAATACCTTCAATAATGTTTCATAAATACTGTGTCATCTTGGGACAAACTAGACTGAATGCAAAAAAAACCCCGCAGAAGTTGTTCATCTGTCACTGGCTTTTTAATCTAAAATTTGAAGTCATTTTAATCTTCCAGATCAAGAAACTTCAATGCACAATATTTCACGTGCTTTTGCCCAAAAGTTTTGACACTTGAGCACTAAATATCATCTAACGACAAAGCTAAATTTGAGAATGGGCAGCATAGTGCCGCGGCCTCAGTGCCACCGTCTGGGTTTCATTATGACCTCCAATGCTGTCTATGTGGAGTTCGTGTGTTCCCTGTGACTGCAAGGGTTTCCTCTGGGTGCACTGGTTTCCTCCCACGTTCCAAAGATATGCAAGTTAGTCTGTTTAGTGGCCACAATAGTGTAGGTGAGTAATAGAATCTGGGGAAAGCTGATGAGAATGTGTTAGAGAGAAAATATGGGTTTGATGTAGCATTAGAGTAAATGTGTGGGTATTGCTCAATGCTGATTCCGTCTGCTTCTTTGCATGTCCCACTGGAAGTATAATATTAGACAGCAGTTCGCACAGTGGTGAGTTGCCCCATGCTGCTATATAGAATAATGAGGCATAGGATAGAATAGACAGTCAGAACCCATTTCCCCAGGCGTACGTCAAAGACTGGAGGATAAGGTGAGAGGGACAAACTTTAATGGAGATGTACGAGACACATGTTTATACATAGTGTTTAAGAGGGAACTGCAGATGCTGGAGAATCGTAGGTTACACAAAAAAGCGACAGGCACATGGATTTAGATCAGACTTGGACAGAGGAGATTAGTTTAACTTGGCATCATGTTTGACACCAACATTGTGGGCCAAATGTGCTGTGCTGTACTGTTGTACGTTTAATGCTTTGTGAAATAAACAGAAACTTAGCTTCATTGATCTCAACTTGCTGGAGGCAGATTCCTTGATTCCGTGTGGCAAGGTCATTTTCCATGGTAAGGATTTCCATGCTGGGACAAATCGGATGGGAAGCAAGAACAAACCCCTCCTATCAAAAGTTTTGATGTAAAGGAAAGGTTTGCTCCATGACTTAATGAGAACTGTCAAAGACTGAATATTACAAACACTCAAAAGCCTGTCAGCATTCAAAAACAAATGCAAAAAACATTTTGAGGCCTCAAGTTTTTACAAAAATAATCTAAATTACCAAACTGTTACCCAAATCCCTCACAGCTGTTACCAGCTGTTGAATTGTGGTGAAACTCTCCGTACACTTGTGGACATTGCACTGAAAATCGCGGGAAGCGGCCTCAGCTTCTGGCTTCCACACGGAACCGGGAAGATTTCCAGGTGGCTGAAACAACAGCAGAATGCTGGCCATGGTTTTGGAAATCCTGGAATTGCTGACAATTCCTTGGGGGTTTCTTGGGGAATTGTTGGGCGTTGTGCCAAATGTTTCTTAACAAAATCCGAATCATCAGGGAGCGGCACAGTAGCACGACGGTGGAGCTGCTGCCTTAAGGGCCTGTCCCACCTATGTGTCCGTGGCACGCAAATTATGCGTGGTCACGTCGTGGTCGCGTTGAGGTGCACGGGCATCGTATGGCCACGCAGGGCCGGTCCCACTTAGAAGCGCGGAGGGGTATGTAGTTGTGCGCGACATCGCTCGGGGCTCCGAAATTTTTGTAATGAACAAAATCTTTGCGTGCCAACGGCCTGTCGCGGAACTGACGGCCAAAGTGGGACAGGCCCAAGACCCTGGCGCGATGCAACGTCTCACCTTCAACAGCAGCAGAAGCAAACAAACGATCGCCGAAATCGGATAGGGGCTCACAGCCGTTGTGGTCCGGATCCGCCCCCACTTCTACTCCCAGAGCGGGGCCAAGAGAATTGAAGATGGACACAAAATGCAGGAGTAACTCAGCCGGACCGGCAGCATCTCTGGAGAGAAGCAATGGGTGCCGTTTTGGGTCAAGACCCTTTTCAGACTGAAGAAGCGTCTCGACACGAAACATCACCCATTGCGTCTCTCCAGAGATGCTGCCGGTCCCGCTGAATTACTCCAGCTTTGTGTCGATCTTCAAATGACGTCACGCGCGCCAGACAGCTGTGCGTATGTATAGAATCGTGCCCGACCTTCTTGGGACCATCTAGGCTCAACGCGACCATGAGGTCGCGTAATTTGCGTGCCAAGGACGAGTAAGTGGCACAGGCCCTTTACAGTACCAGAGACCTGGGCTCGAGCCTGAAGACGGGTGGTGTCTGCAAGGAGTTTGTATCTTCTCCCTGTGTCTGCATGGGTTGTAAATTGTCCCTAGTGTACAGTATAGTGCTATTGTACGGGGATTGCTGGTCAGCGCAGACTTGTGCCGAAAGCGTAAAAAAGGAAAAAAGGAAATAATGTTTTCAATTCTTTATTTTTCTTGGTTTTCCCTCCACCCATTTAATCATATTAGTTCAGCCTGGGTAAAGAGTCTAATTATCACTTGCCCCATTCACTTGCTTTTCAGTTTCCTAGTAGATGGCATCACATTGGAAAAGAAGGTAATTTGTGCAGTTGGCAAGCCCATGGAAATGTCTGTGAGCAGTTGGCAACAAAGTGGGAGCAAACACTTGCCACTGAGATCAGGACTCTAAATCCTCATCATCTGCGGTCTGCAAATCTATATCATGATAGATGTTGATCTGCAAAATAAAGCTTAAGCATCCCTAGATATATATTTCCATTCATGAAAGATTGAAGTATTTGCACTTAATTATTGTATTTCATTGTGAGTGCATAAGACATAGCAGCAGAATTGGGCCATTTGGCCCATTAAGTCTGCTCCACCATAGAATCATAGTTATACAGCGTGGGAACAGGCCCTTCGGCCCAACTTGCCCACGCCGATCAACATGCCCCATCTACACTAGTCCCCCCTCCCCGCCTGCTTTTAGCCCACATCCCTCCAACCCTATCCATGTACATGTCCAAATGTTTTTTAAACATTTGATCACGTCTCATGAATTTTCCCTCCTCAGCCTTATTCTCCTGCCTTCTCTCCATAACCTTTGATGCCCGCACTAATCAAAAACCTATCAATCTCCACTTTATAAATACCCAATGACTTGGCCTCCATCGCAATGAATTCCACAGATTCACCACTCTCTAGCTAAAGAAATTCCTTTGCATAATCTCAGGGTGGCACAGCTGGTAGATCCCAGGTTTGATCCTGACCTCGGGCTCTGTGTGTGTGGAGTTTGCACGTTCTCCCTGAGACCAGTGGGGTTTCCTCCCACATTCCAGAGACCTGCGGGTTTACAGGTTAATTGGCCTCTGTAAATTCATAAAAATTATGTGTAGGGAATAGATGAGAAAGTGGGATAACATAGAACTCGTATGAACCGGTGATCGATGGTTGGCATGGACGGTGTGCCGAAGGGCCGGTTTCCATGCTGTATCTCTGAACATAAACAATATCTCGGCATTCTCTTACTTTTTTATATTGAATACACATTTCAATGGTAAGTTATTTTGCACATCTCTTAACTTCCAAAGGTATAGTGATGGGTATTTTTAACGTTTAAAAGAGTATTCCGGCTGCTATTTTACAGTGAGAATTCTTAGTTCACTTTTGCCTACCGTAATTCCACATTAGAAGATATTTATATTCATAAATTGTGTGAGGACATGAATGGGACTGTATCATTGCTCACTTCTTCTTTTACTTGTACCTGTAACATGCACATCGTTTCTAACACGATTGCTTTGTCCAGTTTTAGTTCTTTTTTTATTGTAGGATCTGGGTACACCCCGGGAGATGATGAGGACATTTATGCAAATGAAGCCCGCTACTCTAGATACGAAGGTGAATGGTTTATCGACATGTTATGTGTAACTGTTGAAAGGTGTTGAATCCTTTATCAGTCCATCAATCATACTGGTAATGGTGAGTCCTTGTGTTTGGCTGCTGTCTGAGCTGGAAATTGGACCAGATTTCATGGCCTCATCAATTTCATGTTGCTGATGTCGTATACAATACTTGATTTTCTTTCTCACCACATGTAAGTGCAAATTTAGGAGCCGCAAGCTCTTAACTGCCTTTATAACCTTATGTGATACCTTAGACTACTTATTGGTTATATCAGGGAGATAAGAGTGGCACCTAAAACTGCCCACAAGTTGCACTTATATTAGGCTTTATATCAAGCCTACCAGAAAAACATATTTTAATCTTCAGAAATCTCCAAGGTCCCTTGTTGTCCAACAACAGAATCAGGTTAGTCTCCCAAATCGTGGAAGGAATTTGGCCTACTTAGCACCTGTTGTTGATCAGAGTAACATCAAGAAGCCACAAAATGCTGGAGTAACGTAGCGAGCAAAGCAGCCTCTCAGGAGTACATGGATGGGTGACATTTCAGGTCGGGACGTTCAAAAGTCATCAATACACTTTTTTCCAGAAATGCTCCCTGACCCACTGAGTAACTCCAGCATTTTGTGTTTATCTTCACTATAAACCAGCATCTGCAGTTCCTTGTTATAAACATCAAATACCTCCTGTATGTATGAGTTATAATGAAACTAAATGCCCTGCATTTAAAACTATTGTAGGATTATATAATTTAATGTTTGAAACCTAATTAAATATGCATTGACAGATTAAAATAATTCCACAACCCTCCTATTAATTACAATTTGAAGTGTCTAATATTGTACAGGTACACAACCTTTTATCCGAAAGCCTTGGGACCAGACACTTCTTGGATTTCGGAATTTTTCAGATTTCGGAATGGAAGACTTTTAGCATAGATTAGGTAGGTAGCACGGGCGGCTTGAAAAGTATGGAGCGACTGCCTCTTCCCCGGAGACCGGGGAATCATTGTAAATCATTGCTTAAATGTTAGTCAGTTAGTTTGGAGGGATTTTATGTGGTGGGGGGGGTGGGTGAAGGGGGAAACTTTAATTCTTAGTCCCCTACCTGGTCGGAGAGGCGGGGAGCGGGCAATGCCTTACCGGGTCGCCATGCAGTAAGCTCTGGAGCGCTGTGGCCGCCGACTCCCAACATCGCGGAGCTGGGGCTGCGGGCGTCCGGACGCGGGCGGCGCTGGAATTGGAGCGCCGCGCAACCAGGGGTAGAGTTGCCGGGGTCGGAGCTACAACTGGCGCCGCCCGCGGCCGGACACGGGCGGCTGCCTCCTCCTCCGGGGAGGAGGCAGCCGCTACAG
Source organism: Leucoraja erinaceus (assembly GCF_028641065.1). Classification (NCBI taxonomy): domain Eukaryota; kingdom Metazoa; phylum Chordata; class Chondrichthyes; order Rajiformes; family Rajidae; genus Leucoraja; species Leucoraja erinaceus. The sequence goes on along the minus strand of NC_073389.1, from coordinate 23,848,267 downwards.
TAGTACAGACCTGGGTTGACCGTGGGTCGTTTCGGGTCACGTTTGGCGCCAAACGCGAGCTTTGGTGTGCAGACGACATCCTAGAAAAAATGTCCGGCTTTCGGAGCTTTTCGGTTTCTGGAACTCCGGATAAAAGGTTGTGCACCTGTACATTAAATCTCCAAAATGAAAATCTTTAACTTTACTTGAGTTAATTGTAAAAAACAATTACTTAGTCAAAGGCCTAGAAACATCTGCAATATTTATTTAGAAATAAATAGATGTACACATTTTAACAAAGGTGAAAATTAATATAATATATAACAATACATACAGAAACCAATAAAATATATTATTAAAGTTGTTTATCAAGATAAATCAATATTTATCTCTAAATGTTTTAATTAGAATAATTCTCCAAAGACAGTAGATTTCTGGTTATATTTTAACATAAAACAAATATGTTTTAAAGAATGAAGTTGGCATGAAATTATTCTAAATTTACATGCACATTGTATCAGATATCAGTAATAACTTGTTTCAATTTGGACTCTGGATGTGTAGTTATCAGAATCTCACACATTGTCAGTATGATTGTTTTAACATTGCTTTGGAAACAGGCAATGTTGAAACATCAAATAGATTGTAACATGACCATTCAATCCGTAATTAATTTGCTTTGCAGGTTATGATTTGCAAGTTTGACATTGTGTAATATCGTAGTAATTTTTGTTTTTTTGGAATGTCTCAGTTTAGAGAGATCACCAAATAGGATCTTTAACAAGAAGTTGCTATTTTGTGATAAATAATTCATAATATTCATGAAATGCTTCTCTAATACAAATATTATAATGATATGCATGAGGCAAGCTTAATCTGATACAACCGGTGGAGGTAATTAATATAGCTTACTACAATATAGCTCAACTTTCCACCATGCATGCAGCTGCTTGCTGTTCATTTGCTGGAACTAGATTGTTGGGTGATGTATCCAAATGTCATGTAAAAATAGATCTTGTTTCCGAGCTATCTCCCATCATGGGCATGTGCCTGAATTGAATCCTGGTACACTGTAAGTATCAAGGCAATTATATTGTTTTTGTGAAAAATCTGCTGGTCAACAAAATAAACCACATGAAACCTGAATTAATAAAGACTTGTTTGAGCGTGGGAAGAAAGAATAATTTTGCATTTCAAGAGCGTACAATGAGGAAGAGCTGCAGCAGCAATTGATTAAGTTGAGTGGGTGCAGGTTGCTTGGGTCAGACCACAGTGGCACAGAAGTAGAGTTGCTGGCGTATAGCACCAGAGAACCTTGTTCGATCTGTCTGTATGGAGTTTGTACGTTCTCCCTGTAACTGCGTGGGTTTTCTCTGGGTGCTCCGGTTTCCTCCCACATTCCAAAGACGTACAAGTTTGTAAGTTAATTGGCTGTTTGTAAATTGTCCCTATTGTGCAGAATAGACCTAGTGCATGGGCTGATTGTTGGTCAGCGTGGACTCGGTGGACTGAAGGGCCTGTTTCCACACTGTATCTCGAAAGACTAAAGTAAAGTATGTTGTTACATATCTTGGGGATTTCATTCCACATATTGAAAGCGTCAGTCCCACAGAGGAATTGTGAAAACGTTTGCGCTGGAAATGAAGTGACTCTTGTGTAGTGCTTCAATGTAACCTATTATTCTTACACTCTTTTACTTAAGTATGATTGTGCCCATCTATGGTAAGATTTTTAGTGAACTGTATGCAGAAAAGAAGTACACTAGAGCTTAGGTACATGTGTCAATAAAGTACATGGAATTAGTTTATCTCTTCCAATGGTTCCCCTTAAGATTCTGAGTAAGGTAAAATTGGCCAAGAATTTGTCAGAGGTGGGAATTTTGAAATGAGAGTTATGACTTGAATTTTTGATGCATTTGCTGTTGATGCAGTTTTATTTTTGGCTATCTGGTTTGTGGTAAGTGATACAACCAATGGTTTACCGTCCTAGCCAATGGAATTCAAATCTACGCAGTGAAACAGCAGGAAATGGGTTATACATTGGATATTAAAATGAAACCAAAATTGCTAGAAATACTCATCAGGTCAGGCAGCATCTTTGGAGGGAGAAAGGGAGTTAATGATTCAGAATCATGACCTTTCATCAGAACTGTTTCAAGAGTTCTGATTGAAGGTTATGGATCTGAAATGTTATCTCTTATTTCTCAGCAAGTGGCAATGGGTGAAATGGAGAGATATCCAAGGTAAGTTCCCTGAAATGATACATGCCTGGGGCAGAAATTATAGCTGAGCATTAACTATTATTGCTGTTCACAGATATTCCACGATGCGCTCCATTTAAGCTCAAAAATGGTTATGTCAGATGCAGAACGCCACAAGGTGCCCATTACCAAAATGTACAGGGGACGGTGTGTGATCTTTCTTGCCGATATGGACATGAAATTCACGGACTCAACCGCGTCCATTGCCTTTCAACCAAGCGCTGGACACAGACGGTTACTTGCAGAGGTGGGTAATGTCAAGAGCTCTGGATTTGTAAAAACATAAATGAAAATTAATGAATCACAGTTTACGTACACACTCGGTGGTGGATGGCAGAAGATTATCATTGTGAGTAAAACACAAACTGCTGGAGTAACTCAGTGGTTAGGCAGCATCTCTGGAGGACATGGATAGGCAACGTTTCGGGTCAGGACCCTTTTTCAAATGGAAAATAAGGATACATAGATCTTTAAATCTGTTTTACCATTCCATAACATGGTGGTTGAACTGATCATTGATCTCATCAATTTTTCTGCACAAACGTTAGAGACTCCAGGAGAGGCAAGAGCACGTAGAGCCATGGAGTAGCAATGTTACAACATTTTGAGATTTAAAAAATCAAGTCTGTAATTTATCCCATCAGATAAAGCATAAAAAGAAGTTTAATTTGACACCTAATTCACTTTCATATCTCAAGTATTTAAAATGTTATGGCCATTTTCATACTCGGAAATTAGCATCTTGTTCCCTATTGATTTTCTATGGACAAGACAAAAAAGCTGTGATCGTGTGCTGTCAAAAGGCCATAACCTTCTTAAAAATTAAGAGAACTGAATGAAATTTTCAGTTATCGTAGATTGAACCATTCTGAAACAAATATAAAATAATCTTACTTGGATGACCTGAAATTAAAACATATAATTAGTTAGTTACCCAAGTGTAGCTAATTTCAAACTTCAATTACTAGATCTAAACATCTATCCATTTCTTAATAAATGATTAACATTTTTAAATAGCCCAAGTGTCCAAATAATATTCATAAATAATTCACAATAAAACATGATTTTGAAATCTCATTTACATTAATTTATAGGCCAAATGGAAGGAATTTAGTGTTCAATTGCTGTAAATTAAAGTCCATTTAAATCAGCTTTCTAGTGGGATCCTGTGAACGCGCTGGTTTAGAACGTTCACATTGCGGTAGATTTGTGCCCCCAAATGCCCAGAAAAATACTGCGGGATATAAAGAGCCCAAAATTAGCTACTCGCAATAGTAAACTTTGTATAAAGGGTTCTTAAGAAGCCCTTTTTAATGTAAAAATAAGCTACATACCTTCTGTATACAGCTCCATGCGGCCCTGTGGTTGCGTGAGGTCGCGGGTTTAGAGAGTGATTTTTAAACTATTATAACTATTATACAAGGCCATAAAAACTAATAATACCTTTTGCGACGGGGTCTTTCAGCGATTTTTCGTTAATGATTTACTAGGCTGAACATCTTCGATTGGAACAGCCTAGTGAAAATCGCGTTTTAAACCCACCCCCCTCTAAACGGCGCCAAAATCGCGCACACCCGCAGCGCCAGATTTTCAGCGACGCTTCAGGTAGGCTTTGCAACATACCTACATGGAGGCATACAGCATGGAAATAGACCGTTCAGACCAACCATGTCAACCAAGATGCCCCATTTGTCAGTCCCATTTTCCTGCAATTGGCCCACATTCCTCTAAACCTTTCCTATCAATGTAGCTGTCCAAATGTCTTTTAAAAACTGTTATTGTACCTGCCTCAACAACCTCCTCTGGCAGTTCATTCCATATATCATCCATATACTGAGTGAAAAAGTTGCCCCTCCAGGTTCCAATTAAATCTTTCTCCTCTCATCTTAAACCCTGGATTCCCTTCCCTAGATAAAAGACTGTACGTTCACCCTATTAATTCCCTTCATGATTTTAAACACCTCCATAAGAAAATCCCTCAGCCCCCCGTGCTCCAAGGAATAAAGTCCTATCTGCTGTTTTGGTATGTAAGTATATTGTTACTTTAAAAACATTCTTTGAGATATGGACATCACCGACAATGCCAGCATTGTTTCCTTTCTCTGATTATTTTTAAGAAAGTAGCGGAGAGCTGCTTTTTTGAACTGTTACAGTACAGATGAAATGTGACTTGTTAGACTGCATTTATCCAGGCAAGTGGAGACTATTCCATCACACAATACATATATCTGATCGATGTTTTAAATGGGGTGATGCAGTCCTAGAATTGCATGGTTTCAACAAGAAATTATATCATCCTCATTGAGTCATATAGCTTGGAAACGGGACCTTTGGCCCACCAAGTCCACACTGACCATCAAATGCCCATTTTAATCTCCCCACATTTCCACAAACTCTCCCCAGATTCTACAACTCAAATACACACCAGGGATAATTTACAGTGGTCATTTAACTTACTAACCTGCACGTTTTTGGGAAATAGGAGGAAATTGGAGCATTTGTGCTCACAAGGAGAACGTGCAAACTCCACACCTACAGCACCAGAGGTCAAGATTGAAAACAGGTTATTGGACTTGAGGTGTTTAAGAAGGAACTGCAGATGCTGGAAAAATCGAAGGTAGATAAAAATGCTGGAGAAACCAACCAGGGCATCAGAGATGTCCTCATTCTTTAGGGAACGGGGGTTCCCCTGTTCGACTATAGATGAGGCTCTCGACAGGGTCTCTTCTATACCCCGCAACTCTGCTCTTACTCCCTATCCCTCCACTTGTAACAAGTCCAGAGTCCCCCTTGTCCTCACCTTCCACCCTACCAGCCGTCACATACAACAGATAATCCCCCGACTGTTTCGCCACCTCCAATGGGATTCCACCACTGGCCACATCTTCCCATCTCCTCCCTTTTCGACTCTCCGCAGAGACCGCTCCCTCCGTAACTCCCTAGTCAATTCATCCCTTCCCACCCAAACCACCCCCCTCCCCTGGTACTTTCCCTTGCTACCGCAGAAAATGCTACACTTGTCGCTTTACCTCACCCCTTGACTCCATCCAAGGACCTAAGCAGTCTTTCCAGGTGCGGCAGAGGTTGGCCTGCACCTCCTCCAACCTCATCTATTGCATCCGCTGCTCTAGGTGTCAGCTGCTCTACATCGGTGAGACCAAGCGGAGGCTTGGCGATCGCTTCGCCCAACACCTTCGCTCAGTTAGCAATAATCAACCTGATCTCCCGGTGGCTCAGCACATCAACGTCCCCTCCCGTTCCAAATCCGGCCTTTCTGTCCTGGGCCTCCTCCATGGTCAGTGTGAGTCCCACCGTAAATTGGAAGAGCAGCACATCATATTTCGCTTGGGTAGTTTATACCTCAGTGGTATGAACATTGACTTCTCCAATTTCAGGTAGTCCTTGCTTTCTCCCTCCTTCCCAGCTCTCCGACAGCCCACTTTCTCCGCATCTTCCTTTCTTCTTCCCGCCCCCACCACCCCCACATCAGTCTGAAGAAGGGTCTCGACCCGAGACGTCACCTTTTCCTTCGCTCCATAGATGCAGCCTCACCCGCTGAGTTTCTCCAGCATTTTTATCTACATTGGACTTGAGGTAGCATCTCTACTGGCTGCACCAACTGTGCCAATCTCCTGAGGGGAAAGGAGAAAAGAGAGCTATTGCTTCAAATCATTAAATTGACTTTATTTTTCTCCTCTAGAAATACGATGTCCCAAGCTTTCATTGTCAACTCAGGGGTTTACAAAGTGCTCAGATGGAGCCTATTTTAAATCGAAGTGTGATTTTTATTGTACACCTGGATATCAAGTTACGGGAACAAAGGATGTGATATGCATGCACAATAAAGTGTGGAGTGGAAAGGAGCCATCCTGTCTTGGTGAGTTACATTCAAAATTAATTTTAAAATGATAAAATCGTATGTTCAACCATTATAAAGCAGAGGATGTATTGGAAATATGAAATATTTCATAATTTCAGTGTTTATTTTGTAATTTTATATTGCAAGTCTTACATTCAGCCTACCCATAACCTTCATGTTGTCATTTTGTTTATAAATATTTAACATTAAAATTCCTTATGCAATACTTTCTGAATTTCGCAACATAAATGTTTGTCCTTCATTGTTTATTGATGAATGCATTTAATCATTCACTGGCTTATTTGTGATATATTTTCCGAAGTAATTTATTGTCCAAAATTTATTTTTGAAAGGCATCCATGAAATTGGGATCTCTCTTAGCCTAAGATCCCCCTCTTTAAGCCTTTATCCTGTATCTGTACACTGTGGATGGCTTGATTGTAATCATGAATATTATTTTTGCTGACTGGCTAGAACACAACAAAAAAGCTTTTAACCGTACTTTGGTACACATGACAATAATAAACTAAACTAAACTAAAGCTGATAGATTCAACTTCCCTTTAATAATTTAATATGTTGTGATTTCAATTTATGGATTATACGGGACCCAAATTCTTTTCCTGCATTTCCCATGTGCCCACAGTTGTCTGGGATCATTTGTAGGGAGGTGAACTGGGCATGGAGTCATACAGCATGGAAACAGGCCCTTCAACCCAACTTGCCCACTCCGATCCACATGTCCCATCCACACTAATCCCACCTGCCTTTGTTTGACCCATATCCCTCTAAACCCATCCTATCCATGTATTTGTCCAAATGTTTTTTAAATGTTGTGATGGTACCTGCCTCAACTACTTCCTCCAGCAGGTCGTTCCATATACTGACCACCCTTTGTGTAAAAAAAAAAAAGTTTCTCTTAGGTTCCTATTACATCGGCCCTATTCACACTGGGGTCACTTGCAAAGGCACAGCTGTGTGTGGTTTGAGGCACTGCAGTAGAACAGGCACTCCTTGGATCTCCCACAACTGTCTTTGCCAGAAGACACAGCTGGGGACCGAACACAGCTTCCTGACAAAAAGTTGTGGCTTTTAACAGTTTGTGGGTATTCAAAGTACTTTAATATTGATGCAAATAATTAAAATTAAGTTTTTTTCAAATAAACATGTGGATTGACAAACATCAATCTGAAATTATTTTTAAAATAATCTCAACCATCCCTATTCTTCCTAATCCGTATGTCAAAAATACTGGAGAAAATCAATAGGTCAGGGAGCATCTGTGGAGGGAATGGACAAGCGATGCTTTGCATTGGGACACTTCTTCAGATCAAAACATTGCCTATAAGGCAGATAGATTATTGATTAGTATGGATGTCAGGGGTTGTGAGGAGAAGGCAGGAGAATAGGGTTAAGAGAGAGGGATAGATCAGCCATGATTGAATGGTGGAGTAGATGATGGGCCGAATAGCCTAATTCTTCTCCTATCACTTTATGCCCTATCAATTTCCTCCACAGATGCAGGCTGACCCACTGTTACTCGAGCACTTTGTGTTTTGCTCAAGATTGTTGAAGTTTATTTTGTCGTAAGAATACTTATTTTGCCTTAAACGTGACAACGCCTTTCTCTAGGAAAAGTCTTTGACCACAGGCAACACCACATGCAGTTTATAAGTGCATGTTCTAAAGAATACTTATACTTTCCGTGATGCTTCTACTATGCTTTTATGCCTAGCTTAGTAAACTTACAGGATGTCAGTCTCTGAGTAAAAACATATGAAGTACGAAAGATACTACAAACCAGCCTTTACAAAGCAGGATGAAAATTAAATATTTTTGAAGAACTATTTGGGAGAGATAAATCACAAGGTAGGCAAGACGGTGAATCAAAGGAACAAGTTTAAACATGTCTTGTTTGAAATAGTGCGATTTGTAGGGATTTAATAAATCAACAATTGACAGAGCAGCTGGGGAGATAATCGTAAGAAATGTGATTGAAATCATACTTTAAAAAAAGTTAAGAAAGGCTTTTGAATGCAGAGTGGAAGTTTAGGACAAGGAATTCAGAAAATGAGTGTTTGAACATCGGAAGAGACTTTTATCATTGGTGGAATGAAGGGACCAGAATGAATGTGTGAGACAAGAGTTGCGAGAAAACAGGTACTTTAGAGGCTTGTAATTCTGGACTCGATTAGTGGCGTGAAAGAGGACTAGGGAGGGAATTGATAACTTATTTTAAAAGGGAAAGTTGAATGACCTGGAACTAGTGAAGCTCAAAGAACAAGATGGTAATGAGTGAATAGGAGTTCCGAGATGGGCAGCTGTGATTTGCATGAGTCTCAGATTACGGAGGATGTCTGGAGTGTTTAATTGTCATATGCACCATAAACAGACCAATGACATTCGTACTTGCTGCAGCTTAACAGGCCCAGAACCACAATAACACAATTAATACATAATAATCAAAAATACAATAAATTAATACGTTAATCATTTATTGTATTTTTGTTTATCAGTTATTATCTGTGGGGTGAATATTAGGGTTGGTCATGTCTGGTAGTAATAAGAGCATGGACAAGGGATAATGTTGGAGGTATTTAGAGGTCTTTGGTGCAAAAGGCACAGCAGATTGGAGGTGTAGTTCTGAGTCAAGCAGGATCTTGATGTCACTGATGATTGACTTCTTATTTGTTATTTGCTAGTTCAACAGTTTTCTTATTCCTCTGTGATAGGTGGGAAGATTTCACTGTTATTGATCCTCGGGTCATCAGATAGTTTGTTACTCATCCAGAACAAAGTCTTAGAGTGATACAGTGTGGAAACGGGCACTTTGGCCCAACTTGCCCACACCGGCCAACATGTCCCACTGGCTACACTAGTCCCACCTTGGTCCATATCCCTCCAAACTTGCCTATCCATTTACCTGTCCAACTGTTTCTTAAACGTGGGATAGTCCCAGCCTCAACTATCTCCTCTTGCAGCTTGTTCCATACACCCACCACTCTTTGTGTGAAAACGTTACCCCTCAGATTCCTATTAAAACTTTTCCCCTTCACCTTGAACCTCTGGTCCACTGGTCCTCAATTCTCTCTGCACAAGAGATTCTGTGCATCTACCCGATCTATTCTCTCATGATTTTATACACATCTATAAGATCACCCCTCATCCACCTGCTCTCCAAGGTATAGAGACCCAGCCTACTCCTCTCCCTATAGCTCAGACCCTCTAGTCCTGGCAACATCCTCATAAATCGTATCTGAACCCTTTCAAGCTTGACAATATCTTTCCTATAACACAGTGCCCAGAACTGAACACAATATTCTAAGTGCGGTCTCACCAACATGTTATACAAGTGCAACTTCAATACTCAATACTCCCTCTGCTCCACAACACTCATCAGAAGCCTATCATTCATTGCGTATGTCCTGCCCTTGTTAGATGTCCCAAAATGCAACACCTCACACTTCTCTGTATTAAATACCTCAGCCCACCAGGCCAGTCGATCAAGTTTCTGCTGCAATCTTTCACAACCATCTTCACTATCTGCAAAACCACCCACTTTTGTATCATCAGCAAACTTGCTAATCTTGCTCTGTATGTTCTCATCCAAATCATTGATGTAAATGACAAACAGTAACGAGCCCAGCACCGAACCCTGAGGCACGCCACTAGTCACAGGCCTCCAGTCCGAGAAGTAACCTTCCACCATCACCCTCTCCTTCCTTCGATGAAGCCAGTTTGCTATCTATTCAGCTATCTCTCCTTGGATCCCATGCGATCTAACCTTCCAGAGCAGCCTACCATGCAAACCTTGTTGAATACCTTACTGAAATCCATGTACACTACATCTACAACTCTGCCCTCATCGACCTTTTTGGTCACAACTTCAAAAGACTCTATCAGATTTGTGAGACATGACCTCCCACATACAAAACCATGCTGTTTATCCCTAATGACCCCTTGCCCATCCAAATGCCTGTATAACCTGTCCCTCTGAATACTCTCCAGTAACTTTCCAACTACAGATGTTAAAGATGAGAGACTTGGAAACTGATAGGACGTGGCATGAGAAGCGCTTCTGGGACCAAAGAGACCATCCACTATAATAATCCAAAACTTGGGAAAGATGGCCGTTTTCTGATAAAATTAAACATTAATCGACAACTACAAACAACTAAAATGATCTGCCACATGGTGGCAGTATAGATACAGTTTCCCTGTGACTATTTTCTTGGTTGAATTGTTTAAAAACATCAGTTTATATTCAACAGAGAAAAGCATGTCTTTTTTTTGCCATAAATTTGAAAATGATAAATAATTTGATCCGATGAATCTTATGAGACCATGTAGGCACAGTTCAGAATCCATCATATTGGCGGATTTAGAATGTTTAAGAAAGAACTGCAGATGCTGGAAAAATCGAAGGTAGACAAAAAGCTGGAGAAACTCAGCGGGTGAGGCAGCATCTATGGAGCGAAGGAATGGGTGATGTTTTGGGTCGAGACCCTTCTTCAGACTGATGTGGGGGTGAGGGGGGGCGGGAAAAAGAAAGGAAGAGGCCCGCCCCCCCACCCCCATCCCAAATCAGTTTTGTGATTAGTTTAGTTTAGGGATACAGCGCAGAAACAGGCCCTTCGGCCCACTGTGTCCGCGCCAACCACACATTAACACGATCCTACACATACTAAGGACAATTTACGCATACCAAGTATACAACCCAAGCTAATTAACCTACAAACCTGTACGTCTTTAGAGTGTGGGCGGAAACTGAAGATCTCGGAGAAACCCTCGTGCTGCCCTAGTTGATTAGTTTATAATTAATCCTTATTCATATTGAGTGCCGTGTGTTTGATGACATGTGATGACTGTTGCGGTCCACATTTAATAAGATCCTGTAAGATTTTAGGTGCCCTGTTGTGAATTTGCTCATGAAGGCTTTTCAAGACTTAAGGAGGGGGGAGAGAGGGGGGATTAAGTGCAAAATGTATTCCTAAATTGTTTCTGCTAGACATTAGACTTATTCTGTCACGTTTATAGCAATGTTTGTGGAAAATGAGGTGCACCATATATACAAAGAAAACAAAATAAGTCAACTAAAATTCTGTAATGCATTTCTGGTAGAACAGTGTTCTTGACATTTTTACAAACTGTATTTTCTGTATATAGACACAAATAACTGGAGTAACTCAACGGGCCAGGCAGCATCTTTGGAGAGAAGGAATGGACAACATTTCGGGTCGAGACGCTTCTTCAGATTTGACCTGAAATATCGCCCATTCCTTCTCTCCAGAGATGCTGCCTGTCCCACTGAGTTACTCCAGCTTTTTGTGTCTATCTTCGGTTTAAACCAGCATTTGCAGTTCCTTCCTACACACTGTATTTTCTGTATATTGAGTTCCTCCAGTACTTTGTGTTTAGCTCAAACCATAGTTCTGGAACAGTCTTGGGATATCAATGGAATATCAATTGTCATTGTTTATTGATTGTATTATTGAGTATCAAGAATTATTTTTGCTATTTTCCCCACTGCATAATTATTCTACACAATGGGCAAACTGTCAATTTATATGTGATTTTAAATAATAAATAAAGAGGACGATTATCAATTAAAAAACCCCCATAATGATTGGTGCTGACATGGCTGTCTTGTACAGTCTGTTTGGGTAGAATTATTGCTTATTATACTGTTTTGGAGATGATTGATTGTGAAAGAAAAATAAAGGCATTTCAATCCAGTCTGATTTGGCAGTTGCTTTTTAGTGGAGAAGTATTCAGGAATGTTAGGCTATTGTGCTCTGTACTGACTATTTTCGATTCTTTTCAATCAAAGAGTCATATAGTCATATAGTGTGGAATGCATGCCCTTCGGCCCAACATGCCCACACCGGCCAACATGTCTCAGCTACACAAGTTCACCTGCCTGCACTTGGTACATATCCCTCCAAACTTGTCCTATCCATGTATCTGTCTAACTGTTTCTTATACGTTGGGATAGTCCCAGCCTCAACTATCTCCTCCGGCAGCTTGTTCCATACACCCACCACCCTTTGTGTGAAAAAATTACCCCTCAGATTCCTATTAAATATTTTCCCCTTCACCTTGAACCTATGTCCTCTGGTCCTTGATTCTGGGATTCTGTGCAGTCTACCCAGCACTTTCACCTGCTTCAAATATTTAAACATCTTCCAGTTGTGTTTAATGCATAGCTACGGATTGAGCTTTTTTGGTGACAACCATTTTATAAAAAAAGTAATAATTAATACAGTGCTCAGCTAAATTCTTTACTTCTGAGCAGTTTCTTGAACAATTTTGATGTTGGTGTGAAGCCATTTCATTTATAATCTGTGAAGCTAAAGCAACAGAGTAAAAGATTGCTGTTTAGACTGTTAGACTACTGATGCAGTTTACATTCATTGCTTAATATATTTCATGTGATCCTATACATATCTTGAAGAACCAGCTATATTGTTGGCATATATGATTTAACACAAAGCACAGAAAATTTAAACGTTGAGATTAATGCAACTACAAAAGTCTGCGGAAAAACGAAATAAAAAGATGAAATGTTATTTTAAAATAAGCAAACCACTAAATCCTGTATTTAAACAATAATTCAAGGTTATCATTATGATCAGCTGATTGCAAGTTTGACTATAATGAAAGAATTAGAAACTGCGTTTTTTTAATGGAATTTTCTAATTTAAATGATTTCAAGGCTGGTTGTCTGACATTTTCTTTTTTCTTATTTACCTTTTAATTTCCTTCAATATATCATATATCATCATCCATCCTTATCCTTATAACTATAAAACTCTGATCTTGGATGTGTGCGTGTGTGTGTATTTATTTGTTTGTGTGTCACATATTCTCGAAAAAACGACTTGGTAACAGTAACATTTTAACATATTCTGGTAGAGATTTACCCCCTGAAATCAGCTTATCTGAAAAATTTGTGCTTTATTTCTCGAGTTATTTATGAAAATGTTCACGAATCTGACAAATTTTTGAAAATAAACGAGATGGTCTCGCTGATGATGTCACAATGGGTCTGCTGCGCACGGCCTGTGCTGTGTTCCTTGCGCTGCGAGTGACGTCACCTACCCCTGCTCCTCCCCGCTGCTCCTCCCCCCTCCTCCTCCTCCCCCCTCCCTCCTCCCCCTCTCCTCCTCCCCCCCTCTCCTCCTCCCCCCCCTCTCCTCCTCCCCCTCTCCTCCTCCAATATCAAGGGGGATGGTTAGTGTGTATGTGACGCCGCAGACCGCCCCCCTCACCGCAACCGCGCATTGAGGGGATGGGATCCAATGCTCCCCCCCTCCTCTCCCCACCCTCCTCTCTCCCCCCCATCTCCCTCCCCCCCATCTCCTCTCCCCCCCATCTCCTCCTCCCCATCCCTCCCCCCCCCTCTCCTCCTCCCCCCCATCTCCTCTCCCCCCCATCTCCTCTCCCCTCCCCCCCCCCCCATCTCCCTCCCCCCCCCTCTCCTCTCCCCCCCATTCTTCCTCCTCCCCCCATCATCCCGCCCTCCTCCCCCCCCATCACTCCTCCTCTCCCCCCCCATCACCTCCCCCCCATCTCCCTCCCCACCCATCCTCCTCTCCCCCCCCCTCCCCCCCCCATCTCCTCTCCCCCCCCATCTCCTCTCCCCCCCCTCTCCCCCCATCTCCTCTCCCCCCCATCTCCTCTCCCCCCCATCTCCTCTCCCCCCCATCTCCTCTCCCCCCCATCTCCCTCTCCCCCCCCATCACCTCTCCCCCCCCATCCCCCCCCCACCTCCTCTCCCCCCCATCACCTCTCCCCCCCATCACCTCCTCTCCCCCCCCACCCTCCCCCCCTCCCCCCCCCCCCCCTCTCCCCCCCCCATCTCCTCTCCCCCCCCATCTCCTCTCCCCCCCCCATCTCCTCTCCCCCCCCCCATCTCCTCCCCCCCCCCTCCCCTCCCCCCCCATCTCCTCTCCCCCCCCCATCTCCCTCCCCCCCCATCTCTCCTCTCCCCCCCCCCCATCTCCTCTCCCCCCCCATCTCCTCTCTCCCTCCCCCATCTCCTCTCTCCCCCCCATCTCCTCCCCCCCCATCTCCTCTCCCCCCATCTCCTCTCCCCCCCCATCTCCTATCCCCCCCGCACCTCCTCTCTCCCTGCCTCCTCCCCTCCTCCTCTCCCTGCCTCTTCTCTCCCCTCTCCTCCTCTCCCCCTCCTCCTCCTCTCCCTCCTCCTCCTCTCCCCTCCTCCTGGTGTGTGTGTGTGTGTGGTTTTCTTTACATTTTCGCAAAACCACTATGCGGTAACGATTACATTTTTACATATTCCGATTGACATTTTTCCCGTCAAGTCCGGAGCACCTTATCTGCACATTTCATGCTTTATTTCTCAACTTATTCTCGACTCATTACTGATTAAAAGTCTAAAATAGTCAAAAGACTGAAATTAAAAACACCAGCTTCAAATGATGGCATCACAATGGCTCAGCTCGCAGAGACCAGCGCCAATGAAGATTTGACACGCTATTCACAATTAAAGCTTTAAAAATGCCAACTTTCACAATTTTTACATATTCTGATTCACATCAAGGCAGAGATCACTTTCACTGAACATTTTATGCTTTATTTCTCGACATATTACTGATACAATTTAAAAAAAAAAATCAAAATACCTTAATTTCAAACCGAACAGCTTCAACTGATGACGTCACGATGGCTCGACTATCAGGGGGAGGGCGAATTGCTATTGCAGCACGCAGGGCAAGTGCAATTGGGATTTTTTTTCCTCCCATGGGGGCTACGGGTAGGGAACGGGTGCGTTGTGGGAGCAAACCCAACGGGTCTGCACTTGGTCTAGTATCTCAATAAAAACACAAAATGCTGGAGGTACTCAGTGGGTCAGGCAGCATCTGGGAAGGGAATGGGCAGATAACTTTGCGGGTTAGGACAGGTCTTGAAAGTGCTGACTGACCGCCGAGTTCCTCCAGCACTTTGTGTTTTGCTCGAGGTTCCAGCATCTGCGGTCTCTAGTGTCTCTATATCTAAATAAGGCTGACAAGTAATTAGGAGAACAATGTTCCTATGGCCTGCTGCTCTTGTCTCTTTATTTGTTCAAGATGTTGTTGAACTTCTTGCCTTCCCTGCCCTGCTGACATTTGTGTATCTTAAAATAGGTTTTTAAGAATTCCTGAAATACAAGATTGGGCCAAATGTGGTCTGATTATTTCAGAACTTTTTAATTAAAGTAGTTTTAAGTGTAAATTTGACCTTATCTGAATTGTGCCATTTTGTTATAATTGTGCATTTCCACCATCTCTAGGTTGTGATTAAGTGCTTAGGGCAACACCGTGGTGCAGTGGTAGCGTTGCTGCCTCACAGCGCGAGAGATCTGGGTTCAATTCTAACTACGGGTGCTATCTGTATGGAGTTTACACATTCATCCTGTAACCACTTGGATTTTCTCCGGGTGCTCCGGTGTCCTCCCACGTTCTACAGCCGTGCAGTTCTGTAGGTTAATTGGCTTCTGTAAATTGTCCCTAGTATGTAGGATAGTGCCAGTGTGCAGGGTGATCGCTGGTCAGCGTGGACTCGGTGTGGCCAAAGGGTCTGTTTCCGAGCCCTATCTCTACACTAAGCTAAACTAAAGTGATGGTGTAGGAATGTTTAAATATCCTGTTTTGTTTTTCAGATGTGGACCCTCCAAAAATAAAGTGCCCCGGCTTCAAGCAGAAGGTAGCTGAGCCTGAGAAGCTGACTGTCCGAGTGAGCTGGGATACTCCCGAGGGAACAGACACAGCAGATGGCATTTTGACAAAGTAATTGCTATTTTTGAAATGAGGGGAAGGAAATGACTGTTGGATAAACCATCTGTGGAAAATTATGATTAATATTCATATCATCCATTAAGGGTAATATTTAGTTTATAGGTAACAGAATAAGGCAGTTGAGGAATGTTATCTGTTTCTGATATTGACAGCTTCTTGGTTGTGGTAAAATACTGTGGAAAATGAATATCATGACATATTGTAATTTTCTTTCGATATAAATTTTATGAAACTAAAGATTTGCTAAAATATTACTCTAGGAATGACTAAAAACATTCAGAAGTAGGTGGGAGAGGGGTAATCAAGAATTTGTTCCTTAAATTTTGATTTTAATTGGTAAAGCAATCCAGTTGCCATAAAAGGACGGCAAGTGCTGGAGTAACTCAACAGGTCTGGCAGCATCTCTGGAGAACATGGATAGGTGGTGTTCTGGGTTGAGACCCTTCATCAGATTCTTTGTCACTTATCCATGTTCTCAGATGTAACTATCCATGTTCTCCAAAAGTTTGAAGAAGAGTCCCAACCTGAAACATCCATGTTCCCCAGGGATGCTGCCTGACCTGCTGAGTTAATCCAGCACCTGTGTCCTTTTGTGGATTAACCAGCATCTGCAGTTCTTTGTTTCTAGTTTTTGCTATCCTTTCTTTTCCTCACTCTGCAAGTACGGCCATGCAATCTAATATCTTCTTCCATGATCTTGCCATATTTCTCATATTTCATGTGTTGCTATGAAAGTCTTCAATGTTTAGTTTTAGTTTAGTGTAGAGATGCAGCGTGGAAACGAGCCATTTGGCCCACTGATTCCGCGCCAACTAATGCTTCCCGTCCACTAGCACTATCCTACATGCTAGGGACAATATACAATCTTCACTGAAGCCAATCAACCTACAAACCTGCACATCTTTGGAGTGTGGGAGGAAACCGGAGCACCTGGGGAAAATGCACGTGGCCACGGGAAGAACGTACAAACTCTGTACAGACAGCACCCATAGTGGAAATTGTCCCTAGTGTGTAGGATGGTGCTAATTTGACTGGTTGGTGAGGACTTAGTGGGCCAAAACGTCTGCTTCCAAGCTGTATCTCTAAAGTGTAAAGGTGGACATTTTCAAAAGCAGGGAACGGCACTAGCAGCCAGCCGCGTAATGGAAAATATGTCGCAAATCTCACTGAAGTTAGGTTTAGGAATATTTAACATTCTACAAAAGACAATGGACAATAGGTGCAGGAGTAGGCCATTCGGCCCTTCGAGCCAGCACTGCCATTTAATGTGATCATGGCTGATCATCCCAATCCGTTGCCTTAGCAGCTGCGGCTCGCCTGCAGTCCGTCTGTTTTTCTTTTTTTCTTTTTCTTTTTTGTGTTGTTCTTTTGTCCTGTTTTAGTTAATTTTTTGTTTATTGTGTATGTGTGTGGGTGGGGGGGGGAAACATGTTTTTGGTCTCTTATTTCGGGGGGGATGCGACTTCTCTTGTCGTATCCCCTGTCTCCGTCTGCGCCGAGGCCTAATTGCGGAGCTGGCGGCCTTGGAGCTGGAGCAGCGGCTGCGGCGACCCGAACTTGGAGGATCGGCCGTGGGCCCGGTGGACTCGGCCGTGGGACCAGTGGACGACATCGTCGGGAACTCGCAGGTTGGTGACCTGTTCTCCGGAGCTCCCGCGACAACATCTGCGTCCTCTGGACTGGAGGGCGGCTTCGACCACCCTGGGCCGTGGAGGCGAACCGGCCCATTCGCGGAGCTTGGATTCAGCCGCAGGACTGACATTACTTACCATCACCCGGCGGGGTGACAACATCCGAAGCCTCGATCGCCTCGGCGCAGAGGGAGAATAAGAAGGGAAGAGACAAAGACTTAAGACTTTCGCCTTCCATCACAGTGAGGAGTATTCAACTCGCTGTGGTGGATATTAATTTGTGTTTATTGTGTGCTTTGGTCATTTTTTTTACTATATGTAGGACTGCAAGACAACGAAATTTTGTTCAGACTGCAAGGTCTGAATGACAATAAAGGCTACTTTGACTTTGATCAGTATCCCGTTCCTGCCTTCCCCCCATATCCCCTCACTCTCCTATTTTTAAGAGCCCTCTCTTGAACCTAGCTCTCTCTTGAAAGAATCCAGAGAACCCGCCTCCACCTGAGGCAGAGAATTCCACAGAATTCCTCATTCAAAAGGGCAGGCAGACCTAGAATCTCTGTAGGTTCCTATAGCAACGTTATTGACTATTGTAAAAATGTGGAGTTAAAATAAGAATAGGTTTAGATGGACAGGTGAAGTTATTAATGGATGGAGAAAGGCTAGTGTAACATTTAAGGGGTGATGGATTGAAGTATAAAGGAAGGATTTGGCCAAGATGAAAAGGATACTGTTGGGACAGAACGATACATCATTCAAGTGGTAGCAGGATTAAAGATTAATGCCGACAAGCTAGAGGGCAGGCTGTTGGAGTTATAAGAAACCTTTTCTCCAGCAGAGCTCCCTGGGCCTGTTAGATTTCTTGATTTTTTTTATTTATTCCACCCTAGCTTGGTGAAACTTAACCATCTCCTCAACTTTCTTTACGCTGAGCAGATTTCCTCAGAGACATTTTATTTTTTGATGAAAGCAGCCGGGAATTCTGGCTGACAGATTTTGAATTTACAAGTGGAATAACTAAGGCAAAGCGATGCTGAGTTTGTTGTGGACTCTGCCAGTGTTTTACTCTTCGCTGTCTGTGGGAGGAAACAATTCCAGAAGCTTATTTTTTAGTAGAGTTTCAGGAGTTGCAATGCATATTTATTCGATAACTTCAAACATGGGCAGTATTTATTGCATTTATGTTTCTTCGGTGTAACTTTGAAGCCTTAGTCTTTGCGTTTGTTCAATGAGGTCTTATAGACAGTGTGGACGAGAGCAAAGATCGCAGGGAGAATTAATACATTTATCACTGCACTAAGCACCATTCAGCTTGTAGCATTGAAATAAAATGTAGCGGTGGTAGAGTTAATATAATAAGGGGGCTAGATACTATTTTCTGCAGCCATGACTGTGTATAAGACTGGTATGTTACCTGTCATGTGCTAAGTTATGGTCAGAAATAGGCCCTTCAACCCACCAAGTCCTTGCTGAAAATCAAGTTCCCACTTATACTAAGCCTGCACAAATCCCATTTTATTCTCCTTGCACTCCTACCACCCCCCTTTTGTTCCATCACTCGCCTACAAACTGGGGGCAATTTACAGATTATCCCATCAGTTTCTACATGTTTGGTCAGCGGGAGGGGGGAACCGGAACATGCAGGGCGGAAGCTTGCAAGGTCACAGGGAGAATGTACAGACTGCACACTAACAGCACTGAAGGTCACGTCTAAACATGGATTGCTGGAGTTGTGAGGAGGCAGCCTCATTGCCTCTAGAACTGATGCGCTGCAATGATGAGAAATATATTGTGCACTCTGTATCTTCCCCATTGCTCTACCTCTGATATTGAGCTTGATTTGACTGTATTTCCGTGTAGTATTATCTGATCTAATTTGATAGCATGCAAAACAAAGCTTTTTGCTGTTGCTTGGTACACGTGACAATAATAAACCTAAACCATTGGCTGTGCCACTTTGTTAGGGTTAAGGGCGAGAAGGAATGTGGAGTGGAAGGGGAAAATATCCAGGTGCTGGGATCCCTGTAGGTACCAATGATGTTGGTGAGATTAATGAATTTCTGCCGAGAGTATGAGCAGCTACAGTCAAAATTAAAAAGCAGAAATATTGAAGAAACAATCATTTGATCACAGTCTGTCTCATGCCAATTGACATTGATCAGTAAGATTATATAGTTGAATAGATCCCTCAAAGGTTGATGGAAGCACCCTTTGGTAGTACCCAGGTGAAACCCAAAAGATCACATGGAGAACATGCAAACTTCACATAGATGGCACCAAAGGTCAGGGATGAACACAGGTCGCTCCAGGGACCCAAGTCAAATCCATTAATTGGCTCTGGGGAGTCCGTCCCGCAACATATTACAAAAAAAAGATTTCAGAACTTTCCTCCGACACGGCCCATGGGTGAGTGGTGGATTATTGCGTTGGGGGAACGTGGCCCAATGGATCCCACTTGGGCTAGTATATATATTACTAAAACTTTCATCTTGTTTGTTTGTTGGTATGCGTGCGTGTTCTGGAAACTCCGCCAAAATGGTACACGATAGCGCTACCATTTTTGGCCCACCTTACTCACCATTGTCCTGCGGTGTGTATTAGCCAAGTTTCGTTCGGATTGATGTTATATTTTACAAGTAATTGACATTTGAAACTTTAAAAAATCACTTTTGCACTTTCCCTGCCCGTCAGCCGCGTTCGATGCCACCAAACCTCCCACAATACGGTACACGATAGCTCCACAATTTTGGGCCCACCTTATTCACCATTGTCCTGTGATGTACACTACTAAGTTTCGTTCAGATTGATGTTATATTTTACAAGTTATTGACATTTTAATCTTTACAAAAACTACTTTTCCACTTGCCCTGCCCGTTAGCCGCGTTCGACGTCACAGTGGGATTTTAAACTGAGGTGAGGAGGGGGGTAGGGAGTGGAGAGCATAATGGAGGAGGGGAATAGGGGACTGAAAAGGGAGAGTGAGATGCGTTCACATTGATCTTATATTTTACGGTATTACCATTTAAAACTTTTAAAACGTCGCAGTCGAGCTCGCACTTGCCGGCTGTGCGTGCGCAGTTGGGTGAGGGTTGCTGTGACTCGCGTCACAAAAGGGATCTCTGGCGTCACAACAGGAAACCTTTAGCCGCGTCTGTGCAGTTGGGGGCTATGGATGAGTGGTAGAATATTGTGATGGGGGACGGGGTCTAACGGGTCCGAACTTGGTCTAGTAATTCCTTTTTCCATGACTGTTCTTAATAATTTTCAGCACTTTACCAGTCTGCAAGTTGATTTATCTTATCCCCCTGTTTTCCATTCTCATTATCTATAAAGTGAAAGGAATGAATAGTCTGCATGTGCAGATTTAAGATTTTGTGCAAGAAGTTCTTGCCTAAGGTTGATTTTGCATCATTTGGATAATGGATCTTGCATTTCATTTATAGAATTAGCCTTTCACTCTTTGTAGGGAATCAGAGGGCCACATTTTGATTTATTAACAATCAGGAAATGGAAGTTTCAAAGAGATGTGAAACATTTGTTAATCTAATATTTGTTCAATTATAAATATTGTGCTGTGTGTTACTTGAGAAATAAGAGGCAAATTTAATTTGGGGATTAAGGCTTATGTACTGTTAACAGTTTATAATATTGCCAATTAGAATTTTAATTAAAATGTTCGAAGATTTAAAGTTTGCGCTGCAGCCAGAAGCACCTCAGACTACAGGGCCGACAGACGTAGCTCCCCTCCAGCGATCCCCGGCGATGGTAAGTCGCCACCGCACCCGCGGTAGAAGTTGGCCGTGGCTTCAGGCTGCCGGCTGCCGCGGGCCAGCGAAACGGAGCGCTCCCCTCCGGCTCGCCCCAGCAAGGGCTCGCCCGCTCCACGCCGAGAGTCCACGCTGCGTCCGCCGCTGAAGCCCCGGGCGCATCTCCGGGAAAGGCCGCGCCGATCCTTGTTGTTAGGCCACGGGGGAGGCGACCTGGAAAAAGTCGCCTGTCCATGGAGGAGGCGACCGAAGCGGTTTCCCCCTCACCCCTCCCCCCCACACTACCCCTCACACAAAACGCACAGAGGAACCTCCCGTTGTTAACATCCTGGGAGTCACCATTAACAGAAAGTTAACTGGGCAAGCCACAAAACCACCGTGGCTGCAGGAGTTGTCAGCGATGGGGTATTGTGGGGAATCAGGAATGTGATGGAGTACAGCCCACTTTCCTGGATTTGTGGACACCAACAACACTAAAGAGGCTCAACACACTCCATGACAATGCATCCCACTTATTGCAGATCCAGGTTACTAAAATTGTGCAAGAAAGCTTCCTGAAACTTCCTAACATGGTGCCACAATGTACCTCTATATTGTACCACAGGTTATAGACTAATAACAGTATAACTAATAACTAATTCCAAGTATCTTCTTACTGCTGATCTTCAGGTAATAAATATAGGTTCTCAATAAACTGAAAATGTGCACTGTTTCATTAAGTTAAATTTAATTTAAATATGTTTTGGCAAACTTTAACAATATTGATAATTACATTTTCTTTTTTGTATAATTCAGCGTAGTACTGAAGGGTCGGCCTCCTCGTTCAGAGTTTCCCGAAGGCGAACATAAAATTCAGTACACTGTTTTTGACAGGGCTGGTAACAAGGCTTCCTGCAGATTTACAATTAAAGTGGAAGGTAAGTGATTTTAATCATTATATATATGTATATATAATTACCAGTGATAGATATAATACATTTAAAAACCACAAACATTGAACATAATTCTCTATTTTTCTTCCCCTCAGTCGCTTGTTACTTCTTCAAAAGTTCCACGGTGCTTTAGTGCCACGTGCAAACGCACAGTGAAATTATTTTCTAACAAACACTCCAGTAGTGTATTGCAATACCATCCCCAATTAGCAATTGTACAGTAATAGTCTACTGAGCCCGCATGGAAGAGGCGCAATGTTTTGCCACCATTTTCCAAGTCCAGTCCATTGTTAACAGTTGCTTGCTGTCCTTGATAGGAATAGTAGACTCGATGGCCTCTTTGTCACTTGTAAGTCAGCACAGTAATGGGCTCTTGGGTCCACTGAGTCCACACCAACCATCATCCACCCATTTGCACTAATCACATTTTATTCTCTATGTTCCCATCAAATTTGCACCCCATTCTCCCACTCAGCTACATACGAGAGGCAGTTTGCAGTGATCAATCAGCTTGCCAACCTGTATGTCATTGGGATGTGAGAGGAGGCCAGAGTAAATGGAGGAAACCCACATGGTCACAGGAGAACATACAAATCCACAGAGACAGCGCCAGAGGTCAGGATTGAACCTGGTTTTCAGAACCGTGAGGTAGCAGCACTAACTGTATCACTGTGCCATCCCCAACAGAAATCACCAGACTATAAACACGTCTTCACTTTCCTCCAATTCTGGCTTCAAAATCATAAATTTCCATTGCCCTAACATTGTCTGTTATGCCCAAGACAGACTTTGGCCTAAGTTCTGGAATTGCTTTAGATTATCTGGAACCTCTCGGCCTCTCAATAACTCCCTCCTTCTTCTTCAAGGTTACTCTTTTAAATGTACCTCTTTCTCAAAAGCTTTCAAAACAAGTCCGTCACTTATTTTACTTTAGGCTTTAGAGATACAGTGCAAAAACAGATCCTTGGGCCTATCGGGTCCGTGCAGACCAGCGATCACTCCTTGCGCTAGCACTATCCTACAAACTAGGGACAATTTACAATTTTCCAAATGCCAATTAAGGTACAAACCTGTATGTCTTTGGAGTGTGGGAGGAAACTGGAGCATTCGGTGAAAACCCATGCCGTCACAGGGAGAATGTACAAACTCTACACACAGTCCCCATAATCAGGATCAAACCCGGGCTCTAGTGTTGTAAGGCAGCAACTCTACCGCTGCACCAGTGTGCCGCCCTGACCCATGTTCTCCAGAGATGCTGCCTGAGCCACTGATTCACTCCAGCACTTTGTGCCTTTTTTTTGTTAATCTATAAATATGTTTGTTTTCCCAAAATACATTAAAGACATTGAGTGACCGTGCATTTAATTTCTGTGATAACTGTACTTTGAATGACCTTTGTTGCCAGTTAGACGCTGCGGGAAGCTAAATCCGCCAGATAACGGCTACATGAGGTGTACCAGTGACGGCGATAACTATGGGGCTACCTGCAATTTTAATTGTGTGGGTGGCTATGAACTGAGAGGAAGCAAAGCAAGTGTCTGTCAGTACAACCTCGCTTGGTCGGCGTCTGCTCCCGTCTGTGCACGTAAGTGAGAGACTTAAGGTCTTGTACGATCATAAGATCATGTGATAGGAGTAGAATTAGGCCATTCGGCCCATCACATCTACTCCACCATTCAACCGTTCCTAACCCCATTCTCCTACCTTCTCCCCACAACCTCTGACACCCCTACTAATCAAGAATATCTGCTATAATATATCCACTGACTTTTCCTCCACAGCCTTCTGTGGCAAAGAATTCCACAGATTCACCACCCTCCGACTAAAGAAATTCCTCCTCATCTCCTTCCTAAAAGAACATCCTTTAATTCTGAGGCTATGACCTCTAGTCCGAGACTCTCCCACTTGTGGAAACATCCTCTCCACGTCCACACTATCCAAGTCTTTGACTATTCTGTATGTTTCAATGAGGTAAAAATGATCAAGGATCAAAATGTTTGTATTTGTGTGTGTGTACATTTATATACTTGTAAATGTATAGTGTACAACGGAAGGGCCACATTATATCTTGAAACAATCTTAAAGATGCAATTATAACAGAAAATACACCATGTGTACATTGTAGGTGATAGAGTCATACTGCATGGAAACAGGCCTTTTGGCCCAAGTCATCCGTGCCAAGACTGTGCGTAGAAACAAAGAACTGCAGATGCTGGTTTATTCCAAAGATAGACACAAAGTGCTAATGTAAGTCAGCTGGTTACTCAGCATCTATGGAGAAAAAGGATGGGTGATGTTTCATGTCAGAACCCTTCTTCAGACTGAAAGTAGGAGTGGGGTGGGGGGGAAACGCTCTGCCTGAGGTGATTCGTGACTGGCCCCAATTGGTCCGTCTTTTCTTGCCTCCAGCTCTTCATCTTTACTCTTCAGCACCCACCCCCCCCCCCCCCCCCACTACCACCCCCTACTTTCAGAGTGAACAAAGGTCTCGACCTGAAATGTCACCAAACCTTTTTCTCCACAGATGCTGCCTGGCTTGCTGAGTTACTCCAGCATTTAGTGTCTATCTTCATCTCAAGATCATGTTTACCATATATATTAATGATTTGGAAGAGGGAATTAGGAGCAACACTAGCAAGTTTGCAGCTTACACAAAGCTGGGTGGCAGTGTGAACTGTGAAGAGGATGTAAGGAGGTTGCAGGGTGACCTGGACAGGTTGAGTGAGTGGGCAGATGTGTGGCAGATGCAGTATAATATAGATAAATGTGAGGTTATCCACTTTGACGGCAAAAACAAGGGGGCAGATTATTATCTCACTGGGGTTAGGTTAGGTAAGGGGGAGGTGCAGCGAGACCTGGGTGTCCTTGTACACCAGTCACTGAAACTTGGCGTGCAGGTACAACAGGCAGTGAAGAAAGCTAATGGAATGTTGGCCTTCATAACAAGAGGTTTTCAGTATAGGAGTAAAGAGGTTCTTCTGCAGTTGTATAGGACTCTGGTAAGACCACATCTGGAGTATTGTGTACAGTTTTGGTCTCCTAATTTGAGGAACGACATCCTTGTGATTGAGGCAGTGCAGCCTAGGTTCACGAGATTGATCCCTGGGATGGCGGGACTGTCATATGAGGAAAGATTGAATAGACTAGACTTGTATTCACTGGAGTTTAGAAGGATTAGGAGGGATCTTATAGAAAATTATAAAAGGACTGGACAAGCTAGATGCAGGAAAAATATTCCCAATGTTGGGCGAGTCCAGAACCAGGGGCCACAGTCTTAGAATAAAGGGGAGGTCATTTAAGGCCAATTGGGGATGATCAGCCATGATCACAATGAATGGCGGTGCTGGCTTGAAGAGCCGAATGGCCTCCTCCTGCACCTATTCTCTATGTTTCTATGATGCCCTATTTAAACCAGCCCCATTTAGCCCATACTCCTCTAAACGTTTCCTACCCAGCTGCCTATCCAAAATACATTTTTGGACATAGTCCATGGAGAGGGAAGCAAAGTTAATGTTTCAGGTTGATTTAATTCTGATTGAATATTCTTCTCAACCATTAATTTAAAAATAATCACATTCCAATCCTTATACCCAACATGCACTAAAATCTGACTGACCTTTGAGTGGATTTTAATTTCATAATAAGACATTTTCATTGAAAATAATCAGTATCTGATTGGCAATTGTTCTGTGCATTTCCTTTGATTAAATTTTAGCTTTGCAAGAACACACTGATGCAAAAGCAGAATATTTCATGGCACTGAGCATGATAGATATCATGCTCTTAGACATAAAATAGTAAGATTAAACGAGAATTTACCAGTTTGAAGTTTGATCTGTATTTTATGAGGAGGAACGTTGAGGGAATACGTGAAGAACCCGCTTCCAACGCTTGCGTGTCATCAAAGCAGTGGTGTGAGGTCACATCTTAAAATGAACATATTGAACGAATGTGTTTAGGGTTGAAAGGTCAATGATAATCCAGCAACCCCCATCTTTTTTATTTTTAATAAATATGTTTGATACAAATTCTAATTTTTTCATGAATAGTATGCTCAATCACACCTTTTGTGTACAATCTTTGTAGCACCATGTGGGCTTTAGATTGTTCGTTTTTTGTAAGGACAAAATGCCTTTCTGGTGTATGTTGTACTGGGGAGTTATTGGGATAAGTAAATTCTATCAGATAACCCTGAATACTGCTTAGAATATATGAGTCTGTAGTGATTTTACACCATTCATAACTGTAGTATTGCAACCTCCCCCCCCCCCCCACCGTCGTGGGTCCCTGATGTTTTTTACAGAAGCCAAACCACACCCACCTACCTCCTAGCAAACCCCATCTTTTTTACTGGTGGTTGTGTTATTTCCTTGGTTTTTTGAAAAGGGGGGGGGTTCTGGTTTGATATCTCTTGTTCGGGGTTGTGTGGGAGGTTGAGGCTTCCGCATCTTCCAGGGTGGCCGTCCCTGGCCATACTCTAAAAAAGGCTGCTGCGGGTAATATTGATTTCTGGCACTGCCACTAGTATGAGCCACATTTTTATGGTCTTGCATGTGGCTGGTATCGTGCTCCAAAATAGGTCTTTGTGAGCCCCAGTGTCTTGGCTTCGTCATCCAGTTTTTTGACTTGTGCGGTCAAGTCTTGTCCAAACAAAAGGGTTGAGGTATTTGTGGTTCTTTGTTTGCAAATGGTAGCATATTAGGGGTCCAGTGCTGGCTGAATGGCAGCCTTCCGCATGTAGTTCAGCTCATATTGCACATTGCAAAACAGAGCTAGTGCTTCTTGATGGTCTTTGGTTAGCTCTGTTTTGTCCAGGGTGCGGGTGTATGCTGTGATCCCCGCCGTCAGTCCCTTTAAGGTTTTCTGGATCTTGAGGTCCTGGTTCCTGATGTTCCTCCCCATATGCTGCCAAATGCATTGGTTTACACTGGGCACCTGTAATGCCTCACAGTTGCCAGGTGGCAGATGTCTGGCCAGTCTCTGTAAATATTTCTTGTTGGAGTTTGTGGCCAGACATATAGTTAATACTATTGCCATCCTGGAATCCAAGTCTACCCCTGTTTGACTTGGTTTAAAGTAATCAGCCACCATGTCCAGCAGAGTCCCTGCTGTTTTAGGATCATGGGACGCTGTATTACCAGGCTCTGGCCTATCAGGGTCCTGCCTACTCGTTTTTATAGAGTTAGAGATCTCTAGGGGTCCCGCACGGGGTACCCATGTGGGGCTTACCTCCTGCCCACTGTGGCTAGTCTCCACATCCATGTGACTGCTACTGTTAAGGAGCTCCTTTTTTCCCCCGCTGTTTCCGTCCCCCGTACACACGGGCACTGGTTTGCGGGTTTCCCTCCACATGGTCCCGGTACTCACAGGCACCTGTGCTGGCTGCTGTCATGCTGCAGCCACTCGTACCGGCTTCCTCCAGCGTGGGCTAGCGGGTCCACGCCGTCTCCGTACTTCCGGCGCCCTGGACCCATCTAATACCTTTTGTAGGTTCTTCGCTGTTGTTGTAGCGCTGGGGTCTGGATTTACGGTTTGGTTGGTGTTGGGGGTCCCGCATCTTCCAAGAAGGCCGGCCTGGGCCATGGCCTCCTGCACACTTGTCTTTTCTTCTGCGGACCCCTCTTCCAGGTCAGCCCAGAACTGACTCGCAGTGCTCCCCTCTGATGGGGTAGAAGCACTGTGCAGCCCTCAAAGTGGTATTGCTGTGGGTTTATCATGGGGCCCACAGTGACCCGACTCCATCTCCCAGAGTCTGTAACGTTGGAGCAAAGCTCCATACATCGCTTCTTCCCGCTCCAGCGCTCTCGGGCGCTGGCCGCCGGCGGTTATTCAAAGTCGGACTCCTCTGAGTCCACGACCTTGTTTGTTTTGTGTCTAGCCTTTCCGCCCGGCCTCGTGGATCTGGCCAGTGCGGACGCGACATCGGGCACAGCTGATCCCACTACGGGTGATCCAAGTGCCGCTGGCTGCTGCTGGCTGCCCGCTGCTCTACGGTCCTCCTTCTCCAGCTTTGTCCATACTGCCCTTCCGCGGAGTGGATATGGCCAGTGTGGAGGACATCTGGCACAGCTGATCCCATCTAGCCCACCAGCTTTGTCGCAGCCCGTTGTTTCTGCACCTGCAATCAGCATGGAAATACAAAAAAAAACTCGCAGCTCTTACCTGCAGGTCCCTGCTGCCGTTATTGACTGGTCAAAAGTCAACGGCCCCATTTGAATAGTCTCCCGTCCGGCCGTGGTGTTCTGGCCGGCGCGGGACCAAAAGTCAGCACTGCTCTTCCCATTACGGGAGACTAACGTGCCTTTGGCTGCTGCTGCCGGCTGCCCGCGACTCCGCGGTCCTCCCCAGCCAGCTTCACTAGCAGCATTTGTGGACACCACTTTGTCCAGCTTCCCCTCCTGTACGGGAAAACATTAGTTTTGCTCCCTCCCCCGCCCGCCCCGCTGGTGCGGGAGTGAGTTGGGAGTGAAAGTCGGGCACAGCTGTTCCCGTTACGGGAGAAACGTGCCTTTGGTGCCCGTGCTTTGTCCAGCTTCCCCTCCTTGGAAAAAAACCCCCGTGCGGGGAAGGAAACATTAGTTTTTGCTTCCCTCTCCCGCCCGGCCAGGCCCGGTTCGGGAGCGAGTCGGGAACGAAAGTCGGGCACAGCTGTTCCCATTACGGGAGTTTAGCGTGCCTTTAGGCTGCTGCTGCCGGTTGACCGCAACTCCGCGGTTTTCCCCCCGCCAGCTTTCCCGTAGCCTTCATGGATCCGGTCCATGTTTCCACCTAAAGGTTAGTGGAAAGGAACGCAGAGTCTTCTTACCTGCTGTTCCTGACTTTCAAATTCTGGAACGCAGAGTCTCCTTACCTGCTGTTCCTGGTTTTCAAATTCTCCCACTAGGGGAACGTCGTTCCCCCTTGCTGTGACTTGTTGCAATGCGTGTAGCGATATGACACGCATGCGTTGGAAGCGGGTTCTTCACGTAGTCACTCACGTGACTCCGAAGTAAAATCCCATAATCATTGATTTTGCGTTATCAATATCATAGCTGATCCATTAGCAATGCATTCAGAATATTTCAACAGTGCTCTAGTATCACACTGTAATGCCATGACTTTTTGATCAACAGATTTCTGAGATCTAAATGTATTCACCAGTTTATTTGTTAATGTTATTACATAAGATTTCATGAACATTTTAATTTGTAATTTTGTAACTTGTAATCAAGAGAATTAGACCGTGAGTATGTACAAACACATTTTAATGCTAAATCTTTGTAGCAGAGCAGAAGAGGTGCAATTTTCATATTAAAATATACTTTGTTCAGAAACAATAAAAAACTTTATATTATAAAGGGATAATTCATCTCACCATTGTACTTCTATGCTAGCACAAATGTAGTTGTTTATATATACCCTTGAGAAAATGGTTCAGAGTAATGTAAATAATGAACTTTATATCGGGAAAATGCTATAAATTGATTGGAAGGAGATTCATTAATTCATTCATGCAGACCATGTTAAAAACAAAACTTAAATTACAAGTACTTCATCATTATTTTCTTTTCTTTCACCTCCTAGGATAGTGGTGCCCATATTTCACAGTTGTGCAGCTTCTGTATTTTTTTTGTGGTCCAACTTTTAAGTCTGGTATATGGTTCCTTCTTAATATGCAGCCATGAACATCAATGTGCGTGTCCCCACGGCAGCAGCACTCCTGGAGCAGTTTTACGAGAAGCGTCGATTGCTGATCATATCCACTCCTACTGCTGCTGATCACTACTATCGATTTCAGCTTGGAATAAACCAGGTGATGATTCCTTCATTAACTACAACCAGTTCACTGTAACAAGTTTACTGACAAGTTTCATTATAATGTACTGACTCTTACTGCAAAGAATTTATTGATTTAGTGAACATATTGCATAAAAAGGCCCCTTATTTTGATTTGCTCGCCTCCCAGTGTTTATCATATAGAAACAAGGAACTGAAGATGCTGGTTTACAAAAAAAACCCCACAAAGTCAGCTGGAGTAACTCAGCAGGCCAGGCAGTATTCTTGGAGAATGGGGATAGGTGACGTTTTGGGTTGGGACCCTTCTTTAGACTGATCCATGTTCTCCAAGAATGCTGCCTGACCCGCTGAGTTACTCGAACCCTTTGTGTCGTTGTTCATCGTTTCTCTGTCTTTCTTCTCATGCTGTTTTGTAAGCTGCTATTAAGTGTTTGATTGTTCACATTGGCCCCAATTAAACAGGCTGATGGCAAGAGCTCTTGTTTTCCAACTGTTGACCAAATGTATCGTATCCTAGTTCAATGCATGGTTCTTCTGTATCGACTTTGCATCTGCTGGTCAAAATGGTTTATGCCTTTACTCAGTTGCATGCAATTACTTTCCTGTTGGTTCCACATTGAAAGACACCTTGTATTTGTACATTAACTGAGTTTACAGGGTGAACATTTTGAACTGCTGATCTAATTGTCATCTCATTTGATCGTATTGTTACTGTATCAATGCGTTCGTCAACTTCCTGGGAATGTCTTCAAAGTTGTAGAAACAAGGAACTGCAGATGCTGGTTTACCAAAAAAGATACCAAATGCCGGAGTAACTCAGTGACTCGGGCAGCATCTCTGGATAGGTAACGTTTCGGGTCGGGACCCTTTGTCAGACTGATTGCAGGGCTTGGGGCGAGGGGGGTTGGGGGGGAGAAACTAGAAGAGAGAAGGCCTTCTACCTTAGATAAAGATAAAATGGTGGAATAACTCAGCGGGTCAGGTAGCATCTCTGGAGAAAATGGATAGGTGACGTTTCGTTTCTTCAGATTTCTCCAAAGATGCTGCCTGACCTGCTGAGTTATTCCGCCATTTACTCCAGCATTTTGTGTCTGTCTTCGATTTGCACTTCTGGTCACTCCAATGCAGGAAGGGTGTAGAGGCTTTACCAAGGGTGAGGAATAGATTGCTAGAATTCTGACGAGTTTTGGTGATATTAGCTACAAGGAGAGGTTGGATAAACTTGGATTGTTTTCTCTAGAACACCGGAGATTGAAGGGAGACCTTTTATGAAAGG
This sequence comes from Leucoraja erinaceus, assembly GCF_028641065.1. Lineage (NCBI taxonomy): Eukaryota > Metazoa > Chordata > Chondrichthyes > Rajiformes > Rajidae > Leucoraja > Leucoraja erinaceus. Next base: position 23,816,988 of record NC_073389.1, on the reverse strand, counting down.
CAGAGGTAGCATAGATGGATCGAACCATGTTTCTCCAGGGTGGAGATGTCAAAGAATAGAGTGAATAGGTTTAAAGTCAGAAGGGTAAAGTTTAAAGGAGACATGTGGGGCAAGATTCTTTTTACGCAGAGAGTGGTGCTAGCATGGAATATGCTGCTAGTGATGTTGGTGGAGGTAGATAGTATAGTGCCATTTAATATGCTTTTAGATGGAGACATGGGTGTGTAAGGAATGGAGGGTTATGGATCATGTGCAGGCAAATGAGATTAATCTACCGTGGCATCATATTCGGCGCCAGAGGCCAGTTCCTGTGCTGCATTGCTTTATGTTCCATGTAACTCCTCTGCAGATTTCCCATTTCCAGCTGCTCCCCTGTCTCCTCCTCCTGTCCACTGTGAATTGGGGTTGGAGGTAGCACTTATGTACTAGATACTAGCCCTGTGCTGCACAATCAGTTTGCCTAACCAATCAGTTTGGGCAGCTTTAGGAACAAAGAACTGCAGATACAGGTTTATACCGAAGATAGACACAAAGTGCTGGAGTAGCTCGGCGAGCCAAGCAGCATCTCTGGAGAAAAAGGATGGGTGACGTTTTGGGTCAGGACCCTTCTTGTTGGTCATTGGAAATAAGGCTCATTGCTAATGCTGCAGTCTGTATCATGATGGGTGGCTCTTCCTATTTATATTTGTTTACAGGGTGTGGGCTTCATTGTTTATATTATCCCTGTTGAGCTGAGTGATTGGCCAGCCTGTTGTGGAGTTTAGTTGAGAATCAGACAAATTGTGTTTTGTCTGAGATCACATATCGGGCACGCTAAATAAGGGTGGGACATATCCTTGTTTGAAAGACGTTGATGGAACTAATGGGTTTTGAACAATAGTGCAGCTTCATGCTGTTAGTGATATTATCACGGCCCTGTAGTTTGGCACAACCATTATAATGTTGAAGATAGACACAAAGTGCAGGAGTAACTCAGTGTTTTGGGTCGGAACCCTTCTTCAGACCCGAAATGTCACCCATTCTTTTTCTCCAGAGATGCTGCCTGACCCGCTGAGTTACTCCAGCCCTTTGTGTCTAACTTTGGTTGAAACCAGCATCTGCAGTTCTTGCCTACACATTATATTGTAGTTTAGCTTCGAGGTATCTTTCCCAATCATTAGCTTTGGAACCGTTAACTTGTGAATTGGCTACTGTTTCTCAGCACATTATATATAGATTCTACCTTGATCCCTTGACTATTTATTTTCCAAGACCACAATATGTTTTTTGGATCATTTGACACATTGACTCTCTATTAAACTTATCAGCCTGGGCAGCTTGTAATGTGGCTGACCCGGGCTTTGGTTCTTGCCACAACACCATATTCCCACATGGCCTTGTGCAGTTGGAGTTTCCCAATATTGTTTATTATTTTTCAAGGGTTTGCACAGATTCACTGCATGATTAACCTGCTCCCTATTGTGTACCCTCTTAGTCTATCCCATCAAATCATGTGTTGTTTTGTAGAGATGGCCTGCTTTGTAATATCATTGTAGTTTCATAGGTTTTGCCTGCAAGACCTTGCTCTTCAGTTTACTTATGTTATTGGTAGTCATGTGGATCATAGCCACAGATTGTTCACCCTCAGGATATTTAAAATGAAGGTTTAGAGCCACAACATTGAGGCAGGTCCTTCGGCCCACCAAGTCCACACCAACCAATCACTCGTTCACACTGGTTCTCATCCCATTTTCTCATTCACTCCCTACATATTGGGGCAGCTTTTCTTCGAGGCCAATTTACCTACAAACCAGCATGACTTTTAGGATGTGGGAGGAAATCTCTGCAGTTCCAGGGAGAACATGCAAACTCCACGCAGACAGCACCCGAGGTCGGGATTGAATCCGGGTCTTTGACACTGTTGGGCAGACTGAGCCACCCATTAAATCAGTTTTATTTTATCATATTTCCTATATTGATCAGTTCATTAGCAGAAGGCATAGATTTATTTACTGAAAGACCTAGAGGTATAGTAAGGAAATTATTTTTTGCAAAATGCCTGGTTTGCATCCGGAGTGCATATTACAGATAGTATATTCTTAAAAAGAATACAGATTGCATTACATATTTCAGAATGAAAATCACAAAATAATAAAATTAAAATAAAACTAACAGCTATACTTAAAATTTGAATTGACATAAATGTTCTAAATTTGCAATTCTTTGAGTTTTATATCAGAATTTAATTTTTGATTAAATGCTTGCCGAGAGAAGTGGATGGTAGATTGTGCCTGGAAGTCTGAATTATTAAGCTTAAACATATGAAACTGTATAAAATTTACATTGTATATGTTGAAAAATATTTCATTTGATTCCTTGCAGCAAGGTATATGTGGATTTGACTTGAGATATGTAACAGTCATAGAACTAGTTGGCGTTTACCCTGTGCTAGTAGGGAGGATACGAGAACAATTTCTGACACCGTTCCTTGTGCTACAACTGAGGTAAGACACCACAATTGCAAATAGTTTTCCGCAGCTTCAGGAGAGAGTTGTGTGTTTCAGACATAAATTAGTTCTCCATAGAATGCGTCAAATGCTGTTCTTAATAATTTGAATAATGAAGAAGACATGTTTTATCCTGAGACAGTTACAACCATATAGTCTTTAACTATTGTTTGCAGTAAATGATGTGTTTATTTCATTGTTGTGACCTACACTGAGAGTGTAGATTGTTCGAAGTGATCGTTTTTCTCCCTTCTCCATTTTATCCTCTCATGTTCAAGCACACCCTTTATTTTCTTAATAAGAGATTGTGCAATGTGCTTATTTATGTACATGATTTTCATTTTCCAAGCTACTATGTTTTTATATTCCCCCCCCTCCCCCACTACAAATTAATAAAGATAAATTTAACTCCATGAAACAAATATTCTGTAGTAAGGAAGGCAAATGCAACGTCAACATTCATTTTCCCAATCTGCTGTTTAACCATCTGAATTTTTTTTTTAAATGATAATGAGAAGCATTAGTTTATTTTAGTTTGGAGGTACATCATGAAAACAGGCCCTTCGGCCCACCAAGGCCAGGCCGACCATCGATCTCTCTTTCACATTAGTTCTATGTTATCCCACTTTTATATCCACTCCCTTCCCATTAGGGCCAGTATACAAAGGCCAATGAACCTACATACATACATTTTTGTGACGTTGAGGAGAACAGAGCACTTGGAGGGAACCCATGCAGTCACAGGGAGAATGTGCAAACTCCACAGACACCACATGTGGTCAGGATCGAACCTGGATCTCTGGTGCTGTTACCTTGCTTTGATGCCAATTTGATAGGTGACAAAAGTGTTAAAAGTTGTCAAGATGGGAAGAGAGTCCATTTTGTTTTGAGTTTATATATTTGCTCTATATAAATCGCCGGAGCAGTGCCAGTGACCCGAGTTTGATCCTGACTTCGGGTGCTGTCTGTGTGGAGTTTGCACATTTTCCCTGTGATTTCCTCCGGGTGCTTAGGTTTGGTCCTACATCTCAAAGACGTGCAGATTTGTAGGTTAATTAGCCTCTGTAAATTGTCCTTGGGTGTGTGGAGTGGATGAGAAAATGGGATAACATAACAATGAAATAGTGTGTTTGGATGATTGATGGTCAGCATGGCCTCAGCGGCCCATTGGCCGTGTATCCATGCTGTGTCTCTAAACTAATCCAAACTTTAGGTTTTTCCATGATCTATTTTGTTTTTAATTGACAGGTTGCTGCTCCGGATTTCACAGTCAAGCTTCAACATGATCCTTGTTGATAAGTATGGTATGGACAAGGAGCGCTATCCTTTCCCAGTCACCGCTGCTGAGCTCTTTACACTGATTGACACATTTCCTTTGCGAAAAGATGAAATCAAGTTGCAAGCTGAAAGTGGTCAGTCATGCACTTGATTCCCCCAAGCTAATTTTACCCTGCCTCGGAATAACTGCAGTTAGCTCCGTGAATCTATAAGTTGTATTCTCACATCTTGAAACTGCCATTAATATATAAAAAGTCTGCCCTCAAGCTTTCTGTTTATGACTTCTGAAATGTCTGTGTAGGTGCATTGTGTTGTTTTAATGTTATCAATGTGTGAGATATTATGCACAAAGTAATTTATATCTCTTTTCCATATAAAACTACACATTAGGAAATTATCTACTTGGAATGATTTTCCTAGTTTTGGAAATGTGCCTCAATTATTATTTTATTGTGTTTGCATTGTTCTGACAGATTAGATCCTGTCCCACCATTAATGTTGACCGTCAGTTATCATTACCTGCCAATGCCATCTCTTGCTTGCTGCCTGCCCTCTGTGTGTTTTACATTGACCTGCTCAACCCTGCACACTGCATTAAAATGTTATTTTGTGGATGTGAGGTCCAGCTGAAGTGTTGTTTATCTTTATACTGATATACCATCAGAGAGAGAATGATGTTTTAGGTTTTATGGCTTCTCTGGATGTAGCGGTTTGCTCAGGTTAAAAACATCCAATCCTCACTGGGTTGACATGATAGCTTATTTTGATATAGATTTAAAGTGGGAATAATATTGTTTAATGCTGTGTATTAGAGAGAGGGAGTAAATATAACGAGCAGGTCATCTGCTAGTCTGACAATCAGGCCACACCATGATACTTGGTTGATCAAGGAAACTATACACTGCAGTGCAGCTAAACTTCGAACTGGTCTGTTTTGTGCTCATTTATAGTTCTGGAAAGTGTATTTTTGGAGACGAAAAGATGCCGGTACTTATATAACAATTTAGGTGGTGCTACTGACTGCTGGACAGCAATCTAGATTTAAATTTTTCAGAGACACGTAAACTCACAAAACCGCATTGCTTATGGATAGATAATGAAAAATAGGTGCAATATAATATTTGCATGGACCGCATAATTCTGGTCAATTTCAATATATGCCTATGTGGATCGAGTTAATCACTTCGTAAAGAAATTCCAAGTTGGGTATATTCCAGAAATTGCAGTGTTATACTTGAGAGGACGAAATGTAAGGGTTCAAATCTGTCCAAGAATTTGAATTGAATGAAGTATGAGGAGTGGGGAAAGTGAGAATGAAAATAAAATTCCACTTCAGGTACCAGATATCAATATAAATATTCATGAATTTTAATTCCATTGCTAACGTGGTAAGTAGTATCTTCAATACATTATGCAGCATTGGTAAATATTACAAATTTTAAAAAGTTCAGTATTTGCAATACCACACAGCGTTGGTTTACTGTAGAAAATGCAATAATATCCATAAAGGCTATTTAGATAGATTGTTTACCGTGTGCTACTTGTGATAAACATGCTTGTGTAACAGCCGTACTGCTGTGAACCCAACTTCTGAAATTAGGCTCCACTGAAGCCAAAGAAGGAGCATTTATGGTCGAAGGCAATTGGAGTCAGAGGTTGGGAAACTGCACTAGTTACAATTGCAATCCGGATGGTGATTATAATTCTCAAATGGGAAAATATTAGTACAATCTTAACTGGTAACCAGTGTCTTTTTGATCGGATATTAAAGATCGGTGTATTAAAGATTAGCACTGAGAAGTCAGTGATTTTCAACAGAGCAGTGAAAACTAATTTGTCATAGAGTAACACAGCACGGAAACAGGCCCTTCGGCCCAACTTGCCCATGTCAACTAAGATGCCCCATCGATACTAGTCCCTGGTTTGGCCCATATCCTCATAAACCTTTCCTATCCATGTACCTGCCAAAATGTATTTTAAATGTTATTATACAGGTCCACCATCGATTTTCTGGCAACTGGTGGTCCAACACCCCCTTTAATCCAGACAAAATTACGAGAGCACACTTTAAATCCCTCTCCAGAAATCCCCCTGAAAATGTATTGGCTAGGCCTGATGAGGCAGCCGATCTCTACCTCATCGGGATTCCACGCTGACGGGCGTATAAAATTAGTTTCCTGCAGCTGGGGCTCTGGAACTCCCGCCTAGCCGGAGCCGGCAGATTTGTTCCCATAACTGACTTACGAGGCCAGTATCTCAGTCCCACCGGCGGCCTAAGTGAACCATTCCGGTACCGTTTGACTCCTCATGGAGGCCGTGACCACTGTTGGTCCAGTAAAATACTCTGGAATCAATAGTGCCGGAAAATCAGTGGTAGACCTGCCTCAACTACCTCAATAACGTGCAGAGTGAGAGAGGTTGAGTGCAAATGCATTAATACAAATCCTGAGAGCCATCCATTGTCTGTTAATTAATGAGAGTAAAAATTGACAATATATTTTCACACACAGGTGTAAAACAGGTCCACGATTACCATTGGACATCCAAAGTTTGAACATTTGCCACATTGTTGTGTTATTGTATATCTAATTTGAGTTATATTTTATTGCATTTTAACATCAATCCTAGTTATGTATTCAAATTAGTCTTGTGATCGATCAATGAAGTGGTGATTTCATAATATGGATCTAAAATGCTGAGGACACATTGTTCAGAGATTAAGCTGCATATAGAAACATGAAAAATAGGTGCAGGAGTAGGCCATTCGGCCCTTCGAACCTACACCGCCATTCAATATGATCATGGCTGATCATCCAACTCGGTATCCCATACCTGCCTTCTCTCCATACCCCCTGATCCCTTTCACCACTCTCTGTGTGAATTTTTTTTTTCTCATCTTGGTCCTAAAGGATTTCCCCTCTATCCTTAAGCTGTGACCCCTTGTCCTGGACTTCCCCAACATCGGGAACAATCTTCCTGCATCTAGCCTGTTCAACCCCTTAAGAATTTTGTAAGTTTCTATAAGATCCCCTCTCAATCTCCTAAATTCTAGCGGGTACAAGTCGAGTCTATCCAGTCTTTCTTCATATGAAAGTCCTGACATCCCAGGAATTAGTCTGGTGAACCTTCTCTGCACTCCCTCTATGGCAATAATGTCCTTCCTCAGATTTGGAGACCAAAACTGTACGCAATACTCCAAGTGTGGTCTCACCAAGACCCTGTACAACTGTATGTGTGATATTTGGATGAGCATTGCTTGGATTAAAAAATGCAAATACAAGTTAAGGAGACTGAGAGCTTTAAACCCAGTGGCTCAGCGGTAGGGTTGCTGCCTTGCAGCACCAGAGAACCGATGCTGTCTGTACTGAGTTTGTACGTTCACCCTGTGACCACGCAGGTTTTCTCCGGGTGCTCCGGTTTCCTCACCCTTTCCAAAGACATGCGGGTTTATAGGTCGATGGCCTTCTGTAAATTGTCCCTAGTGTGTCGGATGTGAAACTGGGATAACATAGACCCCTTGTATGGGCGATGCTGGCCGGCGCGGCTCGGTGGGCCGAAGGGCATATTTCCACCCTATATCTCTGAACTAAACTACATGCAAGCTAGGCTGTTTACGTGCACTTAAGTTGACATTGCAAGGGGATATTGTAAATTCAGCTATAATCAGAGTTCAGCATTTCTAAATTGTTTTCTATATATTTTTTCATTTCATTATTACAAACGAATTATTTATAACTTTAACCCACTACCAGTATTAGTATAGAACATAGAACAGTACAATGGACGAATGTGCCCTTTGGCCCACGATGTCGGTGCTGAACATGGTGTCAAATTAAAGTTGTCAAATCCGATCCTTAAGAATCCTCTCCAGTTGCCTCCCCGCCACTGATTTGTGGCTTTCTTGGTTTATCCCTTTTTCTCTTAACCAAAGGAAAATGTTGGCTACCCCCCAGTCTTCCAGGACCTCACCTTTTCCTGGAGAGAAAATAAAGATCTTTGTCAAAAACTCCAGGAAGCACCCCTAAATAATCTGGGATGGATCCTATCAGGACAAGGGTGTGCATCAAATGCTTCAGCAGGCAAGTATATTTTTATATATAGAAATTATTTTGCTGTCTACTTTAATATTCAGTAGGTTCTGGTTATTAAGATGATGATCTTGTTGTTAGTACGATAATTCTTTACTTTATTATACTCTTAATTTGCAAAGCTTGTGTTTAAAAGTAAAGATTTTTTGCATAAAGTGACAAAAACATTACAATGTTATTATTTCATGTTTCTCCTTAATTTATCAGTATTTTCAACACTATGGTGTGGTGGAATATGTTTGGCTGCCCGATTCATTAATACTGGTGATTTGGTTTTAAATGATAATAATGGATTGAATGGTAGCCTGGGCTTTGTCCTGTCAATGTAGTTGGCGATCGAGTGGAAAGTTGAGATAGTGTTGGGATTTTTTTATCTCTCAAAATCAACTTTGCATATCAGCCTGAATCTCAGAATTGGTCAACAATTCCAAATGTATTATTTTAAAATTACATTTAAAAGCACTTATGACCGGTAACGTCATGTTTTTTCAATGGAGCTGAAATAGAGTTAATCTTTCAAATTCAAAGGTTTCAAAGGTCATTTATTGACACATGCACCAATTAAGGTACAGTGATATACAAATTACCATAGGTAAAAAAAGCAACAAGATACACAACTACATAAAAGTTAACATAAACATAACATTCCCCCACATTCCTAAAAAGTCCAATCTTCTTCCTCTTTATTCTCCTGCGGTCGGGGCAGTCGAACCATCCGCAGTCGGGGCGATCGAAGCTCCCGCAGCCGGTGGTCGAAGACTCCGCAGCTTGGAGTTCCAGGTTGGTCTCTGACCAGAGACCGCGGGCTCCGTGATGTTAAGCACCCATGGTTGGAGCTCCGAGGTCGATCCCTGGCATAGGGATCGCAAGCTCCGCAATGGTAAGTTCGCAGGTGACCGCGGTGGAGCTCTCAAAATCAGTCTCCAGCAAAGGTCGCCAACTCCTTGGTGTTAGGCCGCAGTGTGGAAGGAGGTATGATACGGAAAAAAAAATTACATCTTCGTCGAGGTAAGAGATTAGAAAAAGTTTCTCCCAATCCCCCACATAAAACAAGTTAAAGAACACTGAAAACATACATTGAATACGTACATTTAAAACACAAGGAAGGAAAGGACAGACAGACTGTTGACGAGACAGCCATTGCTGGCACCTCCCGGTGACATTTAATACGAAAATTGGCGGGGACTTGCCATCCGGAACGGGATCCCTCGCTGGGGATCCCTGGAGAGGAGCTCCGATCGCCAGCCCTGCGGTCTGCGGTGCTTCTGGCTGCGGTGGGGATTTTAGATCTTTGACCGCCGGCCTGCGGCCTACACCATCTTGAAGCCGCGGTCTCCAGTAGGGAAGCACCGATTCGGGACTTACCTTGTCTGCACATCTGGCCGCCCGCAGCGGCAACTGCGGAGGGTTGTGGTCCCGACCACGGGGGAAAATGGAGGAAGACTGACCAAACTTTGTGCCTTCCACCACAGTGATGAATGCTGTGGCGAATGTTTGTGTTAAATTTTTTATTGTGTATTGTGTGTTATTTCTTTTATTGTATCGTTGCTGGCAAATTCATTTCACTGCACGTTATGTGCACGTGACAAATAAATCTGACGACTTGAAATGATGAAGAGGTTCTGGTGAAAGATCATCAATCTAAACTTTTAACACTCATTCTTCATAGATGCTGCTTGACTTGCAGAGTAATTTTGTTCATTTTGCAGATGCTTGGATGTTGAAAAGACCTGTATTTTCTTCATTGTGAACGGAATGCAAACATTAATGATTTGGAAGAGGGAATTGAATGCAACATCTCCAAGTTTGCGGATGACACTAAGCTGGGGGGCAGTGTTAGCTGTGAGGTGGATGCTAGGAGGCTGCAAGGTGACTTGGATAGGCTGTGTGAGTGGGCAAATGCATGGCAGATGCAGTATAATGTGGGTAAATGTGAGGTTATCCACTTTGGTGGCAAAAACAGGAAAGTAGATTATTATCTGAATGGTGGCCGATTAGGAATGGGGGAGATGCAACGAGACCTGGGTGTCATGGTACACCAGTCATTAAAAGTAGGCATGCAGGTCCAGCAGGCAGTGAAGAAGGCGAATGGTATGTTAGCATTCATAGCAAAAGGATTTGAGTATAGGAGCAGGGAGGTTCTACTGCAGTTGTACAGGGTCTTGGTGAGACTACACCTGGAGTATTGCGTACAGTTTTGGTCTCCTAATCTGAGGAAAGACATTCTTGCCATAGAGGGAGTACAGAGAAGGTTCACCAGACTGATTCCTGGGATGTCAGGACTTTCATATGAAGAAAGACTGGATAGACTCGGTTTGTACTCGCTAGAATTTAGAAGGTTGAGGGGGGATCTTATAGAAACGTACAAAATTCTTAAGGGGTTGGACAGGCTAGATGCAGGAAGATTGTTCCCGATGTTGGGGAAGTCCAGAACAAGGGGTCACAGTTTAAGGATAAAGGGGGAATCTTTTAGGACCGAGATGAGGAAAACTTTTTTCACACAGAGTGGTGAATCTCTGGAATTCTCTGCCGCAGAAGGTAGTTGAGGCCAGTTCATTGTCTATATTTAAGAGGGAGTTAGATGTGGCCCTTGTGGCTAAAGGGGTCAGGGGGTATGGAGAGAAGGCAGTAACAGGATACTGAGTTGGATGATCAGCCATGATCATATTGAATGGCGGTGCAGGCTCGAAGGGCCGAATGGCCTCCTCCTGCACCTATTTTCTATGTTTCTAAGTGTAGTAATGGAAGCTCTGTTGCTCAGAACATTGCTATGTTTCTGGTGCATCTAATTACCAAGCACTTCTCTGTCCCTGGAATGAAAGGCAGTGCAGAATAGGATTAAGGACCTTACCCACCTCCTCTAGCTCCACACATAAATTCCCTTCAGTGTTCTTAAGTGAACTAAAGTGTAGGAAGGAACTGCAGATGCTGGTTTAAATTGAAGATAGACACAAAATGCTGGAGTAACTCAGCGGGACAGGCAGCATCTCTGGAAAGAAGGAATGGGTGACGTTTTGATGTCAGGCGAGAGGGAGGTACATAGTGAAGTGTAAGGTGTGAAAACAGGACAATGGGAATGAAGAATATATAATTGATAGTTGGGAGAAGGTAACAACAAAGTCTTAAGTGGACTTTCCGTTGCTTCTGATCTTTCCAGTATGTCCTCTCTAATCAGTAATGCAACTTTTCCACCTCTTTTATATCCCTCCCTTTCACATCTGAAACATCTATATCCTGGAACGTTATAATTCATCATTGCATTGTAATAATAATAATAATCTTATTTATATAGCACATTTTTAGTCAACTTGCATTGACCCCAAAGTGCTTCACATAATTACATTACATTCACACACAGGCAAAGGTGGGTGAAGTGTCTTGCCCCAAGGACACAACGACAGTATGCACTCCAAGCGAGATTCGAACCGGCTACCTTCCGGTCGCCAGCCGAACACTTAGCCCATTGCGCCATATGTCGGGATCCCGACAAACAGTACCATTGTTGGGATTGAACTCAGGTCCCCGCTCTACACTTCACTTTAGGGCGGGGACCTGAGTTCAATCCTGACAATGGTACTGTTTGTATGGAGCTTGTACATTTTCCCTAAGACTGCGTGGATTTCCTTGGTGTACTCTGGTTTCCTTCCACATCCTAAAAGCGTACAGGTTCATCGGTTAATTGGCTTTAATAAGATTGTAAATTGTCCCCAGTGTGTTGTATATGATAGTGCTAAGTACAGGGTGATTGCCAGTCAGTGCTGTCTCAGTGGGCTGTGGGGCCTGTTTCCACAGTGTATCTATAAAGTTCAGACCGTTATTTATGCTGTATTCATTTTCATAGCCCTGCCTGTTTTTCTTATTGACTAAACCTCCACAATCGCTTTGATCCCTCTACCTGTTCGTTCCCACTCCCTCCACCACACCAAGTTGAACCTTCCTGAATAGCACTAGCAAACCTCCCTGAAAGGATATTGGGTCCAACCCGTTCTTCTTGTACCACTTGCCTTGGAAGAGAGCCAAGCAATCCAGGTATCTGAAACCCTCTCATCTGCACCCGCTCTTTAGCCACTCATTCAACTGCATCTCTCCCTCTTTCTGAGTAATCCTGAGCCTACAATGCTGGAGGACTGCTTAACAACTCATCGCTGTTCCTGCCACGAGAGGCCCTACAGCAGCCGGGTGAGGGAGCAGATCGAGCGCAGCCTGTGGCAGCTGCAAGGACCCACAGCGGCAGTGGAAGGAACCGACAGCATTGCACTGGGCCAGGCCCAGCCCATCATCATCGATCCAATGCCTCCAAAGATGCTGAGCCTTAAAGTGATAAAATAAGAAATTAATATCTTCTTGGGCTGGATCTCCTTCCTGGATCAGAAAGGAGATCATTGATGAAGCATCCACTGGCTGGAAAAGATTAGATATTACATTTAAATAATGTTTATTTGGTGTTAACACATTTGCATTGCGTGACTTGTCAGAAGCTACCTTGAGTGTTCATTCTTCTTGTTTTCTGAAATGATTGTGCATTTCAGCACCGCCGGTGTTCTCATGAAACACCAACAAGTATGCTATTGTCTAAGTCAGTGTTTACCTTGTTAATTCCACTACATAGGCCAAGAAGCAACATACCATGGTGATGATTATTAGCCATGATAGTTAAGTTGAGTATTTTATCTTTCCATGTTTATGCAGGTAAAGTATTAAATAAATACAAAAATACTCTCATAGCCATTAGAATAAATGAATATTTTATGTTAAAAGAATTGCTTTACAAATGTAATTGATATAAAGAAGTAGAAATGTCAAGTTTATTTTGCCATGTTTTGACAAAGAAATGTGGAACGGGAACAGATAAATAATACCAGTTCAAAAAACTGGGAGAATTCTCTCCCGTTAGTCATGATTAACAGGTTCGCAGTTTGTTTTGACCCATCTTTTAAAAAATGGAGATGGGTTACACTATCATTTCAGTATTGTACAGGCCTCACTGAAACCAGTGGAGAATTATCGTAACATCTCTCATGTAGCTGATCTTTCATTTTATTTCACACTTCCCCAGTCTTTGTGTGTGGAATATGATTCCGTCAGTGACTTTATCTGTGACATACTCTGGCTTTCGAAAGTTGCACTAAAGCTTGTAATATGGCTTCTTGTATTCAAAGCACAAATAGAGTGCTCATTCCCCACCAGCCTTTTTAGTTATCCAAGCCCACTGAAACCAGTTCTGACAACTTCACCTAACACTTTTCATTACTTGGAATCAACTGAGATACCCATCCTTCCGAAGATAGACACAAAAAACTGGAGTAACCCGGCAGTACAGGCAGCATCTCTGGAGAGAAGGAACGGGTGACGTTTCGGGTTGAGATCCTTCCCATCATTTGGAGATATTTTTAACATAAGAATGTTAACACTGGATGAAACTCTTATTTCTTCTCAATGTTAATCCAGTACAACAGAAGAGTTGCTGTAACTAGCTAAATTAACTTGTATTTTTGTTATTTGTAACCTGTTAGAATCCATGAAGATGATCAAACCTTGCTTTGGTGTGGTAGTTACACAGTAAGTATACTGCTTTTGTTGATTTATAGAGGCAACACGTTCTTAGAAGGTCTCCAGGATTCATCCCCTATGATGGCTTAACTGTCCCATTGTCCACATTTTCAGTTTTATTGAGATTCAGTCAGTAATGGTTGAAGCTGCAAGCAGTTTTAAATATCATCACCCTACTTCCTAGTAAAGTGATTACCAGTAGGTTTGATGGCCTGATGAGAGTACATGGAGTCAAACAGCAAAGGTGGACAGTGATTCACGAAGGACCTTCTCCTTCACTCCTGCAGTAGTCATCCTCCCACTGAGAAATAGTGCATAGCGTAGAAAGCCCAAGAGGGGGAATAAATAACTATTTTATTTGATCACAATACCACAGGCTTTGCTACGAGAGAGCAGGGAAAGGGTCCCTCTGTCTGTCATATTTTTATGTCTGAAGTTATTACTGTACGCAAGTTTACTGCAAGAAAATCCTCTATCAACTTTTCATTGAAAGTGTCCACCCAGCTACACTCTCTTTGGTGGTGGTATCTAGCACAAGAACAAGATACCTGGTTGTTTTATTGAAAACCTAGACAGAGTATGTACTCATCCAGATCCAGTAAAGATGACCTTAAGAAATTTTCACAAACTGAACAATTTAGAAAAGAAACCAAAGAAATGTATTTACACAAATGAAAAAGTGAAAGTACAAGCTATAAGTTAATGTTTCATTTTACAGATAAATCTCAACACTTTTATCCTTAAAACTGTTGCTTGACTTTTTTTTTTTACTATACATTGTATTTATTTCATCTGTTCAGGCTCAGAATTTGCGCTTCCCCATGCTGGGTCTCAGCATGATTGTGCTCTCTGCCCAGACTCCTGGGTTTGATATCATTTGAAGCCAGGTGTGTTGTTCCTCCCCTTGGGAATCATTCCAATCGGCTGCAATCCCATAGCTATGACCTGTTGAGCAACAAATAATTGGCAGCATAAATATTTAGGATCTTTGCCAGTAATCTCTCCAACAAAACATGCCAGCAGACCAGAGGGTGGTGAACATGTGATATTCATTGCCACAGACACCTGTGAATGGATATTTTTAAGACGGAGATTGACAGATACTTGATTAGTTGATGTAAGGGTATATGTAGAGAAGGCAAGAGAATGGGGTTGAGAGGGAAAAATAGAGTAGATTTGATGTGCTGAATGGTCTAATTCTATTCCTATAACTTATGAACATATGGTTGATAAAGCAGGTTTAAAATAGCCATTTTTCCATTTCCTTAGCTGTATTTAAACAATTTATTTTAGATTTTGGAGATGCAGAGCAGAATCAGATCTTTCAGCCAATTCCCGGGATGGCGGGACTGTCATATGTTGATAGAATGGAGCGGCTGGGCTGGTATACTCTCGAATTTAGAAGGATGAGAGGCTATCTTATTGAAACATATAATATTATTAAGGGTTTGGACATGCTAGGGGGCAGGAACCATGTTCCCGATGTTGGGGGAGTCCACAACCAGGGGCCACAGTTTAAGAATAAGGGGTAAGCCATTTAGAACGGAGATGAGGAACAACATTTTTACACAGAGGGTTGTGAATTTGTGGAATTCTCTGCCTCAGAAGTCAGTGGAGCCCAATTCTCTGGATGCTTTCAAGAGAGTTAGATAGAGCTTTAAGATAGCGGAGTCAGGGGATATGGGGAGAAGGCAGGAACGGGGTACTGATTGTGGTGGATCATCAGCCATGATCACAATGAATGGCGGTGCTGGCTCAAAGGGCCTACTCCTGCGTCTATTGTCCATAACTAGTGATCACCCATACGCTAGCACTATCCTACACACTAGCGACAATAATTTTACCAAAGCCAATTAATCTACAAACCTATACAGCACCCAGAGAAAACCCACACGGTCACGGGGAGAACATCCAAACTCTGTATAGAAGGCACCCGTAGTCAGAATCGAAACGGGGTCTCTGGCACTGTAAGGCGGCAACTCTACTGCTGCACCACAGTGTCGTGCTTGAACAGATCATTATAAATCTATGGATTTTTGTTTAAGGCGTGGGAGTTTGCATCAACTTGTCTTTTGGAATTCAATCTAAATTCTCTCGCAATGCTGGCTAAACAAGTTATTTAATTGATTGGATTGAAAGTAATCATCATAACCAGAACTTTTTGTTTTGAAGATTAGTTATTACCAGGAATTTATTACTATATGCAGTTTAGTTCTCAATTTCCTGCTGTTCTCTCCCTTTTGCCTCATCAACTAGTTGATGGAAGAGACTTCAACTAAAGTTGAGTTGCCATTGTTTGCATCCTTGTATCCCTTCGTTACTACTTCTTCCCATCCAACAATGGGCCATAAGGGGCTCCACCCTTCCTTGGGCCTGTTGCCAGCCCTCCTTTGTTCTGGCCCTTTCTTACCTCCAGTTCCCTCCCCTCTATTTTCAGTCAGAAGAAGGGTCCTGACCTGAAACACCTCCCACTGATTTTCTCCAGAAATTCTGCCTAACCTATTGAGTTGCTCCAGCACTTTGTGTCTATCTTCAGTATTAACCTGCATCTGCAATTCCTTTCTACATGGTGAGTTGCCCACAGCCTGACTGTATATCTGGTCCATAAAACATGCTGGTGCATGATCAACCCAGGCTGCACCCCACCCCTGCATATCTATTGTGCTTTGTGAAAGTGATTATTATCCCAGCACCAACCAAACAGTGACTCAGAGCACAGATCCCGAGGCCTTGCCAGGGAACGCACTGATGCTTTCCATTTTCAAAGATATTTTTTAAACTGTTTTGGTATCATACAGCGTGGAAACGGGCCCTTTGGCCCACACCGACCAACACGTCCCACCTGCCTGAGTTTGGCCAAATCCCTCTAAACTCGTCCTTTCCATGTATCTTAAATGTTGCAATAGTACCTGCCTCAACTACCTAGTCCGGCAGCTCGTTCCTACCACCCTTTGTGTGAATACGTTACCCCTCAGGATCCTGTACTTGTGTTCAACTTAACAATGAGATATTTGTCAATTTACAGATGGGCTGCTTTTATTGAAGTATTTAATTCACGGTATCATACACCTGGAACAGGTTCATGCCCAGAAATGGATCCATGTGCAAATCAATTTCATAGCTCCACCAAAGCTCATGCATTCCTTTCAAATCTAAACCATTGTTTGGTTGTCTCAACTGTCTGATTCCTGGAACAAATGTAAAAGCTTTTGCTGTTTTGCAATATCATTTTCAGAGATCTCGGTGTGTTATGAAGCTAATCTATTACATTATTTTTGAAGAGATGGGATATATTTTTCCAAGCCACTATTTATAGCTGTATATACAGAGTAAATTAATTGATTTAGGTTTAAAAAAATGCTACTACATCAGTATGCTTCAGCTGTAGAAAAAAAAACTGTAGATGCTAGTTAATATACAAAAGGACACAAAGTGCTGCAGTAACTCAGCATCTCTGGAGAACATGGATAGAAGACGTTTTGGGTCGAGACCCTACTTAAAACCCCCTGATCAGAACATCCCTATTTGGTAACAAACAAAACCAGACTGACTAATGGCCCTATCCTGCAATGCTAGTTCATTCAAGAGCTCTCCCGAGTTTTAAAAAAAATCAAACTCGAGGACGTCTCTTAGCGGCTCGTAACGCTAACAGCAGGTACTCGGAAAGACTCGCTAACAGCAGGTAACCTCGGGAAGACTCGTGAAGATTTTTCAACATGTTGAAAAATGCCCACGAGAGCCCCGAGTACCAACGAGTGGCCATTACCGTAAATCTCCGAGTTCAAATCAGGGCTAATTCAGTAGAACTCTTTAAATGAACTCGCACAGTGGGACAGGGCTTTTAGGTTTATTATCCGTCAACCAGCAAACTGGTCATTGAGGAAAATTAGTAGTCAGAGTTGGAGATCATTAATCAAAGGAAAGTAATTACCATTGCCATGGCCCAGTCGAATGCCACCTAAGAAAACGTTGCTGGAGAGCGACTCTTTGTCCCACACGGTTAGCTCAATAGAGACATTTTGTAGATCACTGAGGTGCAAGCCGGTATAAGTGAAGGTGTGGTTCCACTCCGGATTTAGACTCTTCTTAACAATATGCGTTTTGTGCTTGGAAGCCTTGTTGTCATCAGGAAGTAAGTATCTGATTAGAAAATAAAGGAAGCAATACATTCATATTTTAGTCCAACAAAAGAGAAAATCTCTAAACATTCATTATCTATTAGGATCCGTCTCCTGCAGATTGGTCAGTGTCTTTTAAAAAAAAAAAATGTAGATAAAGGTGACACGAAAAATAGTTTATGATCAATTGATGCTGGTAATTTATTCCCTAAACAAAATAAACAAGTTAGTAAATTTCCTGGCTTTGGTGTGTTGTCAATCCCAGGATCACACCAACATAATGTTATGATGACTAAATCAAGCCATTGCATAGAGGACCTTGTGTATCCTTGCTTATGAAACATAACGTTTTGGCGTAGTAAATTATCAAGACAACAAATAGACTTGGCCTATTTGCAATGAGTTGGAGTATAAAAGTGTAGCATGTTAACAAAACCAAGCTTTACAATTTTGAACTGCTTGTTTTAAGGAAGAACATATTTGAATTTGAGTTCAAAGAGATTTAAAAGATTGATGGTGAAACAAGGAACTGCAGATACTAATTTAGAAAAGACACAAAGTGTCGGAGGTAACTAAGTGGGTCAGGCAGCATCCCTAGAGGACATGAAGAGGTAATGTTTAAGGTCAGGAACCTTCTTTAGACTGATTAAGAGGAGGAGGTAGATAACTAGAAGACAGGTGAACATAGGCAAGTTGGGTTTTTGATGGAATTTTATGAGAAAATGTTGAGAGTACTATTTTCTGAGAACTATTTTTCGTGGCAGGTAATCTTATCAAAAAAAATAAGATTCTGAGGGGACTGAAATGTTGAGCGATAGCAGAGAACTGAGGGTATAATATCAAGTGGCCATCACTCATTTAAAATGAAGATGGAATAATATCTGCTCTAAGGGCCACGAATCTGGGATTCTCTATCTCAACTGTGGGTGCTGCATTACTAATTATATTCAATACCAAAGAAGTCAGATCTTTGATCTATAAGTGAGTCAAAGAACAGGCAGACCTGTTCTTTGGGCTGAGACTGGTCAGCTATTGAATCATGGAACAGTTGGGCAGTGAAATGACCTAATTGTCCACAGTACCATTTTATGACACATCTACCTGAGACGGCACAGTGGCACAGCGGGTAGAGCTGCTTTCTTACAGTGCCAGAGACCAGGGTTCGATCCTGACTACAGGTGCTGTCTGTGCGCAGCTTGTACGTTATTCCCATAAGCACGCGGGTTTTCTCTGGGTACTCCGGTTTCGTACCTCATTGCAAAGACGTACAAGTTTATAGGTTTATTGGCTTCTGTAAAATTGTAAATTGTCTTTATTGTGTAGGATAGTGTTAGTGTACGGGGATCGCTGGTCAGTACGTACTCGGTGGGCCGAAGGGCCTGTTTCAGCGCTGTATCGCTAAAATAAACTTGTTTTAAAGGCCAGTTCATTGGCTATATTTAAGAGGGAGTTAGATAGAAACATAGAAATATAGAAAATAGGTGCAGGAGTAGGCCATTCAGCCCTTCGAGCCTGCACCGCCATTCAATATGATCTTGGCTGATCATCCAACTGCCTGTACCTGTACCTGCCTTCTCTCCATACCCCCTGATCCCTTTAGCCACAAGGGCCACATCTAACTCCCTCTTAAATATAGACAATGAACTGGCCTCAACTACCTTCTGTGGCAGAAAATTCCAGAGATTCACCACTCTCTGTGTGAAAAATGTTTTCCTCATCTCGGTCCTAAAATATTTCCCCCTTATCCTTAAACTGTGACCCCTTGTTCTGGACTTCCCCAACATCGGGAACAATCTTCCTGCATCTAGCCTGTCCAACCCCTTAAGAATTTTGTAAGTTTCTATAAGATCCCCCCTCAATCTTCTAAATTCTAGCGAGTACAAACCGAGTCTATCCAGTCTTTCTTCATATGAAAGTCCTGACATCCCAGGAATCACCCTTGTGGCCCTTGTGGTTAAAGGGATCAGGGGGTATGGAGAGAAAGCAGGTACAGGATACTGAGTTGGATGATCAGCCAAGATCATTTTGAATGGTGGTGCAGGCTCGAAGGGCCGAATGGCCTACTCCTGCACCTACTTTCTATGTTTCTATGTTTACCTCTTCTGCTTTATTTTAGAGTTGCATTTTATTTTCTGCAAAACATTTATGAATTTTAAAATTAGTTCTTGAATTTACATTAATAATTTATGGACACTTTTTACTGTATTGTCTTTAGATGAGGTACAGATCTTCCAATTTGTTCTTAAAAAAGCAATTGGCAATTAAAAATAAAACTTGCCCTTTAACGAAGGTATCTGAAGTCCCTCCAGTTCTTACTGCAGTTAAATTTCTGGCTTCCTTAATGAGCACCTCCACTACTCCGCCATTTAACGTTTGGGTAGAACCTTTCTTTCCTTTAATGAAACTTCTTCTCGCTGCATGGAGAAAGCAAAATTAAAATTATTATTATTATTATTATTATTATTGCACTCTTCATTTTGAACTTAATCCAATGTTAACTGGCCTATTTTATGTAGTGTATATATATCTATAAAAGCAAAGGATTATTGCAGGCCATGTGGTACGTTGTTGAGGACATTAAGATGCATTACATTCTGGTTGCCACTGAATACTGACCAGATGCCTATATTCCAAATATAGGCATCACCTAAGGTAATCACCAGACTGATTCCTGGGATGTCAGGACTTTCATATGAAGAAAGACTGGATAGACTCGGCTTGTACTCGCTAGAATTTAGAAGATTGAGGGGGGGCCTTATAGAAACGTACAAAATTCTTAAGGGGTTGGACAGGCTAGATGCAGGAAGATTGTTCCCGATGTTGGGGAAGTCCAGAACAAGGGGTCACAGTTTAAGGATAAAGGGGACATCTTTAGGGACCAAGATGAGAACAACATTTTTCACACAGAGAGTGGTGAATCTCTGGAACTCTCTGCCACAGAAGGTAGTTGAAGCCAGTTCATTGGCTATATTTAAGAGGGAGTTAGATGTGGCCCTTGTGGCTAAAGGGATCACGGGGTATGGAGAGAAGGCAGGTACGGGATACTGAGTTGGATGATCAGCCTACAGGATACTGAGTTGGATGATCAGCCATGATCATATTGAATGGTGGTGCATGCTCGAATGGCCGAATGGCCTACTCCTGCACCTATTTTCTTTCTATGTAAGTAAACATTTGTGACTAAATAAAATATGCAACAATATCTCTATATTGGAATATAAAAGTCAGAAAGGCACAAGTGGCCAGACACTAATTTACAGGAGCCATCTTGAAAGTCAAGTTTGTGTTCTGCTAAGCCAGGCGTAGTGTCTGTGTAGTGTGGACGTTAAGGAAATAATTTCATCTTGTGCATATAATTTAACTTTTCCTGTAAGATTGTCATAATCTTGTTTTTTTTTTTTTGCACTGTTAGTCAAGTAATAATAAGTGGTAGAAACAAGGAACTACAAGTGCTTGTTTACCAAAAAAAAGACAGTGCTGGAGTAACTCTGTGGGTCAGTACCCTTTGAGGAGAGCAGCTGGAATCACAGAGGGGAAGCAGTGAGAGAGGATCTCAAAACCCCCATCAGAAAGAGGAGGAGAACCTCTTCAAAGTAGGTCTACCTTGAGGAGATTTTGCAGTGGATCAGAGGCAGATGAATTACTGGCACAAATATGAATGCATGGGGACGAACTAAAGGGCCTGTCCCACTCGGCGACTTTTTTGGCGACTGCCGGCATCATTGACTGGCGTATCAGGTCACTGAAAAAGTCGTGGCTGATAATGTATTGACGCACGGTGTTTCCGCTAGTGTCACAACATTTTTTTTGTCACAGCTAGATTTTGAAATGTTCAAAATCTTTTGCCGACCCTGATATGATGTCGGCAGTCGCCGAAAAAATCGCCAAGTGGGACAAGCCCTTAACAATCATTACATGAGTGGTTGCAAGGTGACAAATTAAGCATTCTAGAATAGTTAACTTTGAGAAAAGGAAAAGGAGAACGGACAGCTTTAATAATAAAAGATGGCACCAAAGAGAAAGGAACATAAGTGGAAAGATGAAGTGGAACTAATTTGGGCAAATTAAGAAATAGCAGGGGTGGGGGGGGATTTGTTGGCAGTTATCTTTATGCTCCAATAATATATATCAGGAAGTTACAACTGCATATTACAAGGGTAATACAATCCTTATGAGGACTTTATATAAAAATTGGGCAAAGCAAATTAGCAGTATTAATGGGGAGAATGATTGTGAGGTGATATAATTTTAGATACAAAAGTATGAAACCAAAGACAAAACTAAA
Organism: Leucoraja erinaceus; assembly: GCF_028641065.1. Classification (NCBI taxonomy): domain Eukaryota; kingdom Metazoa; phylum Chordata; class Chondrichthyes; order Rajiformes; family Rajidae; genus Leucoraja; species Leucoraja erinaceus. Next base: position 23,795,183 of record NC_073389.1, on the reverse strand, counting down.
TCAAACTATGAAGGTTTTTAGCTCAAGTTTGCTGTGGTAGATGAGAAAACTACATTTCAAAGGCATGATGGCCTACAGATAAAGATTTGATGCATAGTCAACAACAAATGTATACCCTTTTAAGGCATAGAAACCCAACCGAAAGTGGTCCAGTCATGACTAAAGAGAGAAGATAAGTTTGCATTAGCTCAAAAGAAAAGACGTACAATGTTGGCAAACAAGCCGGAAGTTTGGCAACATTTCTGAACAGGGAAGGAAAAACAAGTAATTTTACAGAAATGAATGAAAACAACTTTGATCGGTTCATTATATATATATATATATATATATATATATATATTATATACCAAATATATACAATATATATTATATACCAAAGTTAATAGATTATATAAAAATATATTAACCAAAGTTAATAGACTTTCAGATAGAGAGGAACATTTGTCGTGTGGAATAAATAAAAGGCAGTGTCATCAAGTCATAGAGAGTAATACAGCGTGGAAACAGGCCCTTTGGCCCATCTTGTCCACACTGGCCAACATATGCCAGCTATACTAGTCCCACCTACATGCGTTTGGCCCATATCCCCCCAAACCTGTCCTATCCATGTACCTATCTAATTGTTTCTTAAACATTGCAATAGTCTCTACCTCAACTACCTCCCCTGGCAGCTTGTTCCATACACCCACCACCCTTTGTGTGAAAATGTTACCCTCAGATTCCTATTAAATCTTATCCCCTTCACCTTAAACCTATATCTTCTGGTCCTTGATTCCCCTACTATGAGAGAGTGGATCCTATGGTTGCCACCTTCCAAATTTTCATGGACGATTTTGTCCCATCAGAATGTAATTTAGCCAATGTTAGCTAAACAAACACTATCTGAAGTGTTAATTTCAACTCTTCCATCTGAATAGACAGAAGGGAATGAAGAAGGGTCCCGACCCAAAACATCACCTATCCATTCATTCTCCATAGATGCTGCCTGACCCACTGAGTTACTCTGGCATTTTTGTGTCTAACTTTGGTATAAAGCAGCATCTGCAGTTTCTTTATATTATTCATCTCTTCTATGATAGACATGCAACTGGTTCCTTAGAAATTTGCTCTTGAGGAAACTTGTGAAGCCACCAATTGTAAATTGAAGAATGGAGGGGGAGAGAAAATGGAGTACAACAGACCAGCCAACCTCACTTCAGTGAAATGCTAGAAACTTTTTTAAAGGCGAGGGAGCAGGCACTTTAAAAATAATAATAGATTTGGGCATGGTTGAGGTGAATTCAAGAAAGGACAAACATATTTGACTACTCGATTAGATTTATTTTGTTTGAAATTGTCACAAACAGAATCATTGAGGGGAAGCTAGTGGATAGCATGTATTAACCTTCATATGCCTTCGATAAGATGCCACCCAAGAAGAATGAAGAGAGTGAATTGGATTAGAAATAATATACTGGCATGGATTGAAGATTGGTAAAACAGAAACCGTAAGAATAAATGGGTGATTTTTGTGTTGGTAGGTTATGTCTATTGCATGGAATAATACTGGGGCCCAGCTGTTATCTCTGTCAATGGCTGGTATATATTAAACTTGATCCTCCTTCGATGTTTTCTCATGAAATGAAACGAGGTGGAGAGGAGGCTTCTGTGCAACATAATCTGGCTTTGTTAATGGCCGATGATGGGGCATCAGGTAAAGTCATCTTCCTTGGGAGTGAAAAATAGGAAAGCAGTAATTTTTTAAATGGTGTAAGATTAAATGGCGTATTCGGATGGCCCTTGGTGTTTTTTATGTGAATTACCTAAAGTTAACATTAATTATTCTGGAGCTGCTTAATTTTCAACGGTTGTTGGCCTTTATTGTAAAAGTGTTTAGGCTTGTACTAAATGTTAAAAAGAATAACTTATTTATTCTTACTGTTTCCGTTCCATTAACCCACCCTCAAACCAGACCAGTAATATTACTCCCTAATCCCAGTCACCACAAACCATTATATACAGACCTGCTATAAACAAGTTCAACATTCTTTCATAGTCTGCTCTTACTTTCTGCACTGTCATCGCAAATACATTAGTTTCCCAAGAGCTAATATTATTCACTGGTCCTTATGAACCAGTTGCATGTCTAATATCAAAGAGCTGAGACAGTGGCTAAAATGCTTCATTCTCATGAATCTGGGAGTCATATATTCTATATGGTGGCTATTGTACAACTAATACCTTCTGGGCAATTGCAACTCAATTATGAGTCTCATGCTGTAAAAATAATAGCTTAATATAATTTAATTTATGATCATTATATTATGTGCCCACTACTCCGCACCTGCACTAACCTGCTCAGTCTGAGCTCTAGAGCTGTATTTTTATTCGATGTAAAACTATCATCTTCTGAGCATTCAGGAATGAATTGCAAATACTTAAAAAATGAATGAAAAGCTTACCTTTTCCTTGTCCTGGTGGAATGTTCAAATGTTGACCAACTGGGGTATAACGCAAAGCCACTGTCAATTCCCCTTTGTATTGTAGGACATTGTCAATTGCAGACTCAAACTAAAACCAAAGCACAAGTATTTCTGCAAAAGTAGTATTACACACCATTGATTAACTAATATCCATTATCTCCACAAAGAGCTTTTGGTGATGTGATCTAATGATGGTGTAATTTGATAATCTCACAATTTGAATAAAATTAAAATCAGTACTCTAATGATTTCACCAGAACTTACCAAAGAAACAAATGTCACTACAAATATTCTACAGAGATGCTGCCTGGCCCACTGAGTTACTCCAGCACGTTGCCCTTTTCTCACGACAGATTGTTTCACCTTAACACTAATGTCTATTTTTAATTGGTTAAAGTTATCAAGTGCTGCCACCTTTCACCACAAGGTCTGCAAAGAAACATAGAACAGTACAGCAAAGGAACAGGTTATTTGGTCAAAGTCTGTGCTGAACTAATGGATCAAAACTTTCAGGCTGCTGTAGGTAAGAAGCTCATATAACCTAGTGATTGGGAACATGGCTGTGGTTCAGTAACTGCCAAATGAGAAGGTCATCATTTTGAAATATAATTTGTTTGAATTCATGCATTCACACAGGCAGACTTACCATTTGGAATAAGTAGAATTTTAATACTTGATTAACAATAACTTCTTTCATGTCCTGTGAAAATGAAGGGCCTGTTTCTGTGCTCTGTGACTGTGTAAGTAGGCACGGTACAAGAAGATTACAATAAGCTTTTGAATGTTCCTTGGTAGACATGACAATAATAAACTAAACTAAATTAAAATAGTACTATAGTGTTGTACAGGTTACTGCTGGGAAGAGAATAGTTCAGAAAGTAACCTAAACTTAAGGTTCCTACATTTCTAAACACTCCTCAAGAAATCATCCAACAAAATGCTGCCCACTGTTGGACTGGACATTACTCTGGAACTTTAGCATTCTAGTGGATACTTCATGTGCCAAGATCTAGACTTCACATCAAAGCTGATAGACCAATTCAGATCTATGCCGATTCCTCTCTCTGGCTTGTAAACTTCCTGTGGCAAACTTACCTTAGGCTGCAGTGGAAACCATTCCTCAATTTGCTTTCCCAAATCCCAGGAATCAAACGGTATTTCCACTTCACCCAAAAAGCTGTTCCGCCCAAACCTGTCATAGTGCCAGACGGAGACTTGTAGAGTTCGTGTCTCCAGTTGTGTGTGATTGATCACATACTATAAAAATGATTGTGAGAGAATTTACAGATATTAGTGAAGGGGCATGGTCTTCTAGAATCATGCTGTAAAACTTCTTTTTCACGCCATAGAACGTTACAGCGCAAGAACGGGCCCTTCTGCCCACAATGTTCGTGCTGAACATGATGCCAAGTTAAACTGATCTCATCTGCCTGTACATGATCCATGTCCCTCAATTCTCTGCGCTTCCATGTGCCCAGCTAAAGGTCTCCTAAACGCCACAGTTGTATCTGCCTCCAGCACCACCCCTAGTGACGAGTTCCAGGCCCCCACCACTCTCTGTAAAATAAATATGCCCCACAGACCTCCATCAGACTTCCCCTCTCTCACCTTATAGCTATGTTCATTAATGTTGAACATTCTCAGACTGGGGAAAAGGTTATGTCCAAACTCCAGCTTACAAATGTTTATCAGAAAATATATCTGCAAATTTCTGTAAAATGCAGTTTTGCCCAAGCTGGTTGTTTCAGTGAAATCCTTCAGTAGTATGGTGTAAGCTTCTGATCTCAAGGGCATTGAAAGTTGGAACTATAAATGTACATGATATAATGCTGCTCTTTTTTATTATTAACCAATGATTGTACTGAATGACCCAAGTTGAACACAAAGGGAAATGTGGATACTAGTGACTAGTGGGGTACCGCAAGGCTCAGTGCTGGGACCCCAGCTATTTACAATATATATTAATGATCTGGATGAGGGAATTGAAGGCAATATCTCCAAGTTTGCGGATGACACTAAGCTGGGGGGGGCAGTGTTAGCTGTGAGGAGGATGCTAGGAGACTGCAAGGTGACTTGGATAGGCTGGGTGAGTGGCAAATGTTTGGCAGATGCAGTATAATGGGGATAAATGTGAGGTTATCCATTTTGGTGGCAAAAACGGGAAAGCAGACTATTATCTAAATGGTGGCCGATTGGGAAAGGGGGAGATGCAGCGAGACCTGGGTGTCATGGTACAGCAGTCATTGAAGGTAGGCATGCAGGTGCAGCAGGCAGTAAAGAAAGCGAATGGTATGTTAGCTTTCATTGCAAAAGGATTTGAGTATAGGAGCAGGGAGGTTCTACTGCAGTTGTACAGGGTCTTGGTGAGACCACACCTGGAGTATTGCGTACAGTTTTGGTCTCCAAATCTGAGGAAGGACATTATTGCCATAGAGGGAGTGCAGAGACGGTTCACCAGACTGATTCCTGGGATGTCAGGACTGTCTTATGAAGAAAGACTGGATAGACTTGGTTTATATTCTCTAGAATTTAGAAGATTGAGAGGGGATCTTATAGAAACTTACAAAATTCTTAAGGGGTTGGACAGGCTAGATGCAGGAAGATTGTTCCCGATGTTAGGGAAGTCCAGAACAAGGGGTCACAGCTTAAGGATAAGGGGGAAATCCTTTAAAACCGAGATGAGAAGAACCTTTTTCACACAGAGTGGTGAATCTCTGGAACTCTCTGCCACAGAGGGTAGCTGAGGCCAGTTCATTGGCTATATTTAAGAGGGAGTTAGATGTGGCTAAGGGGATCAGGGGGTATGGAGAGAAGGCAGGTACGGGATACTGAGTTGGATGATCAGCCATGATCATATTGAATGGCGGTGCAGGCTCGAAGGGCCGAATGGCCTACTCCTGCACCTAATTTCTATGTTTCTATTCGCTTTGTCACAATTTAAATGTTAGAAAAACATTTTTTTAATAAAAAATAAGCATCCCATTCAACTTCTTTTAAAATAAATGCTAGACCTCAAGAGCTGCTCTAAGGCCCACTTGTTGTGTTGTATGTAAATGATGTTACCGTGTTTGGGAAGAGTTATGAAAACCAGTGAATGCTTTTCTACCCACAACCTAATAGCTCGTACAAAAACACTGAATACTGCTTCAATTATGAACCATAATTAAGCATTTACCAACAAGGTGGAGTATGCATTCACAGTTCGCATCATCCGCCCTTTTGGTCATCAATTATTGGTCATTAATTGGGTGGCATAGTGGTGCAGTTGTAAGGTTGCTTCCTTACAGTGCCAGACCCAGGTTCACTCCTGACTACGGGTGCTGTCTGTACGGAGTTTGTATGTTCTCCCTGTGACCGCGTGGTTTTCTCTGGGTGCCCGGTTTCCTCCCACACTCCAAAAACATGCGAGTTTGTAGGTTAATTAAATTTCCCGTATTGTGTAGGATGTGAAACTGGGAAAACATAGAACTAGTGTACTGGGCGGTGCGGACTTGGTGGCCGCAGGGCCCGATTCCACGCTGTATTTCTAAACTAAAGTTTTAAACTAAACTAAAGCACTGTTTTATCCGTGTTAAACAGATGCAGTGTTAATGCATTCATAACATTTCTTGACTAACTAATAACAAACACTGCTTTTAACATGCAATGAAACAAACAAGAGGAAGTGGTTGCATATAATCTGTTCCAGATTATAATTTGAAAAGGGAGATAAGGAGCAGCTCCTCATTGTGGTTAGTTAATGATTTGATTATTTACAAAACACAATGACAAACCCTTAATGTTTCGTTGAAAACGGGATTGATGTTGTTGGATTTAAGCTTGGTCTTGCGTTTGCTTTGCCGAGACTTGTCTGGGAGGAGATACATCTTCACATAGCTGGGGGTGAAATAAAAATTATCAGTTCTGGGAAACAATTAAGCCACTCCTAAGAGTGATTATTAATAAGCACTGTGAAGTTCTCTTGAAATTGTTACAACATGACTGGAAAACCAGGGCTTGGCACACTTTGGTCCAACCACATTATGATTATTTTTTTCTAATTTAAAGGCAAAGCTATTTCCGAAAAAAAAAAATGACTACTTACGAATCAGTTCTTTGCTTTTTCTCGTCAGCAACTGCTAAATTGCGGCATTCTTTCACGGAAATGCTTAACGCCCCACTTTTGTAGCTGTAATTGATTCGAAGAAGAATTTCTCCACTGACATTCACGCTGCCATAATCACCTGTTTCGCTGTAGACACTCATCATACTATTCAAACTGGTCTACAAGAAAAAGCAAATAGTGTTACCAGATCACATATTAATGTGCGGTTATAGTGTTTGATCACCATTTTATGTCATGTTCAGGCATACCAAGAATTCAATGGAATATCAGGTCAGTCTCGTTTTTATAAATGTAGAAGGATCTGACTACACACAACTTCTGCTTCATTCTTGACTTTCGTAGTAAGGATATTCCTTTTTACCAGAAACACCAATAGAATGGTGGGGCACAGTGGCACAGCTGCTACCTCACAGCCCCAGAGACCCAAATTGGATTCTGACCTCAGGTGTGTCTGTGTGAAGTTTGTATGTTCTCCCTGTGGCCGCGTGGGTTTCCTCCCACATCCCAAAGACGTACAGGTTTGTAGGTTACTTGGCCTCTGTAAATTGCCATGAGTGTGTAGGGACTGAACGAGGAAGTGGGATAACATAGAAAGGGTGATCAATGGTCGGAATGAACTCGATGGGCCGAAGAGCCCGTTTCCATACTGTATCTTTAAACTAAATTATATTATTCCTTTACACTATAAACTATGTTCAAAATATTCAGGATAACACCATACAGAAGAAAATAGCTACCAACAACAGAGGTATGTAATGAAATGAATGGATGAGGTACATTTAGATTTCTGTTTACTTCATCCTTATTTGAAGAGTCCATTGCACCATTCCAGGGACATGTTTGGTTTGTGGCGTCCGCTGCTGAGATTGGTGGTGTTAGAAATGGGTGGAAAGATAACACATCCTGAGAATGGCCAAAGGGGACATCCCAGAGATCCTAGATATAGGATCAAGTTGGACAATCCATCCTTTTTCTTTCGAGGCTTGATATTGGGGATTCTCCAATATAATAATTGAAGTGGGGCTTTGCTTACAATTAATTATTTTGAGAAATGGACTGCTGTATCAATACATTTACCGAGTCACAGAATTCTGCTGAGAATGCTTCATATCTCACCATTAAATAAATTGAAGCAGGATTTTAATTCCTTAAATTTACATGGACTAATGGGTGAAATTTCAATTGCAATGGGCCTTTTATAGGGCCCATGTAATTTTTACTTAATTCATTTCAGATTCTGTAAAGGGCAGGTGAACTGTCTGCCAAGGTAGAGAAGATTAAATGGTTTCTAAGGTGGAAGAACAATCTGTAATAAAACGCATTATTCCACTCAGGAGTGTTTAACAAAACATTTGTGGCTTGCTTTTGGGCAGGTCTTTTTTTGCAGGGCATGGTTTTCCTGACTAGACTTGAAAGCTTTACCATAATCACTCCGCATGGTTTCATATATGTCCAAATAGAAGCGTGGACATTATTTTTCCTCTACTTGCAAGGCTCCCATCCGCTCAGTATCAAAAACCTAGTTGACCCCATGAAAAATTCAGTCTTCTCTTTTAGAGGTTAATTCTCATTCACATTCAAATTCGGAGCTCCCTGTTATACCTGAAAGTTGTCAACTTGTGAATGAAATGAAGAAGAAATGTAGTTGTTGGATTCAGGGGTGTGCCTACAGGGAGAGTATACAAAGGAGCTGGTATTTTATAAAACAAGCATCTCCTCAAAAGATTGAATAATAGTTTGATGTTTGCCTGCTGTTTTGCTAAGTAAATGATTATTGGTTGGAAAGATGAGAACAAAAGGAAAATAAATATTTAACATAGAATAGCAAATGTGATAGAGATTACAGAATTAATAGTGAATACAAAACTTGGTCTTGATTAAATAGTGGACTTGCTTGAAATAACATTGACCTTGTCATTAATACACAATGGTATTAATTCACAGGATTATATCCTCCACTTCAAATAAAATCTGTATTTCAACAAAGTCTGGTCTAACATCGGGATTTAACCATCATAGTATATCAAACTGCTAAGAACTCTGTTCAAGTTACGTAATATTTTAAATGCAGGTATTTTGCTTCACAAAATCATTAATTGTTTCCAAATGACTAATATTGATGCATTTATTCTTGATTGAGAATTTCTTTAACTGATTCAATGAAAAAAAATGATGAAATGAAATGATTCAATTTATTGTCATTGTCAGTGTACAGTACAGAGACAACGAAATGCAAACAAACGTGTTTGTTAATTGGTAAAACTATGGTATTTGACTTCATTAGGGACTGAATAGTCCGGCTGGTAGACACAAAATGCTGGAGTAACTCAGCGGGACAGGCAGCAAGAAGAAATGGGTGACATTTTGGGTTGAGACCCCTCGGATTCTTTTGGATCGAGACCCTTCCTCAGGCTCTTTGGCTGCCTTGGACAAATTGAGGCAAAACAAATAGTACATTTCATTGATGTGCGGTTCTACAAATCTTTCATTAATAAAAGGTACAACAGCACCTAATGTATAGCCAACGAACCGAGTGGATTTACAGGTGATGGGAGCATGTAAATCTTTTCGACCTATAAAGGTCACATATGTAATTATTTAATTTGGGAGGAAAGATGCATTTTGAAAGAATAAGATATAGAAATGCAAATGAAATTTACATCCTGAAATGCAAGTCACTGCTTGAGCGTTAAAGGTGTAGTTCAAGATAACAGCAAGAAACAGATGGCTGAGTAAATGAGAAAGCAAGGCAACTTACAGTTTCTGCATCGTGATCGGGTGTATTAAGGAACGTCCATCTCTTGTCGGAGCTCGACTGAGAAAGCATTACAGCACGTGGCAAGAATTGAAGAAAAATAGAAAGACATTGCAGAGTGACAGTGAGCAAACAGTACAGCAGTAAAAGGAAGGGCTCCGTTGAGAATGGATTTGCACAAAGGCAAGATTCCCAACAATAATACATCCGAAAATGTTGTTTGGAATAAAAACTATTTTCTTTGAGCAGTAAATTAAACATCTTGCTAGAATAACCTGAAATCTGAGATCATCAGTCTCGGGAGTTCCATTTTAAACAGTGAAATATAGCAGTTGTGATTATTTTTTAGCCATTTGACACCAACCCTTTGTATCATGAGAAGCAAATTCATGACAAAAAGCTTCTTTAGCTCCTCAAATTCGGTGTCAGTAACATCTTAATATGTAAACCAATCTATAGTGTAAAGAAGTATTACATTTAAGCAGACAAGGAATGAAACTAATGACATAACCGAAGATGTAACTGTATGACATTTTCCACATATATTTCAGGGACTTCAATATTTCACCACATTTTGTGGTGCACTCGGTTTCTCAGTCTCCTGCCAAAACAAATATAGACTGGGAAATTTCCAATAATTGATTCACCCGGTTTGCATATGTGTCTTTCAATTTTGAAAAACCCTTCATTTAAATGTTCTTTTTTTTGCTGTTTTGGTTGTAAGACATTCTCCAAGGCAGGCTCTATCAAGAGCAACAAATAAACCACTGTAATCCAGCACAACACTTGCAAACTACAAGTTTTCATAACATACAGATTACTATTGTGGCACAGACCAGGGAATTGTGTATAAAAGGAATGGGTATGGTCTGTGGTTCATTAACCTAAAGGCAAATACTGGGAAACACCTAATGTCATATATCAAGCACAAGGATTAGGATCAAGAACTATACTGAAGGAGCAAGAACAAAGTACACATCCTGCTACAATTAGCATAAGCACTCTCTGCTGCACCAATGAAATATTTATTCCATTCATCTCATAAAATGTGGCCATTGCCACCTATTATCAAATTACAAACAGCTTTGTGTTGCATGAGGGATTTATTTTGAACTGTCCAAATCCACGGTCTTAGCAGGTAAGGGGCCATCTATCATTTGAACCATGGTCTAGGACATGAATGGAATCATAGAGAGTGTTTGATGCCACTGGGCCTGTACTTGCTGGAGTTTAGAAGGATGATAGGGAGACCTCATTGAAAGTTCCTGAATAGTGAAAGGCTTGGCAAGAGAGGATGTGCAGAGGAAGTTTCCTCTAGTGGGAAAGTCTATGGCCTCTAGTCATAGCCTCAGAATTAAAGGACATTCCTTTAAGAAGATGAGAAGGAATTTCTTTAGTCAGAGGGTGATGAATCTGTGGAATTCTTTGCCACAGAAGACTGTGGAAGGCGTCAATGGATATTTTTAAGGCAGGGATAGATAGATTATTGATTAGTATGGTTGTCGGGGGTTATGGGAAGAAGGCAGGAGAATGGGTTTAGGAGGGAGAGATAAATCAGCCATGATTGAATGGCGCAGTAGACTTATAGGGCCAAATGGCCTAATTCTGCTCATATCACTTATGACCTTATGACATAGACCATTACCTTCGACCCAACTTCCCGACACTGACCAATATGCCCCATCTACACTAGTCCCACCTGCCTGTGTTTGGCCCATATCCCACTCAACCTCCCCATGTGCCTGTCCAAATGTTTATAAAATGATGCTACACTAGCAGTTTCAACTACCCCTGGCCACTTGTTCCATACACGCACCTCCCTTTGTGTAAAAAAAGATGCCCCTTATATTCCTCTTAAATCTTTCCTCCTCACCTTAAATTTGTATCCTCTGTTTTCATTCCCCTACTCTGGGTAAGAGGCCCTATCTATCCCGCTCATGACCTTTTACACCTCTATAAGGTCACCCCTCATCCTCCTGTGCTCCCAAAAATAAAGTCTAGCTTGCTCAACCTCTCCCTGTAGCTGAGACTGTCGAGTCCTGGCAACATTTTCGTAAATCTTCTCTTTCCAGCTTAACTACAATCAATTTATGATCATTAGAGTTCATTGTATTAATTACTTCATCATTATTAAAGATAAACATACTGTGAATAGTAAATACTGAACTGATACAATAGACATTAGTTTTAAACTTACAATAGATAATCCACTACCCAGACTGCCTCTTGCACTGTTTGGGCGATACATGGAGACCAAATCATCGATGTCTTCTTCATCAAAGTCATCATCCTCGAGGTAATCCTGTGAATGTGCAAATTGTTGCAATACAATTTTTTGGTGAAGTTTGCAGAGATGGCATGGATTTAAGGTTGTTATTTAACATTGTGTGATACCATGAACATACCAGGCCAGAATAATGACCCATTTTGGTAATGTCGGTGAAAATAGAGTTGCATTTCAATCACCTTACGTTGCCCATTATTAAAAGGTTCATCCCAATATAAGCAATCAGTGTGCTGATACGTTACTTATGTGAACAAAAGCAGGAGCCACTATGTGCTGGAGATAAACATAATAATCTGTTTCCTCGAATTAATTATTTTGAGAAATGGACCACGGTATCAATACATTTACCGAGTTTCCATGGAGCGGGGGGGCGCTTGCTACCATGTGCAGTAGATAAGACTGTTCGGTACTGTGTAACTTGGTCGGCGTGAGACACTGCAACTCTTGTGCAATGCCTGCCCTAGGTTGTATGCAAAACAAAGCATTTCGCTGTACCTAGATACCCATCACAATAAAATATCATTCCTTTATTCATTCAAATAAGCCCTTAAATTGTGACAATGCACATTTAATTCCAAAATAAAACATTCATTGGTTAGATAACCATATATTCTTTCCGGCTGTACAACCAATTTCATCCTTGTGAATATTTAGAAATTGGGGAGTTAAACCCAGAAGGGTCTCAACCCGAAATATCGCCTATTCCTTCTCTCCATAGATGCTGTCTCACCCGCTGAGTTACTCCAGCATTTTGTTTTGTGTCTTATCTAAAACCAATCATCGGTTGGCTTCATCCAA